>NC_064924.1:334718911-335058911 GCF_023897955.1 Schistocerca gregaria
CTTTCCATGACCACCAGCGGCGTACGTCGGCCTCACATAATGCCACCTCAAAACAGCAGGGGATCTCCACCTTGCTGCACTCACCGGACAGTGTGTCGAAGGTGTTCAGCCTGACCAGGTTGCCTCCAAACACGTCTCCGACGATTGTCTGGTTGAAGGCATATGCGACACTCGTCGGTGAAGAGAACGTGATGTCAATCCTGAGCGGTCCATTTGGCATGTTGTCGGGCCCATCTGTACCGCGCTGCATGGTGTCGTGGTTGCAAAGTTTGACCTCGCCATGGACGTCGGGAGTGAAGCGCCAAGCTTGAGTCGTAACACGACGTCCTGTGGCTACATGAAAACCATTATTCAATATGGTGGCGTTGCTGTCGGGGTTCCCCGAGCCATAATTCGTAGTAGCGGTTATCCACTGCAGTGGTAGCCCTCGGGTGGCCTGAGCGAGGCTTGTCATCGAGATTTCCTGTCTACATGTCCGAGCAACTTCGCTTTGGTTCGCTCCGAGACGCCTGGGCACTTGCCGTGTTGAGAGCCCTTCCTGGGACGCAATCGAACCGCGGTTTTGACCGTCTAGGTTTGGTTGAACTACAGATGACACGAGCCGTGTACCTCCTTCCTGGTGGAATGACTGGAACTTATCGACTATCAGACCGCATCCGTCTAATATGCGCTGCTCATGCGTGGTTGTTTCGTCCTTCGGCGGCTTTAGTGAAATCTCTGATCAGTCAAAGGGACTGTGTCTGTGATACAATATCCACAGTCAACGTCTATCTTCAGGAGGTCTGGGAACCGGGGTGATGCAAAACGTTTTTTGATGTGTGTATATATTAAGAAGCGATTCGGGGTCACGCCAAGAGGGAGTGCCTTGTATGAGAGCAAGTGATTTCTGAATGCATTTTTAGGTTTATAGCGAGCATGCCTGTTACTCAAATGGAAGGCGGAAGATTCAGTTTAGTTTTCATTTACTTCGAGTCGCCGTACATTAAAAGATTCATCTAGAGTTCGCCAATCCTGGGTAAGAGTCGTTTATAAGGCTGTAAAATCACTAGACTGCGCCACCAAAGCCAGGTCATCGAACTAGGTAAATGATCTTGCTTTCATTTTTGTTAAGTCGACAACATATAAATTAAAACGTGCTTGGGATCGTTGTGGTAGTCTGTCACTTGAATTGTAGACCTTGCTTACTTGACCATTTAGGAGAATTTGGAATTTCCTGGTGGACAGCTTGTTGTTGAGTAGTTGTACTGTTGTTTTACATGGAATTCCTCTTAAGAACTTTAAAAACAATCCTTTCCGCCACTCTGTATATACTGGTTTTGAGTAAATAAATACGGCCGTTGTTTTCTTCTGATCTTCGAAACGCTTCTCTGTATAAGTCGACAACGCTAGCACTTGATGATTACAGCTTTAGTCTGGTCTAAGGTCTGCCTGTTGCAAAGGAATTCGCTTCAAGATAGCTGGTGCTATTCTGTTGTAGAGTACCCTCTCCGACAGTTTATGACAAAAACTTAGAAGTGTAACAGGTCTATAGTCTTCCGGATATTTTTCAGATTTTGACTCAGCATGGCAATTATTTTCTTTTTCTTAAAAAGATTTGGCAGTGTACTTATTACGAGGATTTCGTTAGACAGGACAGCTAACCACTGCACTGCACCTTGACGAAAATGTAACTCAGGCTACACGCCATCAAAACCAGCCGCTTTAGCAGGTTTCAAGCTGTCAAACTTTGAAATAACTTCTACTGTAGGATTTTGTGTGCAAATTTGGAAGTCTGTGCTTCAGGTGTTTTAGACTTTAGTTCTGGTTTCATACCTCCGACTTTCTGTCTGTTGTTGTTTCTTCTTGGTGTTCTTTCTAGATTGACAATCGTACTTGCTGTTACGTTAGGATTTATTTTGTATTATTTGGCTTTACCAACTTTCTTAGTAGGTTCGATGCTTTCTTGATCGAGTGTTGGAAAGATACATTGTCGGTTAGATCCCTTCATTTATTTTGCCTAGCTGAGATCAACTCATCTGCTACCTCGTTATGTTGAGTCATTTTAAGTTCTTCATATAATTCTGGAATCTAGGACTGTTTCTGGGGATATAATTCTCCCTGTAGCACCTTGGAATATGTTTTCTGGCAGTGGAATGAATTAGTCTGTCAAAGCCGTCATAATACCTAGCTATAGATGGAGTAACCTGGATAGTATGGTGAAAAGAACTTTTCTCAGTTAGCTTCTTGAAAGTTCTATCGTGGCTTTGATATATATTTCGTTATTTGGATTTGGAGTCCAGTATTCATCAAAACAGGTCGGCGTTGGCTTCTAGGAAAATCACTGAGCAACTTCGTGTTCCGCTGCAAAGGTTATCCTTTGTTGTAAGTTGTAATAATACAGAGATCTGGGTTGTAGTCTTGATCCCTTGTAGCTGAGTGGAATGTCCCTTAGTCCTTCCCGTCGAATAATAAGAAAAGGTGTTCCATTTCAGCCCATTTCGTTACCTCTACACCACCTTCGTTCAAAGTTATGTAGCCCCATTGTGTATTATGGGTTGTTAGAAATTTCTCTCCAAAGATGATGATGTAGGGGATGAAAGACTTTTGAAAATACAGAAGTTATTGGAATTTGAAAACAACATAAAATTTCGATTAAAGAAAAAAAATTACACTATGTGAAGGATGTAACTAACGCTAAGTTAATGTGCAATATGTCTAAGAGCCAAGAAACAGTGAAAGACCAAGAAGGAAATACTCGGATTAATTGGGATTTAAGTCTTTCATCCCCACTATTTAATCTATACATCGAAGAAGCAATGACGAAAGTAAAGAAAAGGCTCAAGAGTTGCATTAAAATTCAAGATGAAAGCGTATCAATAAGAAGATTCGTTGATGACATTGCCATCCTCAGTGAAAGTGAAGAACAATTACAGGATCTGCTGAATAGAATGAACAGTCTAATGAGTACAGAATATGAATTGAGAGAACATCAAAGAAAAAACGAAATTGATGAGAAGTTGCAGAAATGGAAATAGCGAGAAACTTAAGAACAATGTTGGTGACCACGAAGTAGATGAAGTTTAGGAATTCTGCTACATACGCAGCAAAGTAACCCACGACAGACGGAACAAGGAGAACATAAAAGAAAGACTAGCACTGGCAAAAAGGGAATTCCTGCCCAAGAGAAGTCTGCTAGTATCAAACAAAGGCCTTAATTTGAGAATGAAATTCGTGAGAATGTACTTTTCTTGGCAGACAATTGTACGGTAGCGAAACATGGACTGTGGGAAAACCGGAAAAGAAGACAATCGAAGCATTTGAGATGTGGTGCTACAGTAGAATGTTGAAAATAAGGTGGACTGATAAGTAAGGAATGAGGGGGTTCTCCTGGAGAATTGGCGAGGAAAGGAATGTATGGAAACACTGACAAGAGGAAGGAATGGGTAGTAGCACATGTGTTACGACATCACGGAATAATTTCCATGGTACTGGAGTCAGCTGTAGAAGGTAAAAACTGCAGGCGAAAATAGAGATCGGAATACATCCAGCAAATAACTGAGGACATACGAATAGGTTGCAAGTACTGCTGTGAGATGAAGATATCGGCGCAAGAGAGGAATCCGTAGCGGACCGAACTAGTCAGAAAATCGAGAGCCAGAACATAGTTCTTTGTGTGTGAACGGTTTGACTATGTCATGTCGAGAACCTTGTGTTTGGCAGGGCTTCGCCTTATGTCCGTGCATCTATTGCGACTGAAGAACGTATGGCATGTTGCTCGTCGTTTCTTCCGGTGGTGCAGCAAAAAGCACTTCGAGTAGCTGCAGAGTTTCTCTATAAACTAACTTTGCAGTGGAAGCTTCCAACTCTGGTACAGAAGCTGTCCTGAGGCCCAACAACTTCAACGGCAGTGCCGAAGTCCAGCGTTCGTAGTGGCGTATCAGGGCCGTCTTTGAAGTCCTATGCCACCGTTCTCCCTGCCGTTACTGGCCGGGTGGTAGGCAGTCGTGTCGTGACGTCTGCATCCGTACAGTTTGGCTAGTCGCAAACTGGCGGCCTCGGTGTATGGTCACCAGCAAAGGACGCCCGAACTGCGCTATCCATCTTCAGAAGAATGCTCGTGCCACTGTTACCGCCGATCTTTCTTTAAGTGCCATCGCTTCTTCCCATAGCGTACACCAACCTACAGCCGTCAATAAATAATGGTACCCTTCAGGAGACGCCAATGATCCCGCGATGTCCAGGTGGAGTACGCGAGTCGTTCCACAGTCTGTGTGAAGTCACCCACCGGTTTGTGTACGTGCCAACCGACCTTACTTCTCTGGCATGGCCGGCCGGGGTGGCCGATCGGTTCTAGGCGCTAAAGTCTGGAATCGCGCGACCGCTGCGGTCACAGGTTCGAATCCTGCCTCTGGCATGGATGTATGTGATGTCCTTAGGTTAGTTAGGTTTGAGTAGTTCTACGTTCTAGGGGACTGATGACCTCAGCAGTTAAGTACCATAGTACTCAGAGCCATTTGAACCATTGGAACCATCTCTGGCATGCCAAACATGCGTTTGGTCACCTGCCACAATCCGTCTTACCGCTTGACCACACAAAGCAGTTTCACACTGGGCTGTGCACTTGAGAGGGCTGGTGTGTGAACACTAGCGATGATAATCTTCCATAAATCCTTAGGAACGAAAGGTCTAGGTTTACACCGTGGTATGCTGCACAAAATGCTGGCCTTTGTCCCCGCTGGCCGGACTTGCCAGTAGTGTCATCCTGTCGGAACTGTCGTAGTTGATGGTCTGGACCCAGTGATGCTGCCAGTGCTTCACAATTGATGGCCTGAGAAATCAGTTCTGGTCTAGACCAAAAATCGGTCCCGACATTTTCAGCCTGATAATATGACGAAAATCCGTTTTGAATTGATTAATAAATTCCAACTGCCGGAATCGTCAAGGAAAAAAGTTTTTCCTTCAATTTATTGATTGCGAACGTTATTAATTTCTGGTCAGTATGAATTGTAAAACGTCCATAAATTGTCAGAGGCTCCCTGTCGGATGTGCTTCATTTCATCTGTGCTACCATGAGTTTGTGGAAAAGAAACAAAGCTGACAACGCTCATTCACCTGGTGATGGAGTGCTGCCCCTGCCTAACTATAGACAATGGCGTGTGCGGTACTAGATGTGCGAACAGAACTGCCTTTCGTAAATCTGTCTTCACCTAGTTGACTGCTTTCCACATTTCTGTGGTTCTCTGTAGGAGGTGTTGGTCAACTGCGTTCTTTCCTCCTGCTAGTGCTACTGTTAATGGTGCATGGACCGCAACTGCTCTTAGCAGGTATTGCCGGTAGGAATTTACCCAGACTTAAAAGTCATCATCCACCATGTCGATGATCAGTTGTCTCCATTATTAATTCAGTTATGGCTAACTGGGTGTATTCCGCCAGCCGACACTGTGTGCCCCACAAATGTCGCTAGCTGTTGTCGGAGAATGCATTTCGCCTCGTTGATCACTATGCTAAATTTGTCAAATCACGCCAAAGCGGCATTGAGGCGCTGTTCATGCAGTTCCTTGAACTCTGAGTAGACCAAAATGTCATCTGGATAAGCAAAACAACATTGCAACTTTCCTAGCGCTTCATTTATAAATCTCTGCCTCGTCTGCTTCGCGTTCTTGAGGCGAAATGGCATCCAGATGTATTCAGATAACGCGAATGGTGCTATGATAGCCATTTTTGGCATGTATTCTTCTATCACTGATATCTGATGGTATACGCTTTTATAGTCGTTGAAACCAAATGCTGTTGCTCCTGATAGCTCATTGGTAAGATCTTGGACTGCGTGGGCATTTAGAATCCGGTAGTACTACAAGCCCACATGTACCATATTTCTTTTTCAAGTGCAACAGAGGTGCCCAAAGTCTCTTAGATCGATGAGGCATACCAGTTTAAGCAAACCCACAATTTCAGTCCTGGCCACTACAAAACAGTTTGGGCATAATCACTGAGGGTACTGCGGTACCGGCTCACCGGGCGTAGTTCAAATACGGTGCACTGTGCAATCTGTGGTGAGACATGTGCTTCGTCCAAGTGCGTCCATGAGTAGTTCTCGGTTTTCCTTCCTCTGTGCCTTGCTAATATTTACTTCAGTCTCCATGTGGCACAAGATATTCATACCTAAATGCCACTGATATCTCTACCAGCACAAAAATTCCCCCTAACTCTAGTTCCAAATTAGAGAAGTGGTTGTGGTCTGGCAGTCCCTGAACGGCAGTGCACTTATGTATGATCCTGAGTCTATTAGATACTGGCGGCCTGATCTGACGTCTTTGACATACAGTCTCTGCTGGTTAAGTTACTCACCATACTGTGTCCCTCGGTAGACCCATCTCCTCGCTGAAGGTGCTTTTGTCATACATCGCGACGATTTGTACCTAGTGCAGGCCGCCGCTGCCATCTGGGTGTGCACATGGTGGTGTACATTTTTTCGGTCTATCATCAAACCAACGCGCGGGGAAGCCGCGCGGTCTCAGGCGTCTTGCCACGGTCCAAGGCGTCTTGTCACGGTCCGCGTGGCTCTCGCCGTCGGAAGTTCGAGTCCTCCCTCGGGCATGGGTATTTGTGTCGTCCTTAGCGTAAGTTACTTTAAGTTAGATTAAATAGTGTGCAAGCTTAGGGACTGATGACCTCCGTATTTGGTCCCATGAAACCTTACCACAATTTTACAACTATCACCGAACCGTTGGTGATACCAGCTCATCGGCTCTTGTTGGCTAACTTCGGTAATCCGTAGTTCCTTGCCTTTCGCCCCGAAGAATTTCTCTTGCTCTCCAATAACTGCGACATTGGCCTTTGCAACGCAGTAATTTGCCCTTTACGTTCTTGCAGTTTTTTGTTAAATCTGCCTGCGGGCCTTTCTATGTTGACACTGTCTCCTGCTGCAGGCACCCAAAGACTAACACTGTTACACATGGTACCTCCACACACACACACACACACACACACAGATCAAAACGACCCACTATGTCAACCCACCAGCAATCGTCATGCCCGGGACCATGCTGTCAAGGGGTTGTCTGGAGGGATTAGCCTCGACTTAGCTTCAAGGGTCGCCCCGAGCAAGTGAAAATTAGCGTCAACTCTGCAGTGACGCTAAGCGGGAAGAGCTGAAGCCCAGCCGTATGATCCAGTCGTCCCTTTGATGCTAAGACTATTGACAGAAAAGGGCACTAAGCGGAAATTCCTTGCAGAACAATGAACCAACAAGATTCTTTTGGTTCTCAGCACAAGTTTGCCTGTGAACGGACTGTCATCACACCATGGAGAAAAGATTTGAAAAACATCGTGTTATTTGTAGTTGCTTGTGCGCAATAAACAATTTTGAAATACCAGGAACTATTGCATCGAACATGAGCTACGAGTAGCCTATTTGTAATATATTATAAAATGAACATTTACCCACACTTAGCTAATTGTATGGTATGGAAAAGTTTTTGTTGTGGCCTGAGAGAATGAACAATTAATATCGTTGGTCGTTTGAATGTGCTGTGTAGCCTATTTGCAATATATTATAACATGGACATTTACACACACTTAGCTAATTGAGTGGTATGTAAAAGTTTTTGTTGTGGCGTGAGAGAATGAACAATTAATGTCGTTGGTCGTTTGAATGTGCTGTGTACTCATATTGGGCAGCTAAGAATTCTGCTGCAGAGACAGTTAGTAATGCATTTATCCAAGCTGAAACCTCTGAATAAAAACATGTGGACTGTTATCGTTGGGATATGTGTTGCATTTTAACTTTGTAAGTGACTATGCTGTAGTCACTGTTAAATAAACATTGATGAACTTTACATCGGTAGTAGGACCACTGCGATCAATGCACGAGGCCTAAACATTGAGTAAACTATCGGTCATGGACACAAGCCATTCACTGATATGCGAGTGCTGCTGAGATGGACTGTCGTGTGAATGACGAGAGACAGAAAATCTGACTGCATTCCAAGATTAGAAGATGACGTGCAACTGGACTTGAAAACATTCAGTTTCCTAAGCTCCGCATCGGGTGTTCAACCCTCCACCCTCCTTCCATAAAAAAATTAAGTGGAGAATAGAATATTAGCGTTAACTACACAGTACTTCTAAGCCATTCACTGCCTATAACGCACCAATAGGAAGCTTATCTAAATTGTAGCAAATCCGTGGCGTCCTGTGCACAATGTAGCTATAACGTCCATGAACAAAATTAAACTGAAGTTGCACGCGCCTTTGACTGATTCAGCTTAACACAGCCTACTTCATATCGGAATGAATGTACCAGTGAGTTCGTCTTGTGGCTAACTTTTCCTCTTATGTCTGAGTGTGTTTAGCACGGGAACACACTTACACACTCTCAGGGGCTAAAAAAATAATAAATAAAAATATACAAGCACATTAATAGAAATATATACAAGAAATTTTGTTGAAATGATAATAACTGGGAGGTTAACTGTTTGATATCGAAAATGGCGCTGAGGCTGGGTATATTAATTATTTTTGATGTAGTGTTTCACAAAGAACAAATGAACAGATATGCCCTGCTAACGTGTATTGTCTTTTGAGTATTACTAGGAATATTCAGCTCAAAAATAATGACCAGATACTGCCTGCTGACATCTATTGCATATGAATACGCAAAACCTCACCATATTAATGTTATTACTGTTTAAAATGACTCTCAATGCAGTAAATGACAAAAGCACTTCTGCAATGACATCTGAAACTCGTAGTGGCTGTAAGGTAAACGCTGTATTTTGTTTGTTTACTATACATTAGTACGCTCAGAAAGCAGTTACTCCCATGATGACTTCCTTAATACTAGATAACGATTCGGCTCTTCACACGGCGTAGAACCAAACTGGAGGCTGGATGTGACGCCTCCCATTGTTGTATACTGAGACGTCCACAACCAACGAAGGTTTGACGTCCTTTTTCTATGCACAGCAAGTATTCTTCACCTCGTCGAGGTACGTGAATCCGAGCCGACACAACACTATCTGCAATTGGACTAGATATTATAAGTATTAAAAGTATTCTTTCCTAAAAGTTTACGTCTTGCAAAACAGTTTAATAGCAGTTAGCAGCATAGTGAGGAATGCGGTTCACTCGTTACGTAACTGGTAGTGTAAAGAACTAGTATAAATTTCATGAAGTAATTGAAAGTTTGCACCGGCCGAGCGGTTCTAGGCGCTACAGTCTGGAACCGCGCCATCGCTACGGTCGCAGGTTCGAATCCTGCCTCGGACATGGATGTTTGTGATGTCCTTAGGATAGTTAGGTTTAAGTAGTTCTAAGTTCTAGGGGACTGATGACCTCAGACGTTAAGTCCCATAGTGCTCAGGGCCATTAGAACCATTTTTTGAAAGTTTTCTTTTGTCCATGACTGAAATTTTTCTGGGTGATAATCGAATTTTGATAAGCAGCGCGAGTCAGCGTTTTTTCGACTGTCCATGCATGCCAACATGCTACAATAGTAACGTAATTTAATTTCAAAGTCAAGAGTTATGGTCAAAATTAATTCTTCATTTCGAACCAAAATTTCGCTAGTTAGTTACTATATTATCTTGTACATTTTTTATTTATGACGATTGTTATTGCTCCTAGTAAAGTGCACAATAACGATGAAGTTATCGCAGAACCTGACTTCTTCCAGGTAATACTTTCACTTCGGATCCGATGCCTATCACAAGTTAATGTGAAACCGTCAGCAACACGGCAATTCTTTAATTACTATAGCCTCCGGAGAGGAAAGATGATGTTATAGGTTCATTTAACACAGTTTATTTGACACGATTTAGTACGATGGTTAGTCATACTTACGCCCGATAATAAATGTCTAAACAGGGTCTATAATCGAAAGTCAAAGAAATTTACTTTTAATTATTCCAGCTTCCAATGAAGTTAACTATTTCATGCAGTGGCGCATGAACTTAAGAGTTACAAATATTCAGAACTGCAACGCTAACGGCTCGGTCACTAACATCTCGAACAGAATGACTCTCGGGCGCTAGGCTTGACAGACGCTAGAGACCAACAAACGTTTATATAATAGTTATGAAACAAAAGGGGCGTTTGTTAGAAACTCCTTGAAAAAAGCCCATTGCTAGCTTGCATACTATACTGTATTACATTGGCTCTTATTATTATTTTATTTAATTTTTCCGCTTAAAAACGAGAATTCGTGATTTTATATGAAACTTGGTAATTGTTCACGGCCAGTTGGAATAAATTTTAGTTTAAAAAAAGACCAGGTATAAAACGAGTGGCTACAAAGTCCCCCAAAGATGACTACTTTATTTTAATCTTGTTGTCATCGTTTAACGTAACCGCGAGATATGCTAACATTAAGCCTATTCAAATTTTCTCTTTGAGGGTTGGGGTTCTTCGTTAACTATGTTGGACTTCCGACTTAGGGTTCTTTCTTTTCTTGTGGATCGGGTTTTGGATCTTTTGTGGGGCCCCATACTTTTCTTTTTTCTTCTTTCCTTTTTATGATCGAGTGGCAGTATGTTACATATATGTGTATGAGTTGGCAATATTACACGATTATTATAATTGTAGAGTAGTTTTATTACATTTTCCTTACATACGAGAGTCTTTATTACGGACTGAATTAAATAATTCAAAGTATGATCCTTATCTTAAATATTTCCATTTTTCCTAACATTCAATGTTTCATTGAGTTAATGTCAGTACTGAATAAGTCAATTTAAAGTTAACTATAAATTTGACCTTAGATACTAGACACGACTTAAATATTCACTCTATTCTATTACTGTAACGGTCAGTTTACACTAATTACAAATTCCAATCTACGTGCAATTTTAAATATTTCATTAACAATCTCGGGACTTGATTGTAGTCTTGTCTGTTGTCTTGCCCGGAGAGGTCTGCTATGTCTATTCATCCCGCCGCCCCTGTGCGGCTTCTACACAGGGTGGTCGTTCGGGTTCTGCAGACCATCTGCGCAATTGCAACGGTGGGACGTTGGGAATGTGGGTAATCTACGTCATCTTTTGTCGTGCCACCTCTTCAAAAGCTAACCAACACGACTTTTTCATTGTTTGACTCATGTTGTCTCTTCTTGTAGCTTGCAACATGATTACATATTTTTTGTCGCTCTTCAGCGGCTAAGCAGAACGATTTCATAATTTGACTCATGTTGCGTCTTATTATAGATTTCAGCAAGGTTGTATATGTTATGCCGACTCTTCGGTGGCTAAGCAGTACAACGTTTTCATTATTTGACCCATGTTGTCTCTGATTGCAACATGCCCATCGTAACAATAGATCTTCGCCCATGCCATCGGGTGAGTGATAAGATCATCAGAGCCTCCCCCCACCCTTCCCCTCCCCTTTCCCACCCCCTCAGTGGGATGTGGTGGGTGTTCGGACACTTTCCATGATATTGGGCGTCGTTCGTCGCATTGGTTGGCAATCAACAGGTGTACGTTCGACACGACGGAATGAGTTGCTGGTATGTTAGGAGGACACGGGTCCTTTGGCGTGTAAACGTCCACCATGGTGCTGAGAGGTCCCATCGGATTGCGACTGTGTCGTGGGCTCACTGGCTGAGATCATCTTTCACTTTTTATTCCCCTTTGGGGGCCGCTGTTTCCGAGAGTGCGTCTCTGTGTCAGGTGACGAGAGCGAGGCCGACATCCAAGCCCGAGGGCAGCCGTGGGCACAAACATCGCATCGACTTCCAATCCGCTATGTGGCTTCTCTTCACCTCCTTCTGGAGCCGCCTTGACCCGAGGGAGGACTGTGTTAGGCGTCGCTTGCCCCTCGTCTTTCCGTCTTGGCATCACTGCTTGCGAAACATCCTGTAAGTGGTTGGGCTGTAAATTTGATTGGATATGTCTAGAGCGCCGCTGCATACGTGAGAAGTAAAGAAGTCATAGTGGTGGGAGGCATCAGATCCGTTCTCGGAGCTGGGCGATCCGTCGCTGCAGACACGCTGAGCGTACATGGCTCTCTTTTCCGAAACGCCAGCATGTCTTCGGCTGGCCGTCGTATATGATGATACCCTGGTGGAGAGGTAAGTCGGACACGCTTACTGAGGACAATGCTTACTTCTCGCACTCCATTCAATATAGGTTGGGTGGTAAATTGTATCCCCTCCTCCGCGACTTGGCTGTGAATTGTTACATAAGGCCTGAATACAGCCATCACGTCGTCCGCCGGCACTTAGAACGGGAGTTCAAATACGCAGATCGTCTTGAGCCTGAAACCAGCATGATCCGCAGTCACTGAACCAATAATGCAGTTCGAATGTCATTGTCGAGATCAGTAAAAGGGAGCTTCAGATTGTATGGAAGAAATAGTTCTATTTCAAGCGCTTTGGGACATGCATATTCTTTCGAGAAACTGAACTTCAGCATCGATTTCTATTATGAGTTGGCCATTTACTTCAAAAGAAACTCACTAACACGAAAGTCACTGCAACACGTAAACGAAAGTGCGCGCTGCGAGGACATAAACACTCCCATCCTCAACGCTTTCCCAAAGAAAGTCGGCTGTTAACGGCTGCATTATTAAGCAGCTGTGCGTGCTGACCACTGCGCCGTCCGGACACAGTGGTCATGGGAATGGCACCGCCTGTCCTAGTACGCGTCCCGTCAGACCAAATTCTCAGCTTATCCACACACACACTACTTATGCAGTGCCCGTTGCCCATTATCTTCATTAGTTGCGGCATTTCGCTATTAATGTAACGGTTCGAGCATGGTGTGTATCCCCACTGAAGTGAACAATTGGTCGTCGTCTCTTTAATTACATGTGTGGTGTCTGTTCTTTCGGACATGCCGCCTTTGTGATGAGGCATTACAATATATTCAATGATGTAATGCGTGTTGTTCGTTGGTCTTTCAGATGCGACAGACATGTTAATTTTGCGACAGTTATTAGATTCAGAGAGAGCAAACTTCCTTTAAAATTTGAAATATTGTTCCACATTGCGAGCTCTAGTTAAAACTTCGACGTGAGTGGTTGAAATTTACACTTTTTTTTTTTTTTTTTTAGTGAGAGCATAAAGTCAGTTTTACTGGCCTAATTTTCCAGCTGTAGTACAGTCGCTGTATGGCCGGGTGAAGAGTAGAAACTTGCAAAGCGATCAATAAACGATAATCTTTCAAGAGGGCTTATGACTGCAGACGAGAAGCCATAGACACCTATTGCAAACAGTGTTATACTGAGCACACTGCCTCGGGGAGCTCCATTCTCCTCAGTAAAGCGGTCACATAGCGTATAGCCAGTGCTATAGAAAAAGAACCTTTCTCCAAGGAAGAAATGAATAAAAAGTTGCATACCTCCCCACAGAACATTATGTGCACTGAAGTCTCACAATAAGAGGATTTCTTTGAAAGGATCTTTCAGTTCGTTTTTGTCCATTGGATCGTGTGGTTGAGGGTATAAAGAACACACTGAGATATCAGTACGTCCGTCGCTAGAGGGACTGGAGAGAAATGGAAAATGACGAAAACAACCACTCCCGTCTTTAGTCCTTTCTCTGGTTAGATCGTTCTTCCGTGAGGGATTGTAGGCCCTTAACACAGGTGTCTTCACATATAAAAATGGGAGAATAGACACAGTGACTATAGTACTGCATGTGCATGTGACATTTATAAGTCATTAGCACAGTTAACAGTCATAATGCTTCAGTATGTAGGGAACTAGACAGTGCCACAACGAAATATTCACAGCTGCTGTGACGCGAGAGGGGACACGACAAGCCTAGACCAGACACCCCTAATACACAAACTAGACTGGGAGTCTGATGATGCCGGCCAGAGTGGCCGGGCGGTTGTCGGTGCTATAGTGTGGAACCGCGTTGCCGCTACGGTCGCAGGTTCGAATCCTGCCTCGGGCATGGGTATGTGTGATGTCCTTTTCTAACTGAGTGAATAATACGTGCTTTGCCTTGAGAACATTAACCCAGGCTGACGGTGCCACGACAAAAGGGTGAATTTATACAGTTGAATATGTAGACCCTACTATACAGACTTCTCCCGGATGCTATCGAATGACGAATTAACCTGCGTACATTACGCTATGAACCGAGCTGGAAGTGTGGCACACGACTGCCACGGGCACCTGCCCATACGCAAGTAGAAGCCATGTTAGCAGTCGCAGCTCTGAAGCAATAACCGGTAAAAAACACTACTCACTCACAAGTACGACAGCACGTGTCTCCCACCTTATCTTCTAAATAAACAGTGGCACTAAACTAGCCTCACTGCTGGGAAGGTTTCATGAAGCCTCTAAACCAGCAACCATCGACACCAAGCAATACTTGGGTAATAATCGTCAGGCTTTAAAAAATACAAGCCGACTGCCACGTCAAATACACTAGATAAGGCGTAGTTCAAGTCAAAGCCGTAGCGTCATTTGTGACACAACGGCATTAGCCAGTGGTGATATGCGTACAAGTGCGTTCGCGTGTGGCCATTAACAGGCAGAAACTCCAAGTAATTAAAAATCCACAGCTAATCCTACAGACTCTGTACGCATTCTTTACGACTAACATCCTAAGTGAAAGTCTCTTTTTGCTATTAATTTCATTTAGAAGTATGTAGAACTTTATATCCAAATTGTTCCCACAGAAAAAGCAGGTCATAGAAAGGGGTAGCAATAGCCAAATTCCCTAAGTACTGCAGAACAATGTTCCTCTGATTTCTGATAGATCATTTTAAGAGAGTGTACTTAATGCGTCAAAATAGTAACTGCCGTTAAGATCTGCTAGAAATTCAACTGCTCCTTCTTCTTCAGTAAGGCCCAATGATAAAAAATGCCAACATGTTTACGGCAGCTGGTGCTAAAGGTGGATAAGGGACCACTTTGTATCAAAGACATTGTCTACACTGTGTATGACGGGAGAAAGAAATTGGGCATTGCCATTTCCAGCAATTAGTACGAAACCTATTTTTTTAGGTTTGGAACTTACCCAAGAGCTGTCACTCTCAGATCAGTGAACGTTCGCCTCACCGCAGCTACCTCAACTTCAGTGGATGCAGTTAGATACAGCACTTGGAAGATGTTGACGGAGACTCAGATCAGCTCTTGGTTCTATCTGCTTGGGGCTATGATACCGTTTTACTGTCCAATGCCTTGGACAAAAGCTTTTGTTATGAGCGGTTAACCCGAAATAACATAGGAGAAGGGGTGTGAGGCAGTCAGTCAGATGCTGCAAAACGACATGTTCATTGACATGCTATGGTAAGGAGTCATCTCGAACACTCTCGTCCACCTCCTCTTTGTTTCATCAGTCGTTCTCTCATGCATTAAACTTTCTCTCCGATCTCCCTGATCTATCTAGAGATTATATGTTCATAGTGTCATCCTCAGTGTAAAAGTAGTATCTAGCCACCCCTGTAATACCATTCAGTCTGACGGTCCGTGTGACAACTACCCAGTTTTTGTAGTTTATCATTAATAGCAGTGTGTTTTAACTAATTATCAATGTACTACCTACCTCGCTGTGGCGAACGAGTATAGTTCGCATCGCTGGTATGCAAAATGCCCTGGAGAGACACGCAGCGTTGTTTTTCTCTCAGTGGTGGAGTCAGAAATTGGAGTGGTCTTTTCGCAGCTTAGTGGGCCTCCAGACTGGCACCAATTCAGTAATCGCTAGGTATCTTGCCTTTTGTAGACGTGTTTCTTGGTCACTCTCTCACAAGCGGAGCTACAGAGAGCCTCTTGTATTCTTGCTGTAGCTATTTTCCCCGAGCTATTCCTCAGGATTTCACCCCGGCGCCGACCAGACTGCAGCCACACCTACCCAAGCAGTTGCTGTGCAGTGAGATATGTTGCTAGTGGTCGCATTCCTGTGGTGAAAAAATAGTTACTGTCACGACGGACTGGCGCGACACAATTCGCTAAACAATAATATTTTACTCTCGTGGTTGTCAAAATCTGATTGGTCATTCAATAAACTTCATGTGGGAAGGGTCAGCAACTTTGAGGTTCCTTCGCCTGACTTGTGGACTGGTGGTTTTACGATTTTGATTGACGTAACAAGCTATGCATTTTTCTTAGGAGAGGCTGGGTGAAACTGAAATGAAAGATAACAAAAACATGCTGGTGCGAAGATGTGAGTGTGGCAGAAGGATACTCCAGTGTTAGGCTCTGAGAGGAGAACAGAATTTGGCGCTGGCAGGCTTCAATCCTGGCGGACAGCCTGAGTAGCAGACTCCGAGTCCATGATAGCACAGTTTGGTGGCTGCTGATGCTGCGTTCAGCTTACGATTACGGGCGTTAAATTTGGTACGTACGGTGTTGATAAATAGGTCGCTAGGCCCAAGCCAACTTTCTAAAGCTTCGCGGAACACATGGAAGTCCGGGTTTCACTTAGGTTCATCCTATTCATTTAGCTTGTTGCTGCTCTTTAACTCTGGAATGAACGGCGGATTCGTGATTGCTTGCACACCGCCAAGGAAATATAATTTCACCCCAAGCACGCATAAATACCATTTGTGTCGTACAAATATGATCACAGCAATTGTTTTTGTCCTGTCATCGTTCGTAGTTTTTGGCTTAACTCATTCCAAGTTATATACTTCGTTCTGTCCAGCCCAGTTTTCTTCGTGGCTCACTCCCAGTTTACCACGACAGTTTCTTATATTTCGTTAAAGATGTCAATCATATATCCCTTTGAGATGCAAATAGCTTATAGAAGCCTTGCCGCTATTTTGATATTTATGAGATATATTAAATCATCTAATGTATCGTGGACTGACAGTTTACGTAATTAGCGTAATTAGAATCAGTACCAATCCCATTAAAGTACACTATGTGATCAAAAGTATCCGGACACTTAGCTGAAAATGACTTACAAGTTAGTGGCGTCCTCCATCGGTAACGCTGGAATTCAGTATGGTGTTGTCCCACCGTAAGCATTGATGACAGCTTCCACTCTCGCAGGCATACGTTCACTCAGGTGCTGGAAGGTTTCTTGTGGAATGGCAACCTATTCTTCACGGAGTGCTGCGCTGAGGAGAGGTATCGATGTCGGTCTGTGAGACCAGGCACGAAGGTGTTCCATTGGATTCAAGGTCAGGATTCTGTGCAGGTCAGTCCATTACAGGGATGTTATTGTCTTGCAACAACTCCCCCACAGGTCGTGAATTATGAACAGGTGCTCAATCGTGTTGAAAGATGCAGTCGCCATCCACAAATTGCTCTTCAACAGTGGGAAGCAAGAATGTCCTTAAAACATCAATGTTGACCAGTGCTGTGATAGTGCCACGCAAAACACAAGGAGTGCAAGCCCGCTCCATCAAAGAAACGACCACGCCAGAAAACCACCGCCTCCAAATATTACTTTTGGCACTACAGGCGCTGGCAGATGACGTTCACCTGCCATTCGCCATACCCTCACCCTGCCATCGGATCGCCACATTGTGTACCGTGATTAGTCATTCCACACAACGTTTTTTCCACTGTTCAAGCGTCCAATGTTTACGCTCCTTACCCCAAGCGAGGCGTTGTTTGGCATTTACCGGCGTAATGTGTGGCCGCTCGACCATGAAATCCAAGTTTTCTCACCTCCCGCCTGCCTGTCATAGCATATGTAGTGGATGCAGTACTTGCAGTGGATGCTGATGCAATTTGGAATTCCTGTGAGATGGTCTTGATAGATGTCTGCCTATTACACATTACGACCCTATTCAACTTTCGGCGGTCTCTGTCAGTCAACAGACGAGGTCGGCCTGTACGCTTTCGTGATATACGTGTCCCTTCATGTTTCCACTTCACTATCACATCGGAAACAGTGGACCTAGGGATGTTTAGCAGTATGGAAATATCGCGCACAGACGTATGACACAAGTGACACCCAATCAGCTGACCAAGTTCGAAGACCGTGACTTCTGCGGAGCGCCCCATTCTGCTCTCTCACGATGTCTAATGACTACTGAGGTCGCTGATATGGTGTACCTGGCAGTAGGTGGCAGCACAATGCACCTAATATGAAAAACGTATTTTTGGGGGGTTTCCGGACAGTTTTGATCACATAGTGTACCTCTCTCTTGTCCAGGTACGATCAGTACATCGGTGAACTGCTCTCAGAAATCTGAGTGAACATTATTTCAGTATATGCAAATTTAATGACGTAACCTAATGTTCTGTTTTGTGAACTCAGTCTACTGACCTCAGTCCCCCGAGAAGCTATATTGCAGGCCACTGCAAGCAGGAATGAAAGCGATAGCTTTCCACTATCGAGAGTAACAGTGATATTGAATACTGTTTCTTACTGCTCATGTACAGCCGAAAATAGGATAAACGAGGCTAGTATTACATTATGAGAGCCAGCTGGGATAGCTGTTCCCGAAAGAAGCGAAATAAGACGCCCTACATCGTCTATACCGCTGGGGAAGCGTCCTGCTGTCGTAACACAAACAGCCGTCTCTCTCTGAACGGGTGGTCCTACGTCCTGGGTTCAATCCCAGCCACTGCTTGTATTTTGAATAACAATTATCCCTCGTAGCTGCCGAACATTTACAGCATAAGCAGTCAGCCACTTTCTACCACCTGATTTCTCAAAACAGAGAACAGGAAAGGATAGAGATTCAAGGTATCTTCATGCCCTCCGGGTGGGAACTGCCCAAAAACAGGAGAATAAACACTGGTCGTTGACATGGTATGCAGAAGAGAACAGAAATCAAAGCGTTAAAGACAAGAAATGTGGCCTGGAACTAAGGAAGGGACTTTTCAGTGTAGAAATATACCGAAACAGTCGTCCAGTCATGTCTCCGGGAGGGACTGTGAAGTAGTAATGAGATAAGAACTGAAACCCTGCGGAACGGTAACATTGTATCCCGTGAACTACGGCACGTTAAACTGCTGCTCACGACGATGCGCGTCTCCAGCATTGTTGCTGGCCACGCAGAGGTCGCCTGGTACGCGGTACTCAGTCGAGGAAAAGAGAGCAGCGAAGAGTTTGAGCAGCACGGACAGAGCTGCAAGGTTGCTGTGGGGCAGCCGGTTGAAGTACGAGCCTGGGATAGCAGCGAAAGGAACTTATCAACCTGCAGATGTCAGTTCCTGTTCTGACTGGGTGGACGTGACTGGAGTCTCCAGGGGAGGCCGTGCTGACCATAACGCATGGTTGTGGTGTTACTCGTCGTGTGAGGTCTTGAGCGCTGGTGCAGAAATAGAGTGTCGTGACAGTAGTGGTTGACGAAAATATCAGCAGTGCAGTCGCTTACATTCTGGTTAAATTCACCTTTATGCTGTGATAGGAGTTGGATTGTTCAGTATTTTCGTGTTTACTGTTGTCCTAACGGGGGAGCCACTGCAAGACCCAAGTGTGTTTGGCTGAGATATGCATCAGCTGTTGAAGAGTTGTTGAATTAGACCCTTGTGTATCCTCTTATACTACTGTTACGTCTTGATTAAACGTGTGGTGTCCTTGTAGTTGGTTGGCACAGTAATTTTTCTGGACCTGCCTATCTCGCTGTAGTGTATATTCCATCACAGCGCTGGCCTTCTTTCTGTGTTTTTTAAGTTGTCTATTTTGTACTGTCTTTAGTTGATTGACAGAACTGATGTTGCCTTAAGGTGTTTTGGTGTTAGTTCTCATTCGTATGCATCTGTGAATTGTATCCTAAAGTGGTGCCCAGTTACCTTATTCCATTATTGTTCCGTCCTGTTTGTGAATTTACTTTGCGCTCTCCTGTTCTTGTAAAATAACATTTGTGCTGAGGTCCAGAATTTTGCCGAGTTGGCGTTTCATGCTAGATTTTAAGTTTAGGTGTATTTGTTGGTCTTCAGCGAGAGAAATGTTATCTGCTTATGTTTTTTTATTATACCAACGAGCTCTGATTTTCTGCGCCGTCTTATTAAAAGAGTTTTTAAACTTGATGAGTATTAACGTGCCCAGCAGCTCCAGCTACATACCACCACCAACGTTTGCTTCTCTACATTTATATGAATGTCGAAGGCTGAATGTGTTAAGACAGCTAGAACATAAAGGCAGAGAAGCTTAATGGTTTAAAACAGAAATATTAAGGATCAATTGAGTTAAACTGAAAGACGAAGATAGCTGATCATTTTAACATAGAATGACAACAGTAACAAAAAATGGTTTAACCGGAGTAAAATTCATTATGAATAGGAAGGCAGGGCAATGAGTTACTATGAGTAGTACAGCGACATAATTGTTTTCGTCAGAACGGACAGAAAACAACAACAACAGTTCAGATGTACATGCCGACATCACAGACAGACGACGAAGAGATTGAGTATGTGAGTAAAATGGATGGCTAACTCAGTGTGTAATGGAACAGAGAAATGTAATAATCACGAGGGATTGGTACTCTACTGTAGGGGAGAGTTGTGGGGCAATATACTCTCGGCAATGAGAATGAGAGAGGAGAAAGACTCCTTGGGTTTTGCAAATATTTTTTGCGAGTAGTAGCAAAAACATTTTTCGGATATCACCAGAGGAGAAGGCAGTACACTTTTAAAAGGCAAGGAGAAAAGCTGGATTACATCATGCTGATGCAGAGATTCCTAAAGAAGATATTAAGTTCTAATGGGTACCCAGGAGCTAATGTAGGATCAGATTACACTTCAGTAATGAAGAGTCGACTGACGTTTAAGATAATAGCCAGGAATAACCAACGTACTAGGAAGTGAGGTACTGGACTGAGGAATGATGTGAGTACGAAGTTATCTGAAGTTGTAGAAACAGCAGTAATAAATACCATAGCAGGTGGTTCATTTGGGGAGGCATAGACACCTCTAAAAATGAAAATCACGGAAATTGGACACACATATAAAGTTATGAGGAAGATAAATGTAGAGGAACAGCAGATCAGCGAAGGAAGAAACTATGAAAATGTTCATAAAAAGAACGGAACCCCACAGTACAGGTCATCTATAAATGAAATACCTATGAATTCCTAATTTGACCCAAAAACCGTTGCCTTGTTTTGACATCTGAGAAGCCGAAGCTATGCTGCAGAGGTTGAAGGATGAGTGCTTCATGTTAATATTACAACGCTAGTTAAACAAGTAGTTTGGAAGGAAATACGGAATTATCGGCGTCTGATAGGTGTGTTACGGGAATTGCGTGAAACTCTGTGGGAGAGAACCTCATAATCAACCGAAATTATTTCGATTAAATTTACTGCTACTGTTTCATTCAGTAAATTTGAAGCCATACGCCTTTAAAGGCAATTATTTCGCACTAATTAATTTTGTACAATTATTTTACGTGTGACCTTAAACCAAAGCGTCTGCATTGCAAGGTAACAACTATGAATATTACGTCGGCGTCTATGTCTTGCCAGGGTTATGTACACCATAAAGTATTAAGTGCGTGATAGCGTGTTTTCTCTAAGTTACGTGTGAATGGATAAACTTAATATTCTATCATTAGTGTGTGTTTCACTTCGCAGAATTTTGGTTTTTGTGTAGTATTCTGACAAACATCTACAGAACCTTCGAAATACTTGCCTCGGTTTTCAATGTAGAAGCAGTCGATCTGTTCCAAATTGTCTTGTTTTTACGGGTAACGAGACATATTATTACCCAGCGAACTTTTTCTATTAAGCACCAAACCAGTAATGAATTTCGTTATCAATTATAACTAATATTCTAAGTAATTGTTCTTCGGGAATGTATATGAAAGACATAAGTGCTTACCAGTGAATGTTTTTAAGTTCCAGTTTTAGTCATAACCGTGGAGTAATTCAGTAGTACCGTTCACTATAAGCAAAGAATCTGTTACAATTTTCTTAAAAGATGGCTCAGTTTTCTGAAGCAACATGGCGGTTCAAACTGACGTAGTGAATAAGAAAGTTGCAGTATGGAGAAAGGAAAGATGCCTGAAGATGACAACGTTTCAACCAAACTGAGGGACCATCGGCCTTCTCTCTTAATACGTAAGATATTTACTAAAATTATTACCCATTGCATACCAATTAGGTTTTAGTCACGAAAAGAGCAAAATACCTTTAGAAATTGATATATAAGAATGAAAGTTCAGCAACTTGTGACCGAAATGACAGAACGTAGCAATGGCCACTCTTCCTAAGACGATAGACTCTGGAATAATGTTTGAGTCAGTTTTCCTTTCTTTCCTTGAGAAATAGGGCATTAATCTATTCTATGTTAGTACACTGAATAATTAATACGTCAGTGCTACATATTCAATTAGGCTCCATCAGAGAAGCGAGAAATAATAATAAAAATCGGAACATTCACAGCTATTCTCTTAACCCAAGATAACTTCTTCGTATTTCTCAGCTGCGAGAAGAAAAACAGTTCATTTTAGTTTGGTATAGCTGAATCAGCTCTGTTTGGTGATCACATTGTACGAGGTGCATTCAAGTTCTAAGGCCTCCGATTTCTTTTCTCCGGACTGGAAAGAGATAGAAACATGCGCATTGTTTTAAAATGAGGATGCGTTCATTGCCAATACGTCCCAGAGATGGCAGCACCGTACGGCAGATGGAATTTTACCGCCAGCGGTGAGAATGAGAACAGCGTGCAATCATTCGTTTTCTGAATTTGCGGGGCGTGAAACCAATTGAAATTCATCGACAGTTGAAGGACACATGTGGAGATGGAGTTATGGGTGTGCCAAAAGTGCGTTCGGGGGTGTAACAGTTTAATGAAGGCAGAGCATTGTGTGACAACAAACCGAAACAACCTCGGGCTCGCACAAGCCCGTCTTACGACATGATCGAGAAAGTGGGGAGAATTGTTTTGGGGGATCGCCGAATGACTGTTGAACAGATCGCCTCCAGAGTTGGCATTTCTGTGGGTTCTGTGCACACAATCCTGCATGACGACCTGAAAACGCGAAAAGTATCATCCAGGTGGGTGCCACGAATGCTGACACACGACCACATGGCTGCCCGTGTGGCATTTTTCCAAGCAATGTTGACGCGCAACGACAGCATGAATGGGCCTTTCTTTTCGTCGGTTGTAACAATGGATGAGACGTGGATGCCATTTTTAGATCCAGAAACAAAGCGCTAGTCAGCTCAATGGAAGCACACAGATTCACCGCCACCAAAAAATTTTCGGGTAACAGCCAGTACTGAAAAAAAAATGATGGGGTCCATGTTCTGGGACAGTGAGGGCGTAATCCTTACCCATTGCGTTCAAAAGGGCACTACGGTAACAGGTGAATCCTACGAAAATGTTTTGAAGAACAAATTCCTTCCTGCACTGCAACAAAAACGTCGGGGAAAGGGCTGCGCGTGTCCTGTTTCACCAAGACTACGCACCGGCACATCGAGCTAACGTTACGCAACAGTTTCTTCGTGATAACAACTTTTAAGTGAATCCTCATGCTCCCTACTCACCTCACCTGGCTCCTAGTGACTTTTGGCTTTTTCCAACAATGAAAGACACTCTCCGTGGCCGCACATTCACTAGCCGTGCTGCTATTGCCTCAGCGAATTTACAGTGGTCAAAACAGACTCCTAAAGAAGCCTTCGCCGCTGCCATGGAATCATGGCGTCAGCATTGTGAAAAATGTGTACGTTTGCAGGGCGATTACGTCGAGACGTAACGCCAGTTTCATCGATTTCGGGTGGTAGTTAATTAGAAAAAATATTGGAGGCCTTAGAACTTGAATGCACCTCGTAGTATTGGCCTCTAATGCAGATCAACTTCAAAACTCAACAGAAGACCATAATGAAAAACTTTGCATGTAGGTGTGAACATAAATTATAGTAAGATTAAAATGTTATCTCTATAAATAAAAGGTAATGTCATGACTGAGTGACTGACTGACTCATCGTCAACCGCTAAGGACAGGACCTTGAAGCTTGGAGAGGACATGGATCTTATACTGTAGGCATCGTTTATGAAAGGATTGTCCGAAATTCCACTCCTAAGGGGATCTTTTTGAAAGTATGTCACCATTAAGGGAATTTGAAGTTAGAACTACAAAAACTTCTGTTTGGAGTCTTAATCAGAAAATAAAAGAAACATGATTCAGTATTTTTGGAAAAGCAGCTACCGTGGGGATAAAATAGAAGGTAAATTTTTTTAAAGATAAACAATTACTAAAGAACTACTGAAGTATTTTTAAGGCTGCATTTATGATAACTGGGATTTGGCTTCTTGGTTAGAAATAAAAGAAACTTGTTTCAGTATTCGTGTGAATTCAACACCTAAGGGAGTGCAATAGCGGATGAAAATCTTTAAGAAAATATTTCGTTACATTAAAGAAATTGTTAAAGCTAAAATTATGAAAAATTGGTGTTTCACTTCTTGGTTTGATATAAAGAAATATTTGTTAGAGAATCAAAGATGGTATGGAAATATACGCACAAGAATGCAAAAGGCTTGATTAACAAAAATTTGGAACACCATCTACCGGAATAGATTTTTAGTCAGAAGTACATTAGTAGGGGAGAGTGGGGGAAATACACGCACCTAAGGAAAAATCGATGTGAACCATTCGTTACGTCATTAAAACCTATGAAAATAAGTACATACTATACAATTGACATTTCTCCACATATTCCAATTGCCTATAAATAGTTATAAACAGTACCTTAATTTTGAACATTAAAATAAAAAAGTGCAAATACATGGTATTTCCCACCCCTGAAGGTAATTACACGCAAAGTACTGGGTAATAACACGTAAAACAAACAAACCATAATAATGTACCAAACTTGCTATTTTTATTTGTTTATTAGTTACTACAAATAGTAAACAGTATATTTAAGAACGAAATAATGTAATTCTAGAAACATCTCTTATAATTTTCGTTTCTTACTTTTTTGTGTGAAAAGAGTTCATTTTCTCATACCGTACAGCAAAGATCGCACTTGTAACCTTTTGGACTGTTCCAGCCACTACCTTCTTCATGACTCCATCTGCTACAAGAAATACATCGGTACCATAGTTCTCCATCCTCCCTAAACTCTCTACAAACTAAACAGACATCTTCTGAAATCGGCCCTTTTTACCTCTTTCCCAAGACGTGGCCACACCTATATGTTTGACACCTTTAGGAGTCGAAATTCACTCGTGCTTTTGTATTTATGATTGTTTCATCGACGTTGAACACTCGCCCCTCTTTAAATTTATATTTATCAAAGACATGTTCTAAGTTTTTAAAATACGCATTAACCTCTCCTTCATTAAATGCCTGTATTCTGTTAATGCTAGTTACTTCAGGTTTTCTCATGCTAATACTTGCTAATACTTTTTAAAAACACAGCTAGCCAATCCTTTACAGCTAACCTAGATGACTTATCAATATTGTTTGAAATGTTTTTAGGATCTGCACACTCAAATGCAATCTTTCGCAGCTGGATGCATGTAATGCCATTGTAATAACATGATCCCTAATCTCATTTTCCTGTTCTGTCGAAAATGTTGCGTTTCTTCCAAGTTTTGGACCTTCGATATTTTTAACGTTCATTCTCGTTCGCAAAGTAGCTTCATCAATCCCGAAAGCTCTTGATACTTCTCTTATTTTTCATCCAGATTTGATGGCATCAACAGCCTTACAAAGTTCCTCTTCCGTCCATTTTGCTTTCTGGGTTTTTCTTTTATAATATCTACCCATCTGAGATTAAAAAAACCTCGTTAGTATTGAAAATATAACCTGCAAGGGGGAATACCACGCCTTTCATCAGCTGGCATTACCCCACTGTAAGTTCGATGACTAACCTAAGCATAACTCGGCACCTAATTCAAATAGCGGGACAAATCTACAATTTAATTAAAGGTTTCATCTAGAGTTAGTAGTTGATACACAAGAATTACATTAAAGCAACTTATAGTAGCACTTACCTTGCAAAATACAGCTGACCAAAATTACATGAGACACGCCGAAAATAAACAATACTTCACTACTCCAACAATGCCACTGGAAAGTGGCTGGCATAAGCAGCATAGTAGTTGCTACTCCTGCTGGCAGGGTGTAGCACCAACTGGGAACAGCTTGCGCCATTCAAACTGCGGAAATCAGCCTGCGTGGGATTACCTACATGCGTGTAATTCCCCCACCTTCACCTTCCCCTACATTCGAAGAAGACCATGCTTATATCGGCTTAATTAGCGTGAAAAACTTAGCAGGTGTCGCAATTTTAGAAAAAAGGTTATTTAAAAACAAAATAATCTCTGCAGGCCGTACAACGTACGCGAGCGAAGCAGCGGGCGCTAATCTAACACACACAATGAAAACAAAACAATAAAAACTAACAATAAAGTCATGTCGGAAGTCAAGGTAGGAAAACCTCTACTGTTGCTTTGTGAGCTCGAGTGATAAGCAATGAGTGATAAATGTGGTATAAATAAAGTCAGATAAGATCGTTTTTTTTCATGTCTGTAAATGGAATCAATGAAATGGAGACACAAACAGTAAAGACGAGACTGGAGATCACTTTCGAGGCAACTGAATTTGTTACAAGTACCACCCATCAACTTCAGGTTACCAGGCAGAGTGCTAGAGGGGAGGGCGGGGGGACGAGGCACCGTGAAAGAATTACCCGAATGAGACGGAAATCGGTACGTGTGATAAGCAATTATAGACAAACAAGCGGTTAGGGAAACAAGCAAGGTTTATTCAAAAGAAAGAACTTTACAAAGTGGGCAAGTGAATAACGCGTTGGTCCTCCTCTGGCCCTTTTGCAAGTAGTTATTAGGCTTAGCTTTTATTGACTGAGTTCTTGGATGTCCTCCCGAGGAATATCGTTTTAGATTCTGTCCAATGGCGCGTTGGGTTGGCAGGGACTGTTCATAGTGCTCCAATTGTTCCTAACTGGGGGAAGATGTGGGGTCATTGTTAGCTAAGGTACGGTCTACCAAACATGAGGACAAGCAGTAGAAACTTTCGCCGTGTGGGAGCCAGCATCATCTTGCAGAAATGTAAGCTTAGGATAATTACCACGAAGGGTAATAAAAGGGGGAGTAGAATATCGGCGACGTACCACTGTGTTATAAGGGTGCCGCGGATGACAACCAATGGGGCCCTGCTATGATAATAAATGACACGCCAGACCATCACTCCTAATTGTCGAGCTGTATGTTGGGCTACAGGTTGGTGTTTCACCAGTGTTCGGGGCGTTTCCAGACGTGTTTTCGGCCTGGAATCTCATTGACTGGAGCAGAATAGTCTTCAGTGATGAGTCCGCTTTGAGGTGAACCACGATGACCAGCGAAGACTTGTCTGGAGACGCCGCGGTCAATAGTGGGACACCAACTTCATTGTCGACCATCATGGATTTACATTTCAGCAAGATAATGCCCGCCCGCACACGTGAGAGTTTCCACTGCTTGTATTCGTGCTTGCGACACCCTGCCTTTGTCAGCAAGGTCGCCAGATCTCTCCTCAATTGAGATGGTCTGATTATTGGCAGGGCCCTGCAACGTGCGCGGGATTTCAGCGATCTACCGCGCCAGTTGGGCAGAATTTTGCACGATTGCCCTCAGGAGGACATCCTACAAGTCTTTCAACCAATGCCAAGCTGAATAATGTCTTGCATAAGGGTCACACTTGGACCATCGCGATATTGACACTTAACTCGTGAAGATTTCTCAGTCCGTATCTAAGGAAGTGGATAGAGTCAAACAGAGACCAGAAAATTGAGATTGGTACACAGTAATACGACTAGAGACGCTACGTGCCGCAGCTTAGGAAACGATTGGAGGAACACTGGATTAAGATCTTGCACACGTTGCTCAAGGAAAGGGAAAAATGCAGCTGAATAGTGTGATCCGGAGAAGATGTACACGAAAAGAAGAAGAAGAAGTCATAGAACTAGCTTCTGTGTTTATTTATAGCTGAAGACAACCACTGCATCAAACAGTTAGACAGCAGAGGAAATATGATTTTGAATGCTTATGACAAACTATACAGCATCTTTCAAACGAACTTCGCAGCGTGTGGGAAGCGGAAATGCCAAATCCGTTAGATTACAAGTTTTGCATTACATCAGTGAGGCAGTTAAGGAGAAAAGCGTTCAAAGTATTCGGTTTGCTCAGTGAAGAGTAGGGAGGTGCATGGTGAGAATTACCCGAAAGGACAGAAAAAAATAACAGAAATCGTAATTAGCAAGTTTATCACATCAGTGTTGTCTACATTACGTACCTTTATTTGGCTTTCTGAAGGCATTCATTTCATTTGATAGTATTTCCCCATATTTTTCAGAACTGTAAAATGCGTTTGCTGTGTTGAGACATGGTTTTTGAGAAAATCCTCAGTCTTTTCACAAATATTACAAAATATTTTTGGTGGGTATGTTTTTAAATAGACTTGCTCTGGGCAGTTAAACAACTACTTTTATAAAATCAAATAAAAGGCTTTGTTGTTCACTCTTGTATCTTAATACATTGCTTCTTAATACATACATAGATTTCTATTCACTCCCACACAATCTCTAAGTGTAACTACGAGAGGAGATCTTATATGAAAGAGACTTCTACGAATGACTTAATTCATACTAGTAAATTTCTATCACAGTTTAATTAATTTTCAGCAGTTGGACTGTTTAATTAGCTGCAGAGATCACATCGATTTAGTTGTAAACGATTTTGTCAATGACAGAGTGTCCTTAATCAATATGACCAAGGTTAAATAACTGAGATGCAGGCCATATGTCAACACGGTATTCAAATTGTTCCTGCACTGTAGCGAGCATGTCTTGAGCTACAGCTTCCACAGCTACTGTTACGCTATGTCTCATTTCATTCATTGTTGTTAGTAACGAAGGCACATAAACATATTCTTTTATAAACCCACACAAGAAATAATCACATACAGTCTGGTCTGATGACCTTGGAGGCCAGTAATGTAAGGCTGAATCATCTGATCCAGCGCGACCGTTACATTGTTCAATGATCCTTTGATTTTAAAATTCACACACTTCCAGATTCCAGTATGGCGGTGCTCCACCCTGTTGGTAAACGATGTAGTTCAAATCAGTCTCCAAGTGTGGGGAAAATAGTTCTCAAGCATATCGAGATATGTGCTTCCTGTAACAATATTCTCAGCAGTGAAACTGCACAAAACACATTAAATTTTGGAAGGTCCATCTCATGTTGTACAGCTTCATGTGGTTGTTCCGCACCCATAATCTTACATTATAACGGTTCACCTTTCCATTTAAATGGAATGTTGCCTTGTCACTAAACACTAAGCGTGGAAGAAAACAATCATGCTTCATCTTGCCAATAATGAAATTATAGAACCTAACACGTTGTTGTTTGTTACCTTCACGAAGAGCTTGCGGTAGCTGAATTTTGTATGGTTTCACGAGTAAACGTTGACGCCACACACGCCAGACGGACATCGGGGACATATTGAGCTGTGGAGCTGCCCGGCGAACGGATTTCTGCGGACTCCTTGTGAAACTATGGCGGACACTTTCGGCGTCTGTGTCATTCACTCGAGGATGGCTCGGCGATTTCCTTTACACGAACAACCTGTTTCTCGGAATTGTTCATGCCATTGTCTGATGCTTTGTGCTGTAGGAGGTTCCACATCGTACCTAGTACGGTAGTCACGCTGTACAGTTATTACTTGCCTGTACTGCGAAAAACTTAGAGGACATAACGCTTTCTGTTGTCCCAACATCATTTTTAATACAACTGAAGAGGGCGCACACTGCTGCTACCTCACGGGAAACATGGAAAACTCGAGAGTTTGTTCTTTCCAACAGTACGTTGCTCATGCACATATCTGAAATAACATAGTAGTTAAGATTTTTAAAATCAGATGTTTCTGTTTGATATATCCTGTATTTTCGGAGTTAAATAAGGGCACGGGGCTGAACACCACAGATAAATTTAGCTTACCCTCTGGAGTCTTACTGTGTGAAACAGCAGAGAATCAGACATACATGTGTGCTTGATACGTCACAGGCACATATGTTTATCTCGCCCTAAGCCCCAGTACCGATTTCAACCAATCTAGATGCACATAATACTCACTATTTGGAAAGAAATATTGTGGGCTTGGAATCGAGATCGACAGAGAAAGGGGACGGACGGAGAAGGTGGACAGAGAGGAAGAATTAGAAAATGGAAGATAGAAGGGGAAGAGGTGGACCGAGAGTTGGGGGAGGAGGGGATGGACAGGAAGAAGAGGAATAGAGCGGAATACGTAAATACCCAGAGAACGCTTGGTTTCTCTACTAATTACTATGTATGAAGATCGTAGCCATACACTGACTTCACATTCTTGCTGACATCTGATATTCACTGTTGTCCACCAGGCGAGAATCGTTATGAAGTCATACAGATTCTATCCAGACTTTCTCTTGGCGCTACTTATCTCAGCGACTGCTTCATGGAATGATTACTGTAGTACAACAGACACATTGCAGATTTTCTTAACAGTGTTTTTATACAAAAACTTTTAACATAAAATGACGCACATGCAAAACTGTACTTTCATACTACTTGTTGTAAGCTGTTGCTGGTTAGTCATTAGCATAGCGTGTGTTCTTTGGCAGGCGATAGGTGGGATTTGGTGCGCAAATCCAGAGAGTTTATGGATCCACGATAATAGAGATATGGAGAAGCTTGGCTCACTTGTCGTAGCAAGGGGTGGAACGTGATGTTAAACACTTCACGTAAGTCACTAAAAGGTAATTTCTTGGTTTTGTGTGTTCATGTGACAATTATTAGTGTAAGCAGTACTCTTCACTGCAAAAGTTAAGACAATTTATGCGTATTATATCTAATATTCGCGTACCTCTGATGTGCAATGCTTATTGAACGATGTGTTTGAACTGAACTCTATCGTAAGAATTAACTGTGAAAGATTAGTAAGAACGTGTATATAGAAACGAAGTAATTGATTATTACGTTTGGAGTAATGTGATAGTCCACACGGGAAAGTGATCAAAGGAACTGTGTGGTGTGGCTGTTGAAGTTATGCAGCCCGACAAAGGAAGAGTTTTCAAAATATATAGCGTACCTGTGTTACTTCGACTGGTATAGCAACACCTGTTCCCTCCGTACCGAGTTTCTGTGTGGTGTTCAAAGATTTTAGCTTCTCTACGAACGACAGTGACGTGGGGGAAGGAGCAGCCAGAGCTGAAAGTAAAGGCTGGTAGTTTAACCCACGCTCATTAAACAAAATTTGTTGTCACCTATCTCAGCAGTATCGAAAAAGTGTCCTACAGAAGATAATATAAAATAATAGAAACGGCAGTGACCTTTCCTTTTATTCTTCCAACTGGGCCATTCTCAATGAGTGCTAGACAAACTTATAGCAATGAATCTAGCGCTAGCAACGAACTTGAAACTGCAATAGCATCAGTAGTCGCCGTACAACATCAAAATTAACAGCAACAGTAGCCACAGGAAAAGAAGGAGAAGCGCCTAACAAACGGTACCTTCTGCTAGCATTGTAATTACAGCAGCAACAAGAATGGAGCCTGCAGTAGAAACAACAACCAATACCGTCGAATTTAACGGCTGGTACTCAGGGTACCCTCCGCCACACACCGTCAGGTGGCTTGCGGAGTACGGATGTAGATGTAGATGTAGATGTTTGTTGTTCTGTCCACAAAGTTTCCATATTTCGAAGAGTCGAAAGAAGATTAGGCCCTTGTTTCAGTGACAGTACTTTCTGGCCTTCCAGATTAAAGAACAAAATTTTCATAGAGAACTTTTCTCATATTGGTCGAAACGAGATATTTTTCACGTAACTTTTCTTCTCTAATGAACTGTGGCCCTTAAAGTCACAACATGGAATATTTGAAGTCTCTGGATGTGTTCTTGTATTATTTCCCATCAGACAGTTTTTATGTGAATCTACAAAGCATCGACAGTGGTAGATGAGGTATTGCGGCAGCTGGAGGACTGTGATGAAAAGCTGGTTCGTCTAACAAATCCATGCATTTTCCGTAGGATACTTGTTAGGGGACTGTGCTGTCCAGGTAAGCAGAAATACAGGAAGAACGATTGAACGTTTGTTATCTTACATAGATGGGCATTGTGCTGAGCAAAATAATGTTTGAAGTTGGGAGGTAATAACCGGGCTCTAAACCTGTTCGATGCGTTTGTATGACATTCAAATTATACTCAACACTTAGGTTACAAGTGTCACGTTGTAAAAATTCTAGAATGAAACTATGACACCTGGTGTTTACTACTACATTACTCAACAATCGAGATTGCCAGATTGTGATAGCTGCAGTAGTGTCTAATTAAGATGTAAGTGGAGAGTACCCTCCAGGTAGCTGCACTGCACGCGTTCTGCGCATGTGTGAACCGCAAACCAATTGTCCCACGGGCGTGACGCCAGGACAGCTAGGAGCGTACGCCTGATTGTCCGCGCTGCCCACAGCAGCCCGCGGACTTCCTGCTTCCGGCGAGCGGCAATCAAGCTGAACAGTCTATTCCGCATATAGCTATCCTATGAAATCCAGCTCGCTCTGATCGTCCGCGAGATCCAGAAGGCAGTAAGCAATGGTTAATGCCGTACTTCTTGACCTCTAAAAGGCGTTCGATGAAGTCTCACACTGCCATCTCATGTATAACATGTGTACAGAATATTAGACCAGATTTGTGATTGGATTGCATAGCTCCCCTCGTAACTAGAACACAGCATATCGGCATTGACGGAGGGAAATCTTCTTCAAAAGAAAAAGTAACTTCAGTAAATTTCGAGAGATATGAGGCTCCAGATATCTTTGCACAGGTTACAAAATTCTCTTAAATTATGGGCCCGTTGTGTGAGTGCACAAATGTAGCGCCTGATGGGATTCAAGTTGTATTGCAATGGTTTGGGAGTGTGGTGGTGGTAAGTTTTTATGGGACCAAATTGCTGAGGTCATAGTTCCGTAGGCTTACACACTACTTAACCTAACTTAAACTAACTTACGCTGACGACAACATACACACACAAGCCCGAGGGAGGACTCTAACCTCCGACAGGGGGAGCCGCGCGAATCGTGTCAAGGCGCCCAAGACCATGCGCTACCCCGCTCGTCTTGGGAGTATGGTAGCCAAGACGTCAAGGTGAGTTCACAATCATGCAATTCAATCTACTGTACCACGATTTTGCCCTTTTTACATGACCACTTTCCCTGCTGGAATTAGCACTAACATCAGGGAAGGTATCGAGCATGAATGGCTACGTGCTGCACAATAATGTTGACGTAGTCCACAGTTATGGTGCCTTCGGTAACTGCCACAGCTCCCATGAGAGGCTATGTGTATGTCCCCACAGCATAATACTGCTGCCATAGTATAATACCGCTCTTACCGACCCTGGACCGCGGTGCAGTGCGCGTTCCGGCAAGCTGTTCACCTTCAAGGCGGCTTATCTGGACACGATCACCACGTAATGCATCCGGCGGGGTGACATGTTTCCGGTAATCCCTGGTCCAGGCTCAATGACCCCGTGCCCACTACAAACCTAAGTGACGATGACGTTAGGTCAACACGAATACGTTGTCACATCCCAAAGGTGAGTATTGTCGATGACTGAGCGATAGGGGCTCACTAGGAGTGTGTTAGGCGGTTGATGTGTATGAAAGGCAGTCTGATCACTGGAAGGTAGCTTGAAGTGATTTCTACAGGGAGTGCGTTATGGTTCCCAGTTTATTCCTTGTAATGGCTTGTCTTCTGCTGTTGTTACTGGCTGGGCTTCATACCCACGAAGAGACGATGTCCTTATTCAAAGACGATAATCTGGTGGCACTGTTCAATCTCTACTGAATGTTACTGTTAACTGGTACTGTAACTACTCAACGACGAAAGGAGTTCCTCAGTACTACGTAGTTCGTTTTAGAGCTTCTGGCAGCTCTTACTCTCTCTCTCTCTATTTCTCTCAGACTCTCTCGAGGAGCGCCGTGCTCCCAACTTTTGTTCAGTGTTTTCCCTTCATGTCCTTCTGTGTATTAGATGACGTGATGCTGAAGACGTGTTCTCTTCTTATTGGCTCTGATTTGCACTCGTCCTTACTAACTTTCCGTTGGCTGGATAAAGGGGAAGAGGAGTACGTCCATTGGATGCATTTGTAGCCTCTCATTGGCTTGGTATGATGTATAGGATACAATATAATGCTGCTGTGTTCACATTCTATCCGGTGTTCGCTTGCATCCTGGCGCCTGTTGTGTACTCGCCTCGAGAGGCGCTTGGCGCCCTGCCGATTCCGGCTGCTGCAACTGGCTTACTTTTTCTCTACAAGATTTGGCCCTCTTTCTCTGTGGATACAACAACTTAGACGTCTTTTGTCGCGGAGCTCCGTGTTCATCAAAGTGTGCTGGACGAAGCGCGTAAATGTCCCGACGCCACGTTCAATGATGAGACGTGCATGTCGAGCAGCTTATCGCCTATTCGTGTTTTCACCATACTTCAACCACTTTCCATAGATGCTCACGACATCGGCACACAAACAGGCGATAATCTGCGCCGTACCCGAGTTGCTCATTACAGACGTCGGGTCATAACATTTGTCAAAGTCCCATATGTCATTGGATTCTTCCGCTCGCGGCCGTAACGACACAAGAGTGATTGCTCAAAGCTCTTCACTGTCCTCTTCCCGTCAATCTAGCAGTGGTCACTGGTCATAAAGCTGATGCTCATATGCTGCGCCAGATTTTTTTATACACCGTTAACACGAGATATGTGAACATTTAATATAAAACAATAATTTCAACTGGTATCTATTTCTGAATTACACCACAATATTATTTTAATACACAGCTAAACAAGCCAGAAACACGGAAAGTACATTAAGAAGGCACACTTTAATTTACTTAACTTTAATTTTAATATGTATACTGCGCTAATAAAAAATTATTTTCCATTAAATTTGTTTACTGAAAGGTTCATCTTCATCGATTTTTTTCTTTTGTGGCATGGCATGGTTAATTTATGGGTTGGGCGGATGCCCTTCGTGTCGCCACACTGTTCTCCTCCTGGACGGAGTACGTGTGCCTGCGAGTAGTGTTATTCATGTGAAAGTGAGCGAAAGTTTTCTGAATGTTTTCGAATCGTGTAACTGATGAGGGACTTGGGGTACCAGCCAATCTGGGTTACTTTTTCTCTGCAAAATTTGGCCCTTTTTTCTGTAGATGCAACGCAGAAGTCTTTTGCAGAGGAGCAACATGTTCAACAATGTGTGCTATACAAATCGTGTAAATCCCCCACCACCAAATTCTGTGATGAGGCGAGGATATCGAGCAGCTTACTGCCGAACTTGCGGACCACCTCTTTCGTGGGCTGTGCTGAACCGCCTATAAACCACATTCAGGCTGGCCGCCATGCCAAAGTTCACCGTTAATCCGCCGGGCGGCTTTTATTTAAGGCTGAACATCTCCCGAAAGCGGCGCTTTAACACACACAGGTATGCGGGTAGATTACTCAGGTACCCTACCTTACGTTTACTTTTGAAGTGCAATCAATAACTAGACAGTTCCCCAGATTCTCTGCTGTTATGGAATGTTGCCGATCAGAAAAAGTGTTTTTGTAGGAGGAAAATAATCTCTCTAGATCACAGGACTTTGATGGGTCAAATTTTATAATCTCTGCACAATATAACCTTTAATGTCATCCGGCTTCCATTTGACATTTTTAACAGTTTCTAACCATTTCTTCGAGGGTAGCGAGATACATTATATTTCTTTGATGTTGCTGGCAAAGAAACCGAATTTGCTATAGATGTACGCCAGAGCATTTTCGGTTTTTGGTTCAGAGAAAGCATTTTGTACATCCCGTACTGAAACTAAAGATTCTCAATGAAATAAATGAATCAAGCATTTCGCTGCTTGAAAATGTCCGTTACAAGCCCAGCAGCTTAAGTCGTGTACCTAATATCATTAAGGAAAATCAAATGGCAATACTTCTTTACTGAGCGACACATGGTCCACGATTTTGGCAAACATTTTCTCGGCGTAGTAAATTATTCTATCTACTTCCTTGGTAACTGCAGCGCATTTCTTCGGCGATACTTCGCAACGCATCGACGGGACAAATGAAGTGGATACGTGTAGGGCTGTTGTCTCCTTCAGCATGCAGAATCCGAATATATTACAACAGCTTATTCTCCTTCATTTCCCTCAGGCCACAGCATTTTAAGCTTAACATTCACAAAACGAGCTACTGTTGAATGATGTACGCGTTCCACCACTTTGGCTTTGAGGGTTGTTCTCGGTTGAGTTTGCCACCAACGATATTGATGCCGACTAGTCCACGTACTTCCGTGTTCCGTCGATGGCCCTCTCTCTGTGTAGGCTCCTTATACAGCGCCACCCTTCTCATAGTAAAAACTTGAATACGATGGCTTAAATGTAATGTGTTGGAATTTTTTATGTGAAAACTGACACCTCACAACAAGGATTGAGATAATTTTAAGGAAAAGCACATGGAAGATGGCCCCGCATATTTCGTCATACGTCATTTCATGGAATACACTTTAACAACAGTTATTATGATTCCAAATTAAACACCTTCTCAAAAGATGAATAACAATACTCACAATAATATAAAGAACTTGAACAGGATCTATTCATTAATAAAAACTTTAATAATTTGTACCATTAAGAACAGGGCTTAAAACCAGGGATATACATAAGACCCCATATACAAGTAAGAAGTCACACCAACCAAATATGACTGCAAGATGGTCCAACAAATTGAGTTTTACTAGAAAAATGAATTAAAATGTCTTCCACTAAAAGTGCTAACAATTCCCAAGCATGTGTAAAACTTTAAACAAACTGACAACGCCCATCTAAAATTTAGAAAATGTAACAAGTCATCTCGGGAATTAATAACCGCTTCAGCAGTAATTTGTTCCGTTATTACTGTACCACTGCCGGTTTCGTGGCATTAAAGCCACATCTTCACCTGACATATGATTAAAACATTAGAGTGGAAAGGCTCGTAACCTTTTTTCCCTACATTCGATGTCCGTCAATACAATACACCGCTAAAAGACAGTATGTCATGGATTAAAAACTGCCAAATTCCAATGTAGAGGAATATAAACAGTCACGCCACTGATTGTGGCTGTTGGAAAGCCCTTAACAATTTATAAACCTAAATAAAATCCCTTAAGTAATAAAATACACAATCTCCCAAAATACGAGAAAAGCTGGAAAGGTATACAATTTAAACACGACTCCCAGCTGGTACACACCAGCAGAAACAATAATCCGTCTTAAATAGATATACAATTGAAACTTCCTGGCAGATTAAAACTGTGTGCCCGACCGAGACTCGAACTCGGGACCTTTGCCTTTCGCGGGCAAGTGCTCTACCATCTGAGCTACCGAAGCACGACTCACGCCCGGTACTCACAGCTTTACTTCTGCCAGTATCTCGTCTCCTACCTTCCAAACTTTACAGAAGCTCTTCTGCGAACCTTGCAGAACTAGCACTCCTGAAAGAAAGGATATAGCGGAGACTTTGCTTAGCCACAGCCTGGGGGATGTTTACAGAATGAGATTTTCACTCTGGAGCGGAGTGTGCGCTGTTATGAAACTTCCTGGCAGATTAAAACTGTGTGCCCGACCGAGACTCGAACTCGGGACCTTTGCCTTTCGCGGGCAAGTGCTCTACCATCTGAGCTACCGAAGCACGACTCACGCCCGGTACTCACAGCTTTACTTCTGCCAGTATCTCGTCTCCTACCTTCCAAACTTTACAGAAGCTCTTCTGCGAACCTTGCAGAACTAGCACTCCTGAAAGAAAGGATATAGCGGAGACTTGGCTTAGCCACAGCCTGGGGGATGTTTCCAGAATGAGATTTTCACTCTGCAGCGGATTCTGCGCTGATATGAAACTTCCTGGCAGATTAAAACTGTATGCCCGACCGAGACTCGAACTCGGGACCTTTGCCTTTCGCGGGCAAGTGCTCTACCATCTGAGCTACCGAAGCACGACTCACGCCCGGTACTCACAGCTTTACTTCTGCCAGTATCTCGTCTCCTACCTTCCAAACTTTACAGAAGCTCTTCTGCGAACCTTTGCAGAACTAGCACTCCTGAAAGAAAGGATATAGCGGAGACTTGGCTTAGCCGCAGCCTGGGCAAAGGTCCCGAGTTCGAGTCTCGGTCGGGCACACAGTTTTAATCTGCCAGGAAGTTTCATAACAGCGCACACTCCGCTGCAGAGTGAAAATCTCATTCTGGAAACATCCCCCAGGCTGTGGCTAAGCCAAGTCTCCGCTATATCCTTTCTTTCAGGAGTGCTAGTTCTGCAAGGTTCGCAGAAGAGCTTCTGTAAAGTTTGGAAGGTAGGAGACGAGATACTGGCAGAAGTAAAGCTGTGAGTACCGGGCGTGAGTCGTGCTTCGGTAGCTCAGATGGTAGAGCACTTGCCCGCGAAAGGCAAAGGTCCCGAGTTCGAGTCTCGGTCAGGCACACAGTTTTAATCTGCCAGGAAGTTTCATATCAGCGCACACTCCGATGCAGAGTGAAAATCTCATTCTAGATATACAATTCCTTAAAATACAAGAGGGGTGAGAAAGTACAGCAATCAGTTATTACAGAAAAATGGCAACAACCACGCAAGATTGACAATGAATGGAATTAGCTATTGAATGTGGATTAAAAAGCTCAATAGTTCTTACTCATAAGTAAAAGCATTTAAAACTTAACACGCTCGAGAACTAGCAAAATAGAGCCTGCAAGATTTAAACAAGTTTTTAAAGAGCAAACATAGTCACAAGGAACTTCTCAGTTGCAGAACTAACCTAAGGGTTGCTCTATTCTCAATATTTGAATAGATCAACGGTTTTAGGATTAATTGGCGGCCACTCCGCTGTAGCACGTACGAAAACGATCAAATATAGTCAATCTAACACGATGTAGCTGATATAGTAGCCGGGCTGCAGGCAAACCTAGATGTCGTGCGACGACGGAAGTGTCGCCACAACAGGAAGAAAACGCGCCTCTGCCTCGTGCCGAGGAAAGAGAAACGCGACGTCCGCTGCCAGAACTACCCTGCCAATATGCATCAGAAAGGAAAAGTAATCTGTCTAAATAAGACTGCAAACGACATTACCTAAGATGTAGGAAATATTAAATTATTGCGGAAGTAGCTACACGAACATGTCACGAACTTGGCGCTCCTTAATATTACATGAAAATTGACAACGTGGATTACAACCACCTGCAAATCCAAAAACCAGGACACTCTCTTTTTAACAGTGCATTGCCTTGGACATAGACTATATTGCAGTCCCGATTACATCAAATATCTTGCAATGATCTGGATCAAAAAGATTAAAATCAATTACACTGACCGGCGACCGTCCACAGAATCACTCGGACTTGTAATTGTTATGACGAGTCTAATTCAACATTAACACATGTGTACCAATAAAAGATCAACACTTACTTCCTCTCAGGTACGAAGGAGCCATGACTTCCAGGATTCCAGTCGGAGGTGTTATTTTCTCCAATCCGTACAGGTGACGTACAGGTGATGTATTGTTTGCGCTTCCAGATTTGGCCCAGTGCTATCTGACCATGTTGCACACGGTGTCAGCTGCCCTACTTGCAGCTCGCCGCTATAAGTTCTTAACCCAGCCGGAAAAATTACTTAACAACTCGCGACTTCACGAGCTCCACGCCTTGGCAATAAGAGGGCTGCACAAACCAACTAGCCAGCCACGTGGCCTCCCGCTAACTGCCGGTACCACGGCCGACCAAACTCAACAACAACCAACGGCCCTAGCCCCGGCATATGAACAGGATCGATATCGGCTGTACATGGAGTGGAATGCCCACCAAAATTAAAGCCTCCACGGTTCAAAAACTATTAAAGCTTTTTGACTAATACAAACGTAATTAACATCCAACATACTTATTTTCACGTCTACGTATTTATTTATTAACGTAATCACAGTGACGACGAACATATTTCTCCCAACGAGACGTCAGTTTGTTGATACTGCTACTGTAGAATGTTTGGATTTGTTGATGGAGCTACAATCCCACCTATGTTTGAACCATTACTTCGCTAGTCCTCTCAGGTGTTGGTTGAACTGGGTAACAAATTAACTTGGGATGGGGCCAACTCGGAACTGTATGGAGGATCGCCGATGAAAGTCAGCCCAAGGCATCGGATTGTTGCAGATATCGCGGCGTGGGGTCTGGAATTGTCATGCTGCATGTGTGGACGAACTCTTCACATTAGAAATTAAATTACGGTACACTTTTTCTGACGCCCCGACGTAGTTACGTTATACGTCGACTTTTTACACGCTGTAATCCAGACCCTCCAGCGGCAGAGGGCTGCAGATGTATAGCACGAAGAATAGAGATTTAGAATGTTAATAACGTTTGTTCCACAACAAGAAGCGTTAAGAGCTTTCATATATAACGTTTGGAGGTATTTCTTGCATCCTCTCCTCTCCAATCCATAGTGTAATTTTCTAAGTCTTGATTACCATGGCAGTGCAGAACAGTTGTGACGGGAAGCAAATGTCTCTGAGTTTACTCTCGTCTACTCAGTAACTGATAACTAGTATGTTTTCCACTGGCTGGGCTATTAGGATGCAGATCCTACTTCTATTCATTCAGCTTTCTCTTATCCCATTAAATTATAATAATGCTTCTCGCTACTCTCTGTTTCTTTATCTTGCCTCTTCTCTCTTTTCCCTGTATGCCTTCATTGTTCCGATCACTAACTTCCGTAGTTCTCCAGTTCTCCGTCTCTCTCTCTCTCTCCCCCTCTCCACCCCCCCCCTCTCTCTCTCTCTCTCTCTTCCCTCCTTTATATCTTAATTTTAGATCTTAACGCATACGGCGAAGTGTGCGTAGAGTGTAGAGTGTGCATGAGAGGCTTGTTCGCCTGTTGTGCTATTTTTCCTTTGTTATCCTTTACCCGTTTATGACACCGGCACTAGTAACAGTGGTGAAATCTCTGGCGCCCTGAGAAGGGCGAATACGTCCAGCATGGGCGATTGTCGTTCGAGTGGCCAGGAGAAGTTCCACGTCCGCAGCGAAATCACCTAGACAACTCGGTATGGATCTTGATAACGAGCATAAAACTATTGATTCGTTCCTTCGGGATGTAAGCGCTTGTGAACACCACCCTGTGCCCAACAAATTATTTAATTTGCTATTCTACTGCCGGACGCTGTGGACGAGCGGTTCTAGGCGCTTCGGTGCAGAACCGCGCTGCTGCTACGGCCGCAGGTTCGAATCTTGTCTCGGGCATGGATGTGTGTGACGTCCTTGGGTTAGTTAGGTTTAAGTAGTTCTAAGTCTATAGGGCTGATGACCTCAGATGTTAATTCCCATAGTGCTTAGAGCCATTTGAACCATTTTGTATTCTACTGTTCCATTCGCTCCTGTCGTTGCAAAGTCTTTGTATTCGAAATCTGCACTTGATTCCATAGTGTCCGTAAAGTCTTCACCAAATTAAATACTCATTCCTGGTTCCCCCTACCTTGGTTTTTCACTACCTCGAATAGCGGTGGCGTTTTCCGTCGATACATTATCTCATAGAGTGATAGATCCGTACTCTCATGAATCTTCGTATTGTAAACTGCAACCTGAGATAACACCGTATCATGGAAGTTTGCATACGAGCGGCTTCAAATGCAACGACCACATAAACTGAATCGTGGGACAGGTAGATGCTAGACTGAGATAAACTGGGAGAATCCACAGGAAGCGTGATCCACCCACAGAGGAGATGGCTTACAAAAGCATTGTTCAACCGATACCTGAATTCTGCTAGTCATGTAGCGACCTGTACGAATTACTAGTGTGAATGCAGTAGTTCCGGAGAAGAGCAGCACGTTTCATCATAGATTCGTTTACTAAGCGCCAGAACGTCTTGGAGATGCTCTTCCAGATTCAATACCAGAAATTACAAAAGTGACGTTTTGCGTCATTGGGTGTTTATTGTTAATACCCCATGAGCGTAGGGTCTACTTTGCTAGATGAACATCCAACAGCCGGCCGCTGTGGACGAGCGGTTCTAGGCTTTTCAGTCCGGAACAGCGCGACTGTTACGGTTGCAGGTCGAATCCTGCCTCGAACAGTGATGTGTGTGATATCCTTAGGTTAGTTAGGTTTAAGTAGTTCTAAGTCTAGGGGACTGATGACCTCAGGTGTTAAGTCCCATAGTGTTCAGAGCCATTTTTTTAACACCCAACATGTTGCTTCCTTCCACGTAAATGTCGTGGAAAGCCCATAAAAGTAAGATTGGAGATGTTGAAGCTCACACGGAGACTTGCCATCGTTCCTTTCACGCACCATTTCCGGCTTTAATAGGAAATAGGGAAGTGATAGTAGTACACAAAGTACCCTCTGCCTTATCAGAATTTGGCTTGTGGAGTTTGGATAAGTATCTAGATAGCCCGTTCGATGGCTGTTTAGCTCTTTGGCTTCTGCGTTAGCGTACGTTTCCTACAACTGCTCTTCAGTGTCTGCGTTCGGCATTATGATTATCTGGTGCAGAAGGTCGTTACGGTTTTACATACGTTTTAATTATAACAGCAGGTGCATAACAGAGACTTTAGTCATTACTAATATATTCTCTTTCGCTATTTGCAACTGTTTGCCAAAGCTGGGATGACATTTGGATACCGCGACTGCACATATCTTGTGGTCTTGAGGCGAAGAACTCTTGGCGCATTTTCATCCGGAAAGGAAGTTCCTTGAAGGTTGTTCGATAGAGAGCGAAAAAGGTGAAAATCTGAGGGCACAAGATCAGTTGAATAAGGTGGATGCGGAATGACTTTTCAACTCAACTCCTGTATAGTGTTTTTCGTCGGTATAGCAGAATGCGGTCAGGCGTAATCGTGGAGTAGCATTACTTCACGCAGTTTTGGTGATAGTTATTCTTAGGCTGCGTTTTCATGACGTCTCAGTTGTTGACAGTAAATGTCAGCAGTGATGGTTACACCTCGGGGCAACAATTAGAAGTAAACCGCACCGTCACTGCTCCACCAGACACATTTTTGTTTTCCTGTGAGTCATCGGTCTTCTCACAGGTTTATTGCGGGCCCCTACCCTTCACGAATTCCTCTCTCGGAAGAGAACCTGCAACTGACGTTCTTAATTTTTTGCTGGATGTATTCCAATCTCTGTCTTGCTCTACAGTTTTTACCCTCTAAAGCTCCCTCTAACACCATGAAAGCCATTCCCTGATGTCTTAACAGATCCTATCATCCTATCCCTTCTCCGTGTCAGTATTTTCCACAAATCTCTTTCCTCCCCTATTCTGCGCAGAATTTCCTCATTCCTAGCGTTATCACTCCACCTAATTTTCAGCATTCTTCTGTAGAACCACATCTCAATTGTTTCGATTCTCTTCTCTTTTGATTTTCCGAAAGTTCATGTTTCACTACCAAACAATTCTGTGCTCCAAACGTACATTTACAAAAAAATTCTTCCTCACATTAAGAGCTACGTATGTTTAATACTAACAGACTTCTCTTGGCCAGGAATGACCTTTTTTCTAGTGCTAGTCTGCTTTTGAATACTCCTTGCTCCGTCCGTCAGGTGTTATTTTGTTGCCTAGGAAGTAGAATTTCTTTATCTACATCGTGACTATCAGTCCTGATGTTAAATTTCTCGCTTTCTCATTATTTCCTTTTATCTTTGATATCCTTTAACCTTGAATTTTAATTCCACTCCTGAACCTTTCTTTTATTTGCATCCTTCTTTGATTATAAACTGAACAGTATGGGTGAAAGGCTACATCCCTGTCTCCCACCCTTTTTAATCCGACGGCTTTTTTCTTACATAACATTATGTTTTATGGATGCCCGTATGTATTTGTAAGGGGAGCTGCTGATTTGTTTAGGCTCAGGCATTTCTTTGTTTTCCTTATGTCAGCATAAAGACACCACTTCTCGTCGCCTACAGGATAGGAATAGTCGGTCTGTGGACTAGCCAGTTGATGACGAGCAAGCAGAAGTGCATATAGCCATCCGCTGATTTTTGTGATTTTGGATTAGAACACGCGGTACCTATACACGCGAATTTTGAACCTTTTCCATAGCATGCAAATGTCACACGATGTCAAAATGATTGTAGTTCATCACATTTGCCAGCTCTGGATTATATTAACGTGGATCATTGTGGATTAATGCGGTTCAAAGATCTTCATCAAACTCCAAAAGTCTTCGTGGACATGGAGAGTCACTAATATGGGAACGAGTCTCTTTAAAACAGCTTTTTGTCGTGCTCTGTTCAGTGGCATTATCGTTTTACGCGGTGTAAATGTTTCCGGCTGCCTCCGCTGCTGTCACTTCTCTATTGAAGTCAAACGGAAGAATATGTTGGAAATGTTCCAATTTCTCCACTTGGCACTCCATTTTGTATCGTACACAGCTCCACTCACTACATACCGAGTACGAAATGACAATATGTAAATTCGCATTGCAACAGTGAACTACAAACAAGAAATGACAGTCGATAAATGAACCCATAGCAAATGGCTCTGAGCAATATGGTACTTAACTTCTGAGGTCATCAGTTCCCTAGAACTTACAACTACTTAAACCTAACTAACTTAAGGACAACACAAACATCCATGCCCGAGGCAGGATTCGAACCTGCGACCGTAGCGGTCGCGCGGTTCCAGACTGTAGCGCCTAGAACCACTCGGCCACACTGGCCGGCGAACCCATAGCAACCGGAATACCAACATCCAAAACAAAAACACTACGAGCTTATACACCAACCTACTACAAACTTCGGCATTTAGTGACGTTCAGAATGAATTGGTTGAATTTTTCATTGGCTTTCCCACGACGGCATCTTCCCGCGTCACGAACGGTGTCAGAAAGAAACCCGCAAACGGGGGGAAAAGCAACGTTTGGCGTCCCGCGTGCCAGACACAGGTTGGGACAGGTGAGGGCGCGAGGAGCGCTGGGGGCATGCCGGACACGTACGGCACTCGCCGGCGCCCTTAATCTCAATTAGGGGCGGCGGGCGCGCCCTGGCGGCCAGATAGCGGCGCGTTACGGCGGCGCCTGATCTCGCCGCCGTGCGTCACGGCCGCCGCTCAACCGCACGGCACTGCGGGCGTCTCCGAGGGCGACTCGTGAGGCGCCAGGGTTCTTTCTTCATCTGCATCCACACCCATACCCTGCAACCACTGTTCGGTGCATGGTCGAGGGTGCTTCTTATTAGGCCAGTGTTTAGGGGTGCTTCTCGTGACATTAGGGTATGAAGCGGGGAAAGAATGACTGTTTAAAGGTCTATGTGCGCGCTGTAGTTAGTCTAATCGTGGCTTCTCCATTCCTACGGGAGTGATACAGAATTATAATAAACCTTATAGACAGGACATAGAAATTTAAAAAATTATACAAAATGTGAAGGACGACAAAAAACTTAAAATCAGAGATAGCAAAATAGTCTACGGTATAATAAAACTGAGTGGCAGTCCAAATCTGCCATTGATGTTTGTTATGTTTTCACTGTGTGACGACACGTTTTATACCCTGGAGGTAGATCTTCAGGTCATATGAAACTAATACTGTATGTGCCACGAATTCCAAGATGCTCGTACAAATGAGCATAGAAACATGTGTCTCCTCGGTAAAACCTTGGATAAATCGGCAGTTGAGCAATAGATCAGAAACTTGAATGATTACTAATACATCTGCAAAAGACAGTCAAAAGACGAGCCTTGGCAGCATATGACAACCCACGTATGACAGGATAAAACCATCGCCAAAATCAGCGGCAGAAAGAAAGAATTAATAGATACGCGATTCTTGGCAGTCAAATCGATCTATGTCAGTATTTTAGTATGTTGATGACTCCCAAGGACCGTGTGTCTCGTAATTCTTCGTATCTTCTGCATATTTAGACTATAGTTTTATCCTGTCATACCTGTGTTGTCATGTGCTGCCCGGGCTCGTCTTTTGACGAGACGTATTACTGGTCACACAAGTTTCTGATCGGATGCCCAACTGCCGACTTATCCAAGGTTTTACCGAGGAGTGACACGCGTTTACGCGAACTTGTATTTTGGAATTCGTGGCACATGGATTATTAGTTTTATATGACCGGAAGATATACCTCCAACGTATGAAACCGGTCGTCATACAGCTTGCAGGTTGGGATGTTTATTCAGTTTCAATACTGACTGTTTACGATCTCTGATGTTAAATTGTTCTATTGTCCATCACAGTATGATAGAGAATTGTTGATTCCCAGATTTATCCCTTACAGCAGATTCTTTAAATTCTGTAAGTCGGTTGACACCGTGATCCACTGCAGACCGTAAACGAAGGTACGAGCACAGGAAATAGTTTAACAGTTATGTGAGTGGGCCGAAGAGTTCTGAAGTAATAGAACTCAGTACTTTGTCCTCGACGGTGGGTGTTCATCAGGAGTGCGCCAAAGAAGTGCGATAGGTCCAATCTTGTTCTCTGTATACTCAAATGATCTGATGGATACGGTGAGCATCAATTCGTGGCTGTTTGCTGATGATGCTGTAGTGCATGGGCAGTTGTCATAGTTGAGTGACTACAGTGTAACACATGATGACTTAGAAACAATTTCTAGTTGGTGTTATAAATGGCTGTCTGCTCTAAATGCAGAAAAATTAAAGTTATTGTAGATGAATAGGAAAAACAATCCTGTAATTTTCGACACAACATTAGTAATGTGTTGGTTGATACAGTCACATCGATTAAACGTCTATGTGACTCTGCAGAGTGACGTGAAATGAAAAGAGCACTTAAGGATGTAGTAGGGAAGGCGAATGGTCGACTTAGGTTTATTGGGAGAATTTTAGGAAAGTGTAATTCATATGTAAAAGAGACCGGTATAGAACACAAGTGCGACCCATTTTTGAGTACTGTTAGAGCGTTTTGAGACTCCACCAAGTCGGATCAAAGGATGTCAGAAGAAATTCTGAGGTGAGCTACCAGATTTGTTGTGGGTAGGTTCGATCAACACGCGAGTGTTACGAAGATGCGTCTAAAACTGAAATGTGAATTCCTGCAGCGAAGACAATTTTGTTTTTGTGGGTCACTTTTTAGAAAATTTGGAGAACCGGCATGCAGGACTATTCTGTGGCTATTAACGTATATTTCGCATAATAACTACTAATATATGACAATAGAAATTGGGTCTCGTTCGGAGACATATAGACAGCCGTTATTTTCTAGCCTTATTAGTGGAACAAGAAGGGGAATGATTACGAATAATAGTTTACAAGGTATCGTCCCGGCTTGCACAACACGCCGGATTGTGAAGTGTCTTCACCGTCGAAGCAGCCTGTACCAGAACTGGCACCATCAGTCTGCAAAATAGTCATCTGTGGGCTACAGACAATCCTCAGCTAATGGCTGAGGCGTCTCATCAGAATCGGTTTAGCATCAGCATGTGGACAAGGATTCTTGGCAACCACTACTTCGACCGGCTACTATTACACAACGCCTCGACGGGGGAATGCACCGAGACTTCCTGCGGAGTACTCTACCTGGGCTTGTTAAGAATGTGCCTCTGACAATACGATAGGTTATGTGCTTTATGTATGATGGAGTATCACCCATTTCTGCATTACCGTTCGCCGACACCTCAACATCATCTTCCCCAGACGTTGGATAAGACCCGTAGGCGCTGTAGCACCGTGGGCTACATCACCGGACATAAACTCTCTGGATGTTTACCTCTGGGGGCATAAGGAAAGCGTTATATCTATTGAACCATGGCCTGATGTGCAGACCCTTCAACAGGCACTGCAATGTCGTACTTCAACAGCGTATTCACGACGCCTGTGACGCTATTCGGAAAGAGACGGGAACGTGTGAAAGAGTGTGGGAATCCATGATGCGACGTGTGAACGTGTGCATTGCATACCATGAAGGGCACTTTGAATATTGTGAAGTAGATGCAATGCGACTCTGTATTATGTTCCAGGGCAGGACCTTTTTCCTCCATTTCCAATCATAAATGTTCATCCTGTATGTTACATACATATATGTTTCAATTCAGACTACGAACTCCTACGCAGAAACGGACACTCTTCTTTATATCTGTTCGCAAACTATCTTCCCAAAAACAGGGTTTTTCTCCTTTTAATCTTACGTATTACGTGAGGATGTTATTCTTACAGCTTGCTTGAAGGTATATAATAATTATTATTATTGCTGGTTCATTTTCATTTAGTGTACATAGATACTATTTATTTCATTTGATAAAATCTGTGTGCGGCTGACCCCGGCGGGGTTCCAGTCCTCCGTCGGGCTTGGGTGTGTGTGTTTGTCCTTAGGATAATTTAGGTTAAGTAGTGTGTAAGCTTAGGTACTGATGACCTTAGCAGTTAAGCCCCATAAGATTTTACACAAATTTGAAAGTTTTGATAAAAGCTGTCAATGCTTCGCCATCTGCACGTTAAATGGCTATTTCCTTATTGTGCAGTAAAGCGTATGAGGGAAACCACATAGGGTGGACTCGCCTCAAGCCGCACGTCATCTTCTCTTTCTTCTCCTAACAACGCGCCTTGCGGTGTATGAGACGCATAACCAAGGCCGGTCATAAGGCGCAAGTGATGCAAGCCGCCGCTTTGGGCGCCTAGAGCACTGCTGCAAGTTTCGTATACAGCTGGTATCATTATAGGTAGCGAAAACGACACAGGTGATAGTGGTGATGGAAAATGGTGCGCAGGGGCACACGGTAAGTCTCTTGAGCAGAAAAATGTTCTCGAACCGATCCTGTGCACAGCTGCAGATACTTTCACTGGTTGAAGGTACATGTATGAGTGAACACTTCAGCTTCTGTCGGCAACATTCGTATAACATCAAATGTACTTTCATGCACAGGTGTTGCTCACCCTCTCCCCTCTTTTTCTATTCATAACGAATCCTACTCCCGTTATACCATTTTCTGCTTCTGACTACCAAATCCTTGTCTTCTTTCCATTTCACTTCACTGATCCTAAGTATATCTAGATTAAGCCTTTGTATTTACCCTTCAAGATTTTCTAGCTATCGTACTACGTTCGAAATTCTGACATTCCATGCTCCGAGTCGTAGAATGTTATCTCTGCGTTAGTTTTTCCTTTCTTTTTCTCTCGGTCACCTCCACCTTGACAGTCGCCTCCCGGATATCCGATTGAGGGGCTAATCGGGAATCTTTTGCCAATGGAAAGACTGTCAGGCCACTTTTTCAATCCTTAATGCACCTTAATGCAGTGACCCCCATTGCCTTCCGCATCCTCATCTGGTAGGTAACTGCTGATTCTCCCGTCTTTTAGGGTCAGTTTACCGCCCCAAGGGCAAGAATGTGCTTCTCCGTTCGCTTTTACAAGGCTCTTGGCCGAACAGGGTGACTAATTATGTCATATGTCTTCGGCCACTAGTCCTGCGATTTTTATTCAGAATTTAAGCATTGGCTGTGTTCGTACCTGGAGGCGGGACAGACAAAGGAGAGGTGCTTAAGTCCGGAGAATCTCAATTTGAATTTCCCACCATATCGTAGAGCTGCCCGAGGTCGTCAGTTGCCTTCACGAAAGCCGTAGGCATCTAATAAACAGTCAAGACGTCAAAATGGCCGAGATGCTACGGACGAGTCTGGAATACAACCGAAGAACGGCGATTATCAAAAGTCTTCGCGCAGGGCGTTCGCCTGCTAAGTAGTTCGATTCTTCGGGTACCCGAGGTCAACTGTTTACGATTTTGTAGCCACGTATAATGCTTTGGAGAAGTCTGGAGTTCACGTCCTAGGTGTTGTGTCCAGTGTGGGTGATATCATGCCACCACATTTCTTTGAAAGCGGACAAACTGTCACAAAAGAAGTTATCTGCAAGTTTTGACGAGTGTCGTGAAACGGTGGATGATAACTGTAGCCTCCGGGAGATAATATGTCTTCTAACAGGACGGTGCATCGGTTCGTACGAGCCATTTAGCCCAAAACAGGCTCTCGGATAATGTTGACATGTTCTGGTCAAAGGAGTTCTGGCCCCCGACTAGTCCGCTTTTGAGCCTCTCGACTACTATGGTTGGAGCGTAGTCGAAGAGTTACCAATAATACAAAGTCACATCTATATGCACTGCTATCGAAGCAACTGTTGCGAGTATGGACAGCGCTGTTTTAAAACGTGCGTGTGATCGCTTCAGAATAAGATTGGAGGCGATCATAGCGGTTGAAGGGGGTTACATTGAGTAATGTTACTGTTGAAAGATACCACTACTTAAACGTAAAAGGACATTCGATTTACTTGTATTTCAATGAATTTGCTTTTGATAAAAAGTTTCATTAGTCCGGATTTAAGCGCCACAACCTGTATATGAATGTGTAAGATGATTCATATTACGATTTTTTTATGTTTGAATTAGATTGTCTAGAACGTATAAACATGCTTACTCATTTATGCGGGACGGCAGATGTGAGGGTACAGAATTTTTGCGGAGTTAAATTTGGAAACTTTCACTTAAAAGTGGAAGGTGCGAAGTTTCCTGTACCCTCATCGTTCGTAAGTAGGTAAACCAGTTCTTAACTAATCTTATGTTAAGGATTATGTTCCTTCTTTAATAATTCGCTACCGTATGCTGTCTGCATTGCGTACTTTTGTATTTATGACATTATGTGTCGGTGCAAATAAACAAAAAAAAAATTAAAAAAATGGAGGCACCACACTCGAATTATCAGTATTGGTCAGAAACCGGTAGATGTGATGTACTAGTACAGACAAACAAGTGATTAAAATTTCAGGAAAAATGCATTATTTATTCAAGAGAGAGTTTCACAAATAGAGCAAGTCAATAACGCGTTGGTCCACCTGTGGCCCTTATACAAGACGTTATTCTGCTTGACATTGATTGACAGAGATTTTGGACGTCCTACTGAGGGATATCCTGTCAATTTCTGTCCAATTCGTGATCTAGATGGTCAAAATGTCGAGCTGGTAGGAGGGCCCTGCCCAATACCTTCCAGACAGTCTCAGTTGTAGAAGTATCCAGCGATCTTGGTGACCAAGGTGGGATTTGGCAAGCACGAAGGTAACGAAAGGGGTCCAGCTATGAAATAGCAGCCCAGAACATTACTTCTGATTGTCTGGCTGTATGGCGGGCGACATTCAGGTTAGTATCCCAGGGCTATCTGTGTGGTTTCTAGAAGGTCTTCGTCCAGAAATCTCGTTGACTGGAGTCCTGTCTCCATTGATTAGTCACGCTTCTAATTGAACATACGATCAATGAAGACGTGGCTGGAGACCATGGTACATCGACGATATTCTACGCTCCGTTTTGTTCATGGGAAATCATCTTGGACTTACATTTCAGCAAGATAAGGCCCATCTGCACAGGGTGAGAGTTTCCTCTGCCTGTCTTCGTGCTTGTCAGACCCCCTATCTTGCCTAGAAAGGTCACCGGATCTTTCTCAAACTGAGAACGCTTGAAGCGTTGTGATCAGGGCTCTTCAACCAGCTCAGAATTTTGACGATATAACTTGCCAATTGGTCAGAATTTGGCAAGATATCCTTCAGGAGGACGTCAAACAACTCTGTCAACCAGCGCCAAGCCTAATAACCGTTTGCATAAGGACCAGTGGTGGACTGACTTGGTCAGTTTGTGGAGCTCTTCCTCTTGAATAACTCATTCAATCTTCTGAAATTGTAACCACTTGTTTGGCAGTACATGTAACGATTTCCGTCCTACTCGGATAAATCTTTCATCGTGCGTCGGGTTTTATTGTCTTGACCGTCTTACTGTTTTCTGAGTGGTGAAGCCAACCATAGCGTGCTATGTTGTGTGATATTAGTAGCAGCTTACATTAATTAAACAGCTGAAAGAACTTATTAGTGTAGCTACACGAGCATCTCACTGAAAATTATATGAGAGGATAAGCTTCGTTATAATGATACACATCTAAAAATATATTACTAGTACTTCTGGAAAAAAACCGTAAAAACTTATTTTAGTGATGTCTCATAGACGTCCGTCATTGTCACTGAAACCTTTCCACATTTACAGAACATTTAAAACACCGTAACCACCATCCTATAAACTTGGAACAAAAAATGAAGATAATAAGAATAAGCCTCCATGACAAATACCTTATCCAAATGCAAGAAAACTTCCACATCCAGAAAGCCATATCTGAACACAAACATGTGATAAATAAGCAAACACACATCAGTACAGTCTCCCTACCACATTTAATAAAAGAAATCATAAGATAAAAATGACACAAGCAGCCGCAAAGAAAAAGAGTCTCTCTCTCACTCTCTCTCTCTCTCTCTCTCTCTCTCTCTCTCTCTCTCTCCCTCCCTCACTCCCCATCGTCTTCTAGATGCACACACACACACACACACACACGCACACACACACACACACACACACACAGATACACACACACACACACACACACACACACACACACACACACACACACACGCACGCACACACACACACACACACAGACACACACACAAACTCGACAAAGCAAATACTATTTTACTCAAAAAACACCATACACACACTAGTATACACAAACAGATCAAAGATATCTCAAAAATTACACTCGAACGTTGGCAATAACATTTGATCTTTGGCAATAACAACAGTCGGCAGCACAAACCAGATCATTACATCAGAACGAAGCGCTTTGAAATGTGGAAAACAAAAGCCCCAAGTGGCAATTATAAGAAGAGGAACAGCACCGAAAATGAAACAGAAACGTAATATGTAGAAAACTGTCCACGAAACCTGTAAGTATAATTTAAAATAGTACTATATCATAGAAAAAAAAAACAACCGCCAGAACTGTTTATTCCCTATAGGTACATTGCCCCAACATATAAACTAAATAGTAAAAACATCTACATTTTTTTGGCCACTGAAAATACCCTATAAAGAATAAAGGTGAAACACGTATCGCATGAAAATTGCGTTTCATTCAGTTGCAATTAGACAGCCCAAAAGTAAAAATTATCAATATACCGCAATATTTTAAACGAACTTCCCATGTCTGAATCAAAAATGGTATCATCCTTTTTTAAAAGTAAAAGTTTATTTATGATTAATATTGTTAGTCTATCAAGCAAGTCAACCAGTATTGTGGTGCCTCAAAGCGGAAATTAGAATGAAGGTTGTGAGGCAAAATTTGTTCGGTAACTTAGATTTTCTTTTTTTTTTTGCTATTAACAGCATTTCACTTACACTATATATGGGGTAAGGAATCGCAGTGCTTTTACTTATTCTCTGTGTGTAAATGTATGGAAGTTAATTCTTATCTTATTCTCAATAAATAAGCACCTCCACCATTGATTTTGTTCCCAAATAAAACATATGTTCTAAACGCAAAACAGTTCTTTACTTATTTTAGTTCAATATACGACACTGGTCGACAATCACTGCTTACTTATTTAATATTAACCGTTTTTAAACAATGAATCACACTCATTCTCACAAACAGACCCAACAGAATTACAAAATAACATTAAATAAAGACGGAGGTTGCCATGACTGCGTGCGGCACTCTGATTGTCTCTCTGGCACTGAGAAGCGTCAACGGAGATACAACCTGTCCATTTCACATTTGCCATATCAGCTGGAAGCGCTGGGGATTTTTGACGTGTTTTGCTATTGGTTGGTTCAAATAACGCAGGAGCGGTATAATCTCTCTCAGTCCAAATGGGATATGGATCCTAAATTGGTTGCATTGTGCGTGGAGAGTATAAAACAAACTAAAACTGAATTCGCTATTAGTATATTGTTCTATAGAAAACCGTGAAAAAATGAAACTTGTTTTTCAAACAACTGCGGCGGGAATGCAGCAGATAGAACTACATTCGCTGTTAATACATGCTTCGGTAGAAAATACGAAGGTAACGAAAATAGGGCAGTAAAACTGATCACACAATACAAGTATATTGTCCCTCTGCACCAGTAACGACCTTTTATTTCTACTTTTTTTTTTAAAAACAAAGTTCTATTTCCCCTAAAATTTTCCAGAAAGTGTTTCATTTACCTTTGAAGTTATTGTCCGGATCTTTAATAACAATGCTCACATCACGAACCACCCTTACACTACTTACTTTTGTCGCTAATGGTGTTAGCAGACATTCTTCAACACAGAAATAATCTACGTTATTTGTTAAAGATTTACTCTCTGATCGTATTCTTCCATCACATATATATGCACTTTGACCAACCATTTCAGAAGATGCTGATTATAGACAGTACTATAAAAATTAACGTGCTGTACAGTGCTCAGCTGTGTGGCTTGTTTATGTTTCGTGGTCCCGTCCTTATGTAAACAAAGTTTAGTTCTGTCTTCTGCCGTAAGCAAATGTCTAATGGACAGATACAGCACGGTTATGGAAAGAAGGTGGCTTGTGCCAGGCGCGGGTGGAGAGAGGACAGAAGTAACTAGGCCTTCACTGTCGGCCACGGGTGGCAACCCACTGAGTCGCACACGTCATACCTATCTGTAGCTATGGTATGATTTACGTATGGATATATCAAGAATTTACATATGCAGACTATAGTGACATTGAGAGGTGGGATGCCACTCTCTCACTTTAACGATACTGTCAGCCAGAATAACAATCACATTTTAGGATGTGATCTTGTTGTTTGCCAGTACTACTTTTGCTATGTGTGGTTGATGACTTTTTCTACATGAGAAAAACGTTGCCAGAATGTTCTTGTAAATGCACATGTAACCCGTAGAGAACTTGCACCTGGGAGGCCGAAGTGAAGAAGGAAGTGAGATGCTATACTGCTCAGGGAACTTCCTTTCGGTAGCCACACATTTGTTTTACAGTGCAGAGTCCCGAAGCCAGCACTGAACCTGATGGTTTTGCAACTTCAATATTCAGGACTTGTGTTGTTGCACATCAGCGTCCAGTTCGCAAAAGCCTATTATATTCTTCAGTATCATAATATCGATTTATCCACCGTCACGTAGTCCATTTAGAAATACCAGATCGTGGTCCAGTCTCCGACGCCCTCAAATTCTCCACGAGAAAAAAATGACGCTGTCACGAAGAGCTTGTTCACGATGAGGCAAGGCTCGTGAAACAGTTAGCTGGCCCAAAGAGTGGTGGCTGACACATTTAACGTTGAATCGTCTACTGCCATCGGCTGTAAGAGGACGCACAGCGCAATGAGAGACGTAGCTCACAGCGTAAATCTGTCAGTGAAGCAGAATACTGCCGCCACATGCGCGGATAACGCCTAACGTGGTTAATTAATCAAGTACGACGTTGGAGTAAAGCGATTCTATAATGATGTTCAGCAACTGAGTCCCTCTAAATGTGTCCATACAGTGTTTAGATCACTAGGCCTTACTTTTGTAGAAAAACTGACATCAATCGCCTTAACGCTTGAGCGCTTTACTACTTCTGACTGGAGAGCTGGCGCAGCGATTACAGCGTTTACCTACCGGCCAGGACGTTTTATTATTTTTCACGTCGATAGTTAAAACTATTTAACAAAACTAAAGATTTATTTTACGTCCTGTATTAATTGTATTATAATTTAACAAAATAGGTAAGAATAACACAATGGTGTGTTACAGATAATCATAACGCTTACCTTTACCATTTCTTTCTTGAGACAATAATCACGTAGAATTTTTAAAAGAAATTTCCGCTATTCGACTGTAAATTACTATTCATTCATTTCGTGCTATCGTGATTTTGGCTTTGTAGCCGTTTTCAAGTGCAAGGTGAAACAAACTGCCACCACTAAAGTGAGAATAGACTAAAGACAGAATAACAGTACGGGCCATTAGACGATCACCACTTTAAATATTCTATTTCAAATGTGACGTTCGCACATGTATGATGTCGCGTTTGGAGCTACGGTATCCGCTGCTCATTGTTGGATATACGCTGATGGAAAAACCTGCAACAACAAGAAGGAGTTTTCGACATAAATGAAAGTTAGTATGTGTGTTTCTACTTACTAATGATGATGTCTATTAAAATTTCGAGCCAGTCTCTAAACTATTCTCACTATGAGAATCCAAATCAAGTTTACATTAAATCCACGCACTAACGTTTGTGAGCGTTAGTTACCTTTACGATTGGACGTAGTGAGTTGAAGCTAGTCAAAAATACCTTTATGGCGACAAAGGCACCATTACGAATGCCTCACTAAGAGTGAACAGGTCATGTACTAGAGCTACGAGAAGCTGGATGTTCCTTATGCGATGCTGCAGAAAGATTTGGCAGGAATGTAGCCACAGTGGATGATTGTTGGCAGCTGTGCTCATGGGAATGTACGGTCACAAGAAGACCGGACTCCGAACGACCATGTAACTGTAAAGAGACGGGAGACCATCGTTTTCGGCGTATGGTTCCGGCGCACCGTAATGCATCTGCAGCAGCAATATGAGCATCGATTGACACCCCAGTGACACAGCGGTTAAAAATCGGTTACTTCTAGGAGAGCTCCGAGCCAGATGTCTTGTGGTGTGCATTTCACTGAGCCCAAACCACCGCCATATGAGGTCAGTGGTGACAAGCGAGTGCTCTTTGGAGCGCAGGGCGCAGGTATACCTTGATTTCCGATGAAAGGTGGTTATCCATCTCAGCCAACGATGGCCGTGTGTTGGTTAGAATGGGGCCAGTTCAGAGCCCGCAACCAACCTGTCTGCGTGTTAGGCACACAGGACCTAAACCTGGAATTAGGACCTGGGATTAAAATTCGTGTGATACCGGGAGAACTTTCGTGGTTATCCCACGTGCCCTGACTGCAAATTCGTACCTCAGTCCAGTGGCTGGACGTGTTGTGCTGCCATTAACGAACAACGTTCCAAAGGGTGTTTTCCAACAGGATAACACTCGCCCACGTATCACTTTTGTGACCCAACATGCTGTACAAAGTGTCAACATACTGGCTTGGCTTGCTCGATCACCAGGTCTGACTTCAATCGAGCGCATATTGACGTTATCCGACGACAACTCCAGCGTCATCCACAACCAACACTAACAGTCCAGTCCATGTACTGACCGACCAAGTAGAACAGGCATGGATATTCGGCACCTGTGCAACACAATGCATTTACGTTTGCATTCAACATTGTGACGGCTACACCGGTTATTAATGAACCAGCATTTCATATTTGCAACAATTTATCTCCTGCTTTCATTAACCTGTGATCTTGCAATGTGTGAGCATTATGTAAGTGATTAACATTACGGATGTTATCAACAGAAATGCATTCCCGAAATTTCATTTTTTTCTTGAGTCGTCAGTCTTGTGACAGGTTTGAGGTGGCCAGCAATGAATTCCTCTCCTGCACCAACCTCTTTATTCATAGCAGCACTTGCAACTTACTTCCTCCATTATTTGACGGATGTATTCCAATCTGTCTCCTTCTACTGTTTTTTATCCTCTGCAGCTCCCTCTAATACCGTGGAAGTTATTCTCTGATGTCTTAACGGATGTCCTGTCATCCTGTTTCTTCTTCTTGTCGGTGTCTTCCATATACTCCTTTCCTCCCCGATTCTGCCCAGAACTTCCATATTTCTTACATTATATGCCCACCTAATGTTGAGCATTCGTCTGTAGCACCACATCTCAAATGCTTCGATTCTCTTCTATTCCGGTTTTCCCACAGTCCACGTTTCACTACCATACAAAGAAATGCTCCAAACATACGTTCTCAGACATTTCTTTCTGAGCTTACGGCCTATGTTTGATACTAGTAGATTTCTCTTATCCAGGAATGCTCCTCTTTGTCGGTGCTAGTCTGCTATTGATACCCTCCTTGCTCTGTCCTTCTTTGGTTATTTTGCTGGGTAGATAGTACAATTCCTTAAATTCATCTACGAGTACTTCGTGACCATAAATTGTGATGTTAAGTTTCTCGCTGTTCTTATTTCTGCTACTTTTCATACTTTCGCCTTTCTTTGATTTACTCTACGGTAATTATTTTTTGGTGTTGCTATTTTTTTCGTCACTGTGTTACGACATAGCGGTGATAGCGAAAGCACTTGTAAGGCCGAGATTAGCCAATCGTGTGAAGTGTAGTAAAGTGATTACTTGTGAATGGAGAAATCGCAGCGGTTTCATTTATAGAACTTTTCACATTCATCTCGGCTCAGAGCTTGACTGCATTTTCATCTCGTTCTCTCACCTACTACCTTTAGGGCCAAACAGAGTTGATGGAAATTTCTTCCACAGCCAGGCCTCATTAGAAAAAAAAAGTTCTATATTGCTGCTAATGTATAAAAGCTGTGAATGTCTAGGAAGACAGTCTGCAATCTGAACTCTGAGAATGCTGCACAGTTTCTGTATTTCTTACATTGGTTTCTCAGCTCTACGGCGTTCGGTGTGAGGAGAAGGTATTGTCTATCGCCTAACGGTCGCTACCGTGAGCCTCTTGCTCGCACTGATAAATGGAGCGCTTTATCTCGTTTCGTACTTCTCGCCTCTCTCTCACACTGTGTGTGTGTGTGTGCCGGTTCTCTCCAGCACAGAGAGTCGCGGCGGTCCCGTTCCGAGAAGAACGGCCGGCGCTCCTTAATCACGGCCATTGAGGCGCGCTCGCACGCGCACCCCGGCCAGAGCGGGCGTGCTTAATTCGGGCGCTGCGCAGGTAATTATTGCTGATTTAGTGCCGACCATTCAGCAGCAGTCACTGAAGGAGCGCGGCCCGGCGTGGCCCGGCGTGGCCCGGCGCGGCCGCCCGCCTGCGGCACCCCGGCCGGCCGCGTCCACCGCCGCCGCCGCAGCTGCTGGCCCCGCCTCAAACCGAGGAGAGCTCCGCTGGCGCTGCAGAGCTCCAAGCGCCACCTCGCTTCTGAAAAGCGATTCGTGTAGTTAGCGCAGCTCATTGCATTTCCATTAACGACAAAAAATATGGGTATTATTTGCTACAGCTCTTAAAATCTGCTGATATGACATACTGGCCGATTGAATTTCGAAAATGGGAAGAAAACCACGCCTCGTTGCCTAAATTAGTCCCCTAGTGAGTGGGCCACAACCCATAATGGGATCAAATCCAGAATTTAAGTTGGAAACGTAATCGTAAAATTGGAAGTCAGAAATTCACAGGATTAACAAAAAAGTGATATTGGACATACCAGTAAGCAATTTTGCAACCCACTCCCAGAAGTTGTAATGTTCAGCTGAAGACACTTATTTATGATGACTAAATTTACAAACTATAAAAATTACGCTTCAACGGGGCATTCACAATAAATCTACAGGGTAGTCTGAGATCCCAGTTACAAACTTCTGGCTCTCGTCGAGGGGCGTGAGTACATGATGTTAGGCCCGCCCCCTTGGCCGTGCGGTCTAACTCATGGCTTTCCCGGCGGGAAGGAGCGCCTGGTCCCCGGCACGAATCCTCCCGGCGGATTTGTGTCGAGGTCCGGTGAACCGGCCAGTCTGTGGATGGCTTTTAGGCGGTTTTTCATCTGCCTCGGCGAATGCGGCCTGATCCCCCTAATTCTGCCTCAGTTACACTATCTCGGCGACTGCTGCGCAAACAAGTTCTCCACGTACGCGTACACCAACATTACTCTACCACGCAAGCATAGGGGTTACACTCGTCTGGTGTGAGACGTTCCCTGGGGGGTCCACCGGTGGCCGAACCGCACAATAACCCTGGGTTCGGGGTGGGGCGACGGGGGTTGGGGGGGGGGGGGTTGAAGTGGACTGCGATAGTTGTCGTGGGGTTGTGGACCTCTGCGGCTGCGGCGGGGACGGAACCTCTCCGTCGTTTCTAGGTCCCCGGTTAACATACAATACAATACATCATGTTACGAATAGCAACACATGTCCGAAAACGTACCGTTTCCGTTCTACGACGGTTTCAATTCAGATGTACACTGATGAGCCAAAGAAACTGGAACACCTGCCTAATACCGCGTAGGGCTCCCGCGAACACGCAGAAGCACCGCAACATGGACTCAACTAATGTCTGAAATAGTACTGGAGGGAAGTGACACCATGAATCCTGCAGAGCTGCCCATGAACCCGCAAGAATATAAGAGGGTGGAGATCTCTTCTGAACAGCACGTCCCAAGGCATCGCAGATATGCTCAGTAATGTTCATGTCTGAGGAGTATGGTGGCCAGCGGAAGTGTTTAAACTCAAAAGAAAGTGAAATTTTGTCACATGATGACAATGTTCGAGACCGTGGCTGTTATTTGAAGACAAATTTTGATGTCGTTGAGACAGCAACTAGTCACAAATTTATTTTCAGTTTCTTTATTCAAAGGGTACTGTTACCGGTTTCGAATCGTTATGATTCATCTGCAGACGGTATTCATGCTATCATTACAACGTTGTTTCACAGATTAATTGTCCTAAAATATAAATAATATATAATTATAAGCACGATATGCAGTGGGAATGTATTCACATCTGGAATAATGGATACAAACACTGCAAAGCGACATTTCACGTAATTCAAATCCAATTAAAATCTGTAGCGCAACCATCTGTGTGGCGTGCTAATAATTATGTATTATTTATATTTTAGGACAATTAATCTGTAAAAAAACGTTGTAATGAAAGCAGGAAAACCGCCTGAAGGTGAGCCATAACGATTCGAAACCGGTAATGGTACCCTTTGAATAAAGGAACTGAAAATAAATTTGTGGCTGGTTGCTGCATCAACACTATCAACATTTGTCAGAAGAGGGTTCCTGGAGCCACTCTGTGCCAATTCTTGACGTGTAGGATGTCAAATTGCCCTGCTGGAACTGCTCATGTCCGTCGGAAGCACAATGGACATGAATGGATGCAGGTGACCAAACAGACTGCTTACGTACGTGTCACCTGTCACAGTGGTATCTAGATGCATCAAAATTCCCACACAACTCCAACTGCTCACGCACTACCGCATCACAGAACCTCCATCAGCTTGAACAGTCCCCTCCTGACATGGAGGGTCCATGGATTCATGAGGTTGTCTCCATACCCGTACACGTACATCCGCTCGATACAATTTGAAGCGAGACTCGTCCGATCAGACAACATGTTTCCAGTTATCAACTGTCCAAAGTCGGTGCTGATGAGCCCAGACGAGGCGTAAATCTTTCTGTCTTGCAGTCATCAAGGGTACAATGGTGGACCTTCGGCTCGGAAAAAAATGGCTCTGACTGTTATGGGACTTAACTTCTGAGGTCATAAGTCCCATAGAACTTAGAACTACTTAAACCTAACTAACCTAAGTACATCACACACATCCATGCCCGAGGCAGGATTCGAACCTGCGACCGCAGCGGTCGCGCGTTTCCAGACTGTAGCGCCTAGAACAGCTCGGCCACTGCGGCCGGCTATGCCGCAATGTATGAAGTATGGTAAGAAATAGGTTAGGTGTGGCGCCTACTATGCAGCAGGCATGAGTCCGATTCCCAGGCGGGATGGAATTTTTCCCCGCCCATATCCATGATGATTCGTTGTGTGGTTCGCACGCTGACACTTGGTGATGGTGCAACACTGAAATCTGCAGCAATTTGCGGAAGGGTTACACTTCCGTGACGCTGAACGATCCTCTTCAGTCGTCGTTGGTCCCCTCCTTGCAGGATGATTTTCCCGCTGCAGCGATATCGGAGATTTGTTTTACCGGATTCCTTATATTCACGGTACACTCGTGAAATAGCCGTACGGGAGAAGTATCCCATCACTCGTGTGCCAGCTATAACATCACGTTCAAACTCACTTAAATCTTGATAACCTGCCATTTTAGCAGCAGTAACCGATCTAACAATTGCGCCAGACACTGGTTGTCTTATATAGGCATTGCCGACCGCAGCGCCGCATTCTTCCTGTTCACATATCTCTGTGAAAACGCTTGCCCATACTTGTTTCTGTGACGCTTCACAGTATATAACGGGTCCACGTCCGCTGAGGAGCCGGCCGTTGTGGCCGAATGGTTCTAGGCGCTTCAGTCCGCAACCGCGCTGCTGCTACGGTTGCAGGTTCAAATCCTGCCTCGGGCATGGATGTGTGTGATGTCCTTAGGTTAGTTAGTTGTAAGTCTAGGGGACTGATGACCTCAGATGCTAAGTCCCTTGTTGCTTAGAGCAATTTCAACGATTCTGCTGAGGATAGAGGACAGTCTCAGGGCTGCTTGTCCTGGTATGCACCAGAATAGACCTGATGTCTCTTAACATCTGCCCTACTGCGAGACCTATAGAATGTCGGTGCATCTCAGCTACAGTAAACACTGTTCGGTACACTTTTTCGGAATACACGGATAAACAAATGTGCTTAAATGATAGATGGATGATTCGTTATGTTTCGAGTTGTTACCTAATAGTTGTACTGCGTCACGGCTAATTCAATTCGTGATGCAGAGGTGGGTGAGTTAAACGCTTGAACTGAAACCGTCTTAAACGGAAACGGCACATTTGCGGAAAAGGGGCTCTATTTAAAATATAATGTACTCTCTCTCCTCTTAAGTCCTAGAACTTTCTGACTTGAATTTCCACGCATTCCGGATATGTCTACAGCAATCATTTTGTGTATGTACGTATCTTGTGCGTCCTAAATCACTGGATGGTGGTACACATATAACTCTCTGTCTGTGTTAGTATGAACCACCTACTTCCCACAGATGTATCGGTTGGGCGTAAATGAGGGTGTGACTCAGAAACATAATTTAGGAACCTCTGGAGCTATTTCAACCAATATTTGTATATGCATTACCCATCATTTGTATTTTTTGTATAAAAATACAATGGTGGTAGTGCACCCCCATTACCTCTATGAGTGGAGAAAGGAATGAAAGTCTGTTAGACCTAAAAATATTTTTCGAAGATCAATGTCAGTATCGACTTTTTAGTTATCATGGTCGTTAGGCTCATTTTGTGAAAGTTCCGTAGACGGTACACCGCGAGGGTCGTGGCACTCGAGGTGTTGCAAATTTAGTAACATATTAGCTTAATTATACATTGGTATACAGAACATAAGGGCGAGAGAAACTTTGGGTCCATGATGTGTCACTGCCAAGTAAAATAGCTCGCTGCAACTGGCACCATACATAGAACAGTATAGTACAGATGGTAACTTACAAAAATACGCATTGAGAGGAACTGAAATGGCACTTCATGCAAAGACGGTAATTACAGACAACACTCTCTGTACATTACAAAAGGCAGGAAATGGCTCATGATAGGGTGTGTGATCACCAAGTATGGCAATGCATGCTCTGCAACATGCTCTTGTGGTCGCAAGATTGCTAAGGCCGCTCCTTACCATCTCTCCATCAGCGCAGTTGACAACTGCTGGATGGCTGTTGGTGCTTTCGGACGTGCTGCAATACATTTACCCAACGCATCCCACATGCACTCTATGGGATATAAGTCGGTGATGGTGGAGGGGGGGGGGGGAGGAGTAGGAAGGACAGGCCTCTCCATTCACCAAATATCAAATATTCTCTCGTACCAAGAGCTCCTCCACCCACGCTGTTCGACGCGGTCGTCCATTTTCATCCATAAAAGTAAAAGCGAAGTCAGGGCAGAATGAACCTCAGAAGAAAAGCACATGGTTAAGATGTACAATGTCAGAGTAACGTTGACCAGAGAGTGTACAGTGTGCATAGGTTTGGTGTTCAGTGTGCCCATGTAATGTTATGTATCCCCACGTCAAAACACCTGGCGCACAATACCAATTGTGCTCGACAATGTCCGTGGATGCATTACATGTTCCTTCCTCTCGCCCTGTGAGGGTACGCAAACATTTGCTTGACCTTATATAGAAGTGTGATTACACATCTCTGATCGCGAAGACAAAATTCAGTCTTGCGATCAAAATAAAATTGTATGCATTGTCATTACTACAAGACATAAGATATCAGGTACAAAAACACACATAAAATTACTGTCAAATAAGGTGTTTACACTGAAATACTGTTGTAAATTCTGATTACTCCCTCTGTGTACCGTGTTTTCCAATTACATCTGTTGTATGTATAAATGAGTGGAATATTACTAAGGTGAGAAATGTAAAAGATTCTGATATATGGGTGTAGGTGGTACGAAATCCCACAGTTACTATGTTAGTCTCCAAGAGGTGGCGAATTAAAAATTCTTATACGCTATTCATGTGATACTCTAGTAAGTAGCTCAAGTGAAAAGTTCCAAAATAAGTGAAAAGTTTATGTAGTGTAGACTCGGTTCTTTGTTTACTTTTTGTTTCATCACGTAAAAAATACAGGTTATATCGTTTTCGTTTCTCCAAAAGTTTTGAATTAGTATCCGAACTTTCTAAGAAATTTAATATATTAATTGAGTAGTCTATGAAGTTATTCTTGTTTTAACTCAGACTAAAGCTGAAATTTGTTTGCCATGAGTGAGAAGTGTATGACTTGCCGTGGGATTGTTAGTTCTGGGGTGTAATGTGTAGGTTCTTGCAGTTGCTTTCATGTGGGTGACTATAGAGGCGTGCGAATAGGACAAATAAACAAGGCTTATTGCTTATGTAGGATTTGCTGTAGAGATGGTTATGAATGTGGAAAACAGTTTTGATCTGTAAACTGATGAGCCACAAATAGATGTAGGAGTACACAGGACACAACAAACCTTCAAAAAGTGTTTGATAAGTAAGAAGTCAGAAAAAGCTGTGAAGAAAAAGAAAGTTTTGTTGTTAGGTAGTTCACATGGTAAAGGTGTTGGCGAACTGTTGCAGGATGAAATAGGGTTAGGTTATCAGGTCAAAAGTTTTTTTAAATCTCGTTCAAGTCTGGGTCAGGTAATAAAAGATCTAGGTTCACTTTGCAAAGACTTCACAAAGGAAGACACTGTGGTAATAGCAGATGGGGTGGGCAACACTATAGATAGGAACCCTAATTACTCAACTGAGAGTGACCTGGTAAAGATAGCTTCAGCAAAGAGACATACTGCTAAAGGGGTTGTGTTTGTTCTGAAGCGCCATGACTGGCCTCATTTAAACTCTTCTCTTAATAGAGTTTATTTTGAGGTGGAACAGCTGCTTGGATCAGATATGGGGTCTCACATCAGTGTGGTTCCTTTAGGCTCTGTCAGCAGGTGGGACTATACTAGGCATGGCCATCACCTCAACAGTAAGGGTAGGGAGAGCGGAAACAAAAGATGTTTAGAGACAGGCTGAAGATGACATTCACATTGATAAAAAGGGCAACCAAAAAGCAAATTTTAATGTAAACAATTTTTACAGACAGCCTCTGATTGAAACTAGAGATACTCAAAAATTGGCATGAAAATTAGATTCATCCAGTTGTAATTCAGCCCTACACAACATCAGGTATCGTTATTGCATTAGAATATCAGAGGACTAAGGGGTAAGCTTAATGAGTTGCTTATTTGTGTTGAAGAATTAGAGTTGAGCAAACCAGGTGATTTAATCTGCCTCTCTGAACATTATGTCACCACTGGTTTATATAAGTTAGATATTACAGGATTCAAGTTAGCTTCTTACTTCTGTAGAGAAAATATGGGGAAAGGAGGAGTTGCAACATTTGTCAGAAACTGTTTTGATTTCGAGAATACCGATATTCATAAATTTTGCTCAGATCAGTACTTAGAAGTTTGTGCAATGGAAGTAGCATTTCATATAGTCCTTTATAATAGTAGGTATAAACAGATCACATTCAGGAAATTTTAACCTCTTCATAAAAATCTGGAAACCCTGGTGTCCCATCTCATAGTAAAAAACAAGGAAATAGTGACCGCTGGTGATTTTAATGAGGATTTATTGAAAATCTCTGTCAGTGAACAGTTATTGCAGTCAGTAACACTATCATTCAATTTAGTTCCTACTGTGAACTTTCCTACTAGGATACATAAATGCTGTGGGACTGCTATTGATAATATCTTTGTAGACAAATCTGTGGAAAAAAATCATATCACAAAACCAATAGTAAATGGGCTATCTGATCATGATATGCAGCATCTTATGTTAAATGTTGAAACGTGTCAGGACAAAAAAATCTATTAAATTTCAGTACAGAAGGGTAATAAATAAGTCAAAATTGAGAAATTCAATTAATTCCTCAAACACATGAACTGGGTAGATGGTTACAATACTTCTGACTCAAATGGAAAATACAAAGCATTCAGTAATAAAGTTACCTCTACTATTGAAAATTGTTTTCCCCTAAAGGTAACAACAATCACACAGAAGTCAAAAAATAAGCTGTGGATTACACAAGGAATGAAGATTTCATGTGGAACGAGAAGGAGACTGTATCTACTACTTAGGAACAGCTCTCATGTTAGAATTGTAATGCATTACAAAGAACAAAGCAAAATATTGAAGCAAGTAACAAAGAAGAATTAAGCAGCTTTATTATGAGAAAAAGATAATTACATCAGGCAACAAAATAAAAACTGTATGGGTTATAGTGAAGACAGATACAGCTGGGGCGAAAAGGTAGAGGAATAGGTAGCTCTAAAAATAAATAAGACTTTGGTAACAAGTACATGTAGTGTTGCAAACCTCTTAAACAAGAACTTCATTTCTGTTACTGACAGCTTGGGGTTGTCAGATTCAGTGAACAGTGCAATGGAGTATCTGAGACCAGTCTTTAAAAATAACTTCAATAAGTGGAAATGACACTCACGTCTCCCACAGAAGAAGCATCCATCATAAAATCCTTAAAATCTAAGTATTCCAGTGGGTATGATAGCATATCAATGAAGTTAATCAATGAGTGCTCATGTGAGTTGTGTTCTATCTTAAGTTCTTTGCATAAACAATGTCTTATCAGTGGAAATTTCCAGGCTGGCTAAAATATGCTGAAGTTAAGCTTCTTTACAAGAAACTGGGATAAAGAGATACCATCAAACTATCATCAAGTTTCACTTTTGCTGGCTTTCTCAAAAATATATGAAAAGATTCTGTTCAAACGCCTCCTTAAGCATCTGACTGTAAATAATATACTGCCCAAGTCACAATTCGTGTTTCTTAAGGGTACTGATGTAGAGAAAGTTATTTACACTTACACTGAGAATACACTTAATTCAATAGACAATAAATTAGAGGCTACAGACATTTTCTGTGACCTCTCATTAGCCTTTGACAGTGTGAACTACAGAATTCTCTTAAGTAAATTAGAATATTGTGGTGTCACCAGCAATGCTTCTAAATCGTTTGAGTATTATCTATCTAACAGGAAACAAATGGTGTTGTTGCGAAATATCTGTGAGCTAAGAAGTCAGTCTTCATGTGAGTGGGGAGTAATTACATGTGGTGTTCCACAAGGTTCCATCTTGTGTCCATTGCTCTTTCTTGTGTACATAATGACCCATCATCTGTTACATTGCCAAATGCTAAGTTTATTTTGTTTGCAGATGATAACAAACATTACAATAAGTTGCAAGTGAAGTACAGATTTAGAAACAGTTGCTAATCAATAAGTGGTTTAAAGCTAATTTACACTCATTAAACTTCGAGAAGACCCACCATATGCAGTTCAGAACCTGTAAGAGATTTCATTCCAGCATGTGTATAAAATATGAAGACATACAGATTGAATAGTTCGACAGTGTTAATTTTCTGAGATTACAATTCGATAACAAATTCAGTTGGGAAGGGCATACCACAGAATTGCTTAACCACCTAAACAGGTCTGTATTTACAGTGAGAATGATGTCAGATATAGGAAATATGAACATAAAAACTTGCATACTTTGCTTTCTTTCATTTTATTATGTCACATAGTATCACATTCTGGGGCAACTCATCAAATCAACCAAATGTGTTTAGGGTGCAGAAGTGTATGATAAGACTCATTTGTGGTACAAATGCAAGAGAATCATGTAGAAACCCGTTCAAGGAACTTTGTATTTCAATCACTGCTACTTAGTATATTTATTCCTTTATGAAATTTGTTGCATGTAATACATATCTATTTCCAACTATTAGCGCAATAGATAGTATCAGTACTAGGAATAAGAACAATGTACATAAAGACCTAAAACATCTTACCTTGGTCCAAGAAGGGGACCAATATTCAGGAACACACATTTTCAATAAACCAAACATCAGTGGGTTGTTTCTCATATATATACTGGAAATATGCCACATCACAAGGTGCTTGTCTGCAGCCGATTCTGAACTATAGTAGTACTGGCCTAAATATCTTAATAATATTACTGAACATGGAAAAAAAGCAAATGGATGTATTTGGAATATACCTCATCCAAAGGCACTTGTTTACAGATTATACTTAACTGTATACTAATGCCCTGATGCCTTAGCAATATTACACTACAGGGAATAAAAATGCAAATGGATGGTGTATTTTTAGAGTTTGGCAGACTGTCTAAGTGTACCAACATCTAGGTACTGTGCAGAAGTACTTCTGCTGACACTTTCCATCAAAGTTCCATAACTTTCATACGTGTCAGTAGTAAAATCTTGGTTAGAACACCTTGCTGTTTTTAGTAGCATACAATAACATTTGAAAATTAAAAATATGTCATTGTATGTTGCATGGAAACTACATAGAAGTGGTAAATGATAATTGTTTTTAAAGAAACAAGGTAAGTCTATTTCATCCTATTTCTTTTGTAAACAAAGGAATCAGTGGCAGGGAGGTAACGCTCTGTCAATGATGAAGTGAGAGTTGTTTACTTCGATTCATCTAATTGCAATGGAATAGACATGTACACCAAACTCTTTAAATAGGTACATCGATCTGTGGTCCATAAGTACATGTTGCACGCATTTTGTAACAACCTCACCGTCTGGGGACACTTCGTTAGTCAGTAAACAATCTCTGTATATTTGTTTAGTTACTAATTGTTGCGAAGTATGTGTTATAGGAATTCTCACGTTTCTGTGCGGAAGTAATTGTGGTGATGGCAATTACATCTGAGTCGTATACTCTATCCTTTTAGTCCACATATTTTGTGGTATAGCAACTGTGAAATAAATAAATTTTGTAACAATTTGTATTTAGACTGTTGTGGTTGGCAGGAGAGCCAACACCGTGTTACTAGAGGAGGCCGAAAGACACGCGATTTATCTCACGCAGGCTGGCGTGAGGTCTGGAACAGGACAAGGAAATTAGACTTCAAAAAACCGGACGTAGCTGGTGGAATACTTTAATCCATTAACGATGAACGTCGCTCTTGACGATATATGATTTACAATATCAATAGTAACTGACTATGGCGCCTTGCTAGCTCGTAGCAAATAACATAGCTGAAGGCTATGCTAACTATCGTCTCGGCAAATGAGGGCTTAGAAGTCAGTGAACCATCGCTAGCAAAGTCGGCTCTACAACTGGAGCGAGTGCTAGGAAGTCTCTCTAGACCTGCCGTGTAGCGGCGCTCGGTCTGCAATCACTGATAGTGGCGACACGCGGGTCCGACGTATACTACCGGACCGCGGCCGATTTAAAGGCTACCACCTAGCAAGTGTGGTGTCTGGCGGTGACACCAATTTCCTCGCCCGCAAATCGGCTTACAGTTGTGCCATAAGACTTCCGCACGCCGTGGGGAGGACCGCATGTTGACGTATGCGACGAGGTGGGGAGCATAGCAACAGGCGAGGCTGTGCCACCCGCACCCAGCCATTCGGACAGCTGGGAGCTAGGAAACGCCTGACAACCTGCTCCAGGGTGCACGCCAACGTGAGGTGTATGCGCCCGTAGAGAGACAGGAGGGGCGGAAGGGTCGACCTCCATCGGGCCGGGGCACCCGACGGGCGAAGACGTCATATGGCCCGAAGCGGGCAAGAGTTCCATGTCGGAGGACAACTGGTCACGGGAAGCGATCGGCGGCGCGTGACCCAGGAAGGCGCCCGGCGGTTGCAGCGGCGCGTCCACTGCGGGTGTCGCCGGCGGGAGAACAGGCGGCGGCGGTGGCGGCGGCGCGTCGCCATGGGGCAAAATGGAAGGCAGCATCTGTAACACCTGGGGCTGAGGCGAGACAGTAGATGGGTCCCCGGTGCGCTGACCGGACGGCACCGTCTCTGAAAGCAGGCGGCGAGTGGCAGATCCCGTGCGACGACAGAGGCGCAGCTGATTGAGGTGCCGACACACCTCACCAGAGGCCCCCAAAACCAGATACATAACGCGTCCGAGGCAGCGAAGAATGCGCCCTTCGAGCCAACGCCGTGAGTCTCGGTAGTGGCGATAGTAGACAACGTCGCCTGGAGCAAAAGCAGGTGTCTGCCGCTGCACAGTAACATGATGTGGCGGATGTAGCAAAGACATCAAGGTTCGATGAGGGCGACCTTGGAGAAACTCAGCCGGCGAGCGACCATCTCTGGGCTGAGAGCGATACGAGGACAAAAGGAGCAATAACGGGTCCTCCCGAGAATGCGACTCTTTCAACTTCAACATCTGTGACTTGAAAGTCCTGACCAATCGTTCAGCGGCACTGTTTGACTGTGGCGAAAACGGCGCGGATGTCAGATGTTGAATACCATTGGCCTTGCAGAATGACTGAAATTCTGCGGACATGAATTGTAGGCCTTTGTAGGAAATAATAGTCTGTGGAAGACCTTCAATTCAAAAGATAGTGGATAACGCTGGGATGGTGGCAGATGACGTCGTGGAAGACATCCGGACAACAAAAGGAAAATTACTGAATGAACCTACCACAACCAACTATCGAGCATTTTAGAATGGACCAGCCAAATCTATGTGTAAGCGTTGCCAAGGAGAAGTGTCCTTTGGCCATGGAAAGAATTACCGCAGTGGTGCTGATTGTTGTTCGGCACACACCATGCAAGAAGAGCACATATTCATAATCGCGGCATCTATTCCGAACCAAGTACTGCGCTGTCGAGCAAGTTGTTTCGTTCTCACTATACCCCAATGTTCTTGGAGGAGAAGCTTTAAGACAGAGGACTGTAACGAACGTGGTATCACGACCCTGGACTGATCATTATCAGAACGCAACAGAAAAAAAAACGTCGTACAAAAAGTCTCTCCTTGTGAGAAAAAAATCGGCGAACCAACGGGTCCCCGATCCGTGACTTTGACAAGGGCCATTGCGTAGCAACAAAACGCAGAACGGTAGCAAGGACAGGGTCGGCAGCTGTGGTTGTAGCTACACGACGAAAATCAATCGGAAACGATTCGACCACGTCGTCGGCTTCCGCATCAAGTTCGGAGGAATCGAATGCCCTATCCTCAGCACCAGGCAAGCGGGACAACGCATCGGCGTTTCCGTGCTTAGCAGTGGACCGATACAAGATATCGTAGCGGTACTGCGAGAGGAAAATAGATCAGCGAATGAATGTCTGATCTGTATGTGGAGGTACAGGCTTGGTCGGATGAAAAAGCGATGTCAAAGGTTTGTGGTCTGTGATTATGGTAAAGTGAAGACGAGGCAAGAAATCATGAAACTTTGTAACACCAAATACGAGAGCCAATGCTTCTTTCTCGATCTGTGAATAATTTCTTTGAGCAGATGAGAGCAATTTGGACGCAAAGGCAATAGGGCTATCGTGCGATCCATCTTTGTGCGCAGGCACAGCACCTATCCCGAAATCCGATGCATCCACCATCAACAAGAGGGGCTTCTGGGGATCGAATGGCGTAAGGAAAGTATTGGAAAGGACCGCCGATTTCAACTAGCGAAAGGCGCGATCGCATTCCGTCTTCCAGCGAACGGAACACTCTTACGGCGTAAGCGATGAAGCGGAGCTGAAATGGAAGAGGCATGCTGCACATAGCGGTTATAATACGTAAAGTTTCCCAACACAGTCTGTAGCTGCTTCAAATTCTGCGGCGAAGGCAAGTCTTGTATTGCACGAAGGTGATCTGGACTGGGATGTAGCCCTTGAGCATTCAGTACATGTCCCAAGTATGGCAAGACCCGAGCAAAAAACACACATGTGTCCTTTCGCAAGCGAAGACCATTTTGTCGCAAGACCTGAAATAATGTTCTGAGATTGGCCAAATGTTCTTCTTCCGTCTTTCCAGAGATCAGAATATCGTCCAGATAATTTGCTGCACAAACAGTTTGTAGATATTGCTGAAACAATGCAGGGGCGGCTGCACACCCGAATAGCAGTCGCTGGAATTGATGCAACCCAAGATGCGTGTTAACCACCAAAACGCGCTGGGATTCTTCGTCCACCTGTATTTGCAAGTATGCATCTGCTAGGTCCAACTTCGAAAAATATTTACCCCGGCACAGTTTGTCAAAAAGATCTTCCGGGCGGGGTACAGGAAAAGTTGCAAACACTAGTTGTGGATTCACTGCTGCCTTGAAGTCCACACGAAGTCTCACTTTCCGGAAGGTTTTGTCAAAATTACTAAGGGTGATGCCCAGAGAGAAGCCTGCACACGTTCAATTACACCTTGTGATTCCAAATCGTGTAATATTTTTGCGACCTCATCACGCAATGCATGGGGAACAGAGCGCGCTCTGAAAAATTTCGGTTGCGCGTTTACTTTCAGTTCCAAATGTGCTTTATAGTTCTTAGCGCAACCGAGGCCCGGTGCAAAAATGTCTGCAAATTCTTCACATGGACGAGAAACACTGTCTGAAGGCACCGTCTGGTTCACTGATAGGACCAGATTTACTATAGACAAGTTAAACAACTGAAATAAATCGAAACCAAACAAGTTCACTGCAGAAGAAGACCGAAGGACGTAAAATGACACAAGTTTTGTTTGTCCTTTGTATGTAGCAAGAAGGCTGCACTGTCTCAACACAGGGATCGCTTGATCTGAATAGCTAGTTAACTTAACATTTGCGGGACGCAAAGGAGGTGTGCCCAGCAGTTTGTAAGTGTCTTGATTGATCAGTGAAACTGCTGCTCCGGTATCGATCTGTAGTGGTATCACTTTGCCGTTAATGTCCAAGTCTACAAAAAGTTTATTGTCCTGCTGACGGCAAGAGCGACTGTTTCGTGCAACGTGAACTGACACTGGTACATAATCACCTGCGACTTGACGGGAGTTCCTGCGATGTCGACGCACACTATTTTTGGGACGAACACAGTCACTGTTAGAGAGAGTGGCACTGGGCGGAGTGGAATGAACTGCATGAATTTCCATGGGCGAAGTTTCGCGAGCCTGAGTATTCTTGGTTCGATTCCGATTCCGGCGCGAAGCAAAGGGCCTGGAACGGTTTTGAGCTTCCGATCTGAGCTTTTTCTTGCAAACACTCTGAACATGTCCTTCTTATTACAATAAAAGCAAATAGCTTGGCGTGACGGGCAATTCTCATTCGAATGTTTAGTAGCACACCGCGGGCATGATTTGATCACTGCATTTGCTTACCGGCGCGGCACACGTGGCTGAGAGCCTGGCGGCAGCGGCGCGGCCGGGCGCGAGGGCTGTTTACTGCTCCGTGCTGCTCGCCCGGCGGTCCGGTTAACCTGACACACGGCTGGCTAAGTTTCAAATGATTCCTGAGCAAAGTCAAGTGTGTCCTGCCGATCCAATATGTCCATCACTTGTTGAAGGGAGGGATTGTCTAGTTTCAAAATCTGTTCCCTTATACGGACATCAGAAACGTTCTGTGCAATTGCATCACGTACCATAGTATCTGAATAAGGGAGTCCACATTGACACTAGTAAGGCCTTGCAAGGTTGCAACCCACTCCCGATTAGTCTGACCTGCCGTACGATTTTTCCGAAAGAAGGTATACCTTTTCGCAACTACATTGACCGGTTCTTTGAAATATGCATCTAATGCAGACAAAATTTCTTCGTAGGACAGAGTTGCTATGTCGCGTCGGGGAAATAATTTGACTATAACGCGGTACGTTTGTACCCCGACGGATGAAATGAGAAAAGGCTGCCGCTCGTTACCTAGAATTCTGTAGGCGGCGAGATGGAATCCAAATTGGCGTGACCACTCCGTCCAGCTTTCCAGTGCAGCATCAAAACGTCGAAAAGTTGGTGCAAGAGCGTGTTGTGGCTGCGTTACCGGTGAAGCGGCTGCTGCCGCATGGTTTTGCATAGCACGTTTACCTTGGACGAGCTGTCCAAGGGCATCCAGTAAGTCCTGCGTCTGCTGATATGTAAGCGATAAAATTCGGACAGCACATCTGGAGATTGTGGCGAAGCCATTACACAAGTAAATCAGGGCAGTTTAGAGAAGAACGCGGTTTTGCCTCGTCGCCAATGTTGTGGTTGGCAGGAGAGCCAACACCGTGATACTAGAGGAGGCCGAAAGGCACGCGATTTAGCTCACGCAGGCTGGCGCGAGGTCTGGAACAGGACAAGGAAATTAGACTTTAGAAAAACGGACGTAGCTGGTGGAATACTTAACTTTAATCCATTAAGGATGAACGTAGCTCTTGACGATACCTGTTTGACAATATCAATAGTAACTGACTATGGCGCCTTGCTAGGTCGTAGCAAATAACGTAATTGAAGGCTATGCTAACTATTGTCTCGGTAAATGAGAGGGTAGAAATCAGTGAACCATTCAATTTCAAGAAATTTCACGTGGTGGTGAATGTTATTTTTCTTGTTTTGGTAGATGAAGCCAACACACTTTCTGTCTAAGGGAAAGGCGTTGCCTAATAGTAATAGGAATTCTATGGCATCCTGCCTGTAAGTGTGCCATAGTGGTTTTAAAAATTAGTATACACAGAACACATTAAGCAATGCATTATTATTATTAGAATAGTTATAGTTACACTAGTTATGATATTTTTCGAAAGTCATTATACACAGAACACGTAACCATTTATTGCAAATCAAAAAGGCAGCATTCAGGGCTCTGCTCCACGATTGCATAGCGTCCCATTACTCCGTGAAGCTCATGACATGGAGTTCAAAATACTACAGTTTATAGCAAATTAAAAAGGTCGCGACACTGATTTTGTTGGTGAAATTCACAAAAATATGCTACAAAAGTTGAATGCCAAACGTAACACTGGTCATTGTCCACCGACATCCGGAGCTTTGACCCTCCTTATCTCAGGAAGTTACAGATCATTTGTAGACAATAAAAAATAAAAAAAGTATCATTGTATGGTAATATGTACAGCAGAGCCGGCAAATGTTTGACTTCCGAAGACTTAACTCCCCATTTTGCCATCCCAAAGAATAATGACCGAAACATCAGGTATAGGGAGGCTGCAATACGAGATAAATTTAATAATCAGGGATATGTAGAATCACTTGTGATGACTGTGATGCTAAATGCATAGTTCAGAAGGGAGAAACTTCGGAACCCACTTTGGACAGCATATCAACGATTCAGCTCAAAGTCCACACTAAGCGCCCACTTGCGCGAAACAGGTCACCTTATTACTGACTGCCGGAGTATTATTCAGGTACTAAATTTCGGAAATAGAGGTAATAATACCCTTTATGTTTTAGAAGAAGTCGAGATTTACTGTGTTCTAAAGCTTCGCGCAAATGGGCGCTTAGTGCGGACTTTGATCTGAATCGTTGGTATGCTGTCGAAAGCGGGTTCCGAAGTTTCTCCCGTCTGAACTATCCATTTAGTATTACAGTCATCACAAGTGATTCTATATATCCCTGATTGTTAAATTTATCTCGTGTTGCAGCCTACCTACACCTGAAGTTTTGGTCACTATTCTTTGGGATGTAAAAATGGGGAGTTACGTCTTCGGAAGTCAAACATTTGCCGGATCTTCTAGACATATTACCATACGACGGTACTTTTTTATTTTTTATTATCTACAAATGATCCGTGACTTGCTGGGATAAGGAGGGTCAAAGCTCCGGATGTCAGTGGTCAATGAGCAGTATTACGTTTCACATTCAACTTTTGTAGCATATTTTTTGAATTTCACCAATGAAATGAGTGTCGTGTCTATTTTAATTTGCTATGAACTGTAGTATTCTAAATTCCCCGTCATGAGCTTCACAGAGTAATGTGACACTATGTAATCTTTGGAGCAGGGCCCTAAATGCTGCCTCTTTGATCTGGTCTTTTCGCGTAATCACTGACCATAAACCCCCCCCCCCCCCCCCCCCCCCCCGTGGCCTTATTTTCGCCATCAGCCCAGTTACCCATGAAGACTTCCCACCGTCTGCAGCGACGGGCTCTGTTCCTTTCACGTTTTCGGTACACCATTCATTTCCGGCCCACCTCCTCCCACCTCCCAGCATGCCAATGCCAATGTCTTGTCTCAGTTCCCCTCCGGCGAGCATTCGGCATTCGATTCGTCGGACCTCCTAATTTTTCAGGTAGATGACGACTTACAGGATGCGTTGGCTGCACTCCCAGTCACAGCGGAGAGGGTGGCCTCAGCGACGACCGCAGATCCACTTCTCCACCTGGTGTGCCGCTATGTCGTGAACGGGCTGCTCCTCCATGCAGAAAATGATGCCACTCCATGGGTCTTTATATGAACTTCCCTGCTGTCCCGATTTCTCCACATCTTACATCAATGTCACAAGGGTATTACTGAGACGAAAACCCTCACATGTCGCCATGTCTTCTGGGTAGGCATGACAGACGACATAGAGCACATGGTTCAGCGTTGGCATCAGTGTACGCAGGCCCGTCCCGCACCATGCCAGTTGTTACAATCCTGGCTCGCCGCTTCCCTCCCATGGGAACGCATCCATGTGGTTTTGCGTGGCCCTCACTCGGCACTTACTGTTTACTTGTCACAGATGCCTACTCCCACTTCTTTTTTATTATTCGATGCTCCTCTATCACCACAGAGACTACCATCACGGCCCTGTCAAAAATATTTTCATTGAAGGCCTTCTCGTCATCTTGGTATCAGACAGTAGCCTGCAATTTCGCAGTCAGGAGTTCTAATTGTAAAATGTAAACTTTCACGGCCGGAACTGTCATGATTAATAAAATTCTTTTCCGGGCTATTATGCCGTGGTCTGATTGATTTCGCATTGTAACCCGACGTTTCGTCCCCATCTGCGGAGGACATCTTCAAGGGGGTTCGTGGCTTTGCAGTCAGGAGACCACCACATTTATTTTGATAGAATTCAAGTACTGGCAGCCACAAGCAGATATCACGAAAGGCTTTACAGAGAGGCTATAGAGATTATGAAACACCCCAGGAATTTTACCAGGAAGGAGGAGGGCGTGAAATTGAATGACATCTGGATGCCGGTGCTGAAGAAGATGTGTACCAGTCTTCCGCCAGGGGATGATAGCAACAGCGGACGGCGGCAACCGACAACGGCCAATTACGCTCGCGTATTCAAAACATGTGACGTCACGCCTATGCGCGGGAGCACGCGAAAACAAAAATTTGCTGCTGTCAGTAGTGAGACAGTGTGTGTTTCGGAAGTTAACAGAAGCCACGAACCCCCTTGAAGATGTCCTCCGCAGATGGGGACGAAACGTCGGGTTACAATGCGAAATCCATCAGACCACGGCATAATAGCCCGGAAAAGAATTTTTATTAATCAAGTCAGGAGTTCGTCAAATTCTGTCATGATAATGGTAACCGCCACGTCTTTACCCCTCCTTTCAATACCCAATCCAATGGAGAGGCGAAGCACCTTGTTCGCACTTTTAAAACTCAGATGAAGAAGTACACAGCGGATCGTTCTCTGCAAAAGCTCTTACATTATTTCTCCGTACCTACAGGGCCACGCCGGTGGGTGACAATAGTACAGCCGAACTGTTCCAAGGTCACCAGCCTCGGACCTTACGCCATAGGTTGAACCTCGTGCCCTGCTGGGCCCTTCCAGATATTCATCCAGTTCCAAGATGTGGGCTTGCGGTTTTGGGCCCTGGCCCAACTGGCTTCCAGGGGTCGTTATCTGGCCCAGGGATGGACAATTCTTCGATATACACCTAGACGACAGGGTGGTTTTGCGTCACCGCATCCAACTGCGTCCTCGTTTCCTCGAGCAGCCGCAGCGCCAAACGCCAGCTCCATTCTCTCTTCCATCGCTGGTCCCTTCCTTGGGGCCTACGTTGATGCCCTTTCCTCAGTGGGTGGATGATCTTCCCGGAGATAGCCAGAAGACGCCAGCTGCTACCCCAACGCCACCACATACTCTGCTCCCAGGACAGCTTCGGGACCTCCCCCGCACCCACTTCCCACCTCCTCTTTGGCACCACCTGAGTTGGACGATGCGGACGTCCCCATGTCGCTTGCCCAGCCAGACATCGCCTAGCAACTGCCACCGCTGCAGCATTCCAGCCACCTCTCGGGGAAAGTGACACCCTACTCTCTGGCGAACAGGTTCCACGGCCTCCTTCAGGAGGACTTAGCTGCAGATCAGCCTACGGCACAGGGGGATAGCCAGAAGACGCCAGCTGCTACCCCAGCTCCACCACATACTCTGCTCCCAGGACAGCTTCGGGACGTCCCTCAAACCCATTTCCCAGCTCCTCTTTGACACCGCCTCAGTTGGCCCCGTGGTCGCCCGTGCCACACCAGCTTTTCCAAGGAGGACAAGGTGTCATACTGGAGCCAAGGTATCCCCTGAAGGCCAGCAACCCATATGGCACTACTGAGAACGAGATTGTCTATGCCCAAGGCGTAACAAAAGCACCATGGCAAACACTGGTTATTTATACACAAGCTAATCGAAACAGACATTATGGGCGCTACTTCCTATAAGTGGAACTCCAGTCACGGTCTTCAGGAAGTATCACTATGCAAAAAATTGATTGGCAGGAGACAGCTATTTAGGAATTAGAACCAGCACCACAGTTCAGTTCATGCCGGATGCCGACCTCGTGTACTGCGACTGTAGAAGATTTCGTCTTTGTCTCTGAATTGGACTGTTACTAGGGTGTGAATGTGTTACCACGAACCTTTGTGGAAAATTAGAAGTGAACTTTTGTTTGCCTAAGTTAGGAGACATTTACTGGCATCATTATTGTTACCATTCGTTTGTATGTTCAGTCATCAACCTTGTGAACTTACATCAATAAAAGTTGTTTGTGAAAAATTGCAAATTGTCAGTCACAACATTTTCGCGTTCAATACCGCTAGCCATCAGGCTTTGAAGAGTACTCTGACCTCCTTGATCTTAGCTTATCCTGTTAATTCCCCCCCTTTCGAACTTATCGGGAATTCAAGATCTAATCCCTGAAGATATTACCCCTCAGATCGTCAAGGAAAACTGGAATCGTGCCAGGCGCAATATTCTCAGGGCCCATAACAAGCAGGCTGAGTGCTATAACTGTAATTGGCGAGTCTTTAGGGGAAGCCAGGAGACCAGATGTACCGGGTGATCAAAAAGTCAGTATAGATTTGAAAACTTAATAAACCATGGAATAATGTAGATAGAGTGGTAAAAATTGAAACACATGCTTGGAATGACATGGCGTTTTATTAGAACAAAGAAAAACCAAAGTTCCCAAAATGTCCGACAGGTGGCGCTGGACAGCTAAACGTCAATGACTGCGCATGACAATCGTGTGTAAAAGGAGCTTTAATGAGAGAGAGAATCAGATGCGCCAGCAGTCGCTGCATGTTGACGTTACCTGAAAAGCCGCTTTTAGTGAAGCTGTATTATCAGTATGGGTAATGTGATAGTTCAGCGTTACGATTCTATGGCCATAGGAAGGGGATTCGAACGGGTAAAGGTCCGATGACAATTGCAGCTGTGGCGAGAATTATTTCGAAGTTCGAAGCCACGGGTTGTTTAGGCGATAGACCCCGTAGTGGCCGACTGAGCACAAAGCGTAATGCTACTAAGACAGTTCAGGAAGAAATGGAGACTGTAGTGGTGGGTTCGTCTATGCACGGGGAAGTCAGCGCTCGTGCAGTCGCACGTCGCACCGACATTCCATACACTGCTGTTTGGTTGGCACTTAGGCGTACCCTCCGTTGCTAACAGTACAAAATCCATCGGCATCAAGAAACGGTTACCTGGCGATTTAGTGAAGCGGAGGGCATTTGCGGTGTGGGCGTTTCAAAAGATGGCGGAAGATTACGATTGGTTGAGTAACGTGTTGTGGACCGACGAAGATCATTTCACGCTCCGAGGGTCTGTCAACGCCCACAACTGCAGAATTTGGGCTACCGAAAATCCTAGAACTGTCGTGGAAACTCCATTGCAGGACGAGAAAGTCACAGTATGCGTTGGATTTACCACATCTTGCGTTACCGGGCCTTTTTTCTTCGAGGAAATGAGTGATTCTGGTTTTGTAACTGCTGCCGTGACGGGTGAGAGGTACCCCGATATGTTACAGAATTGTATCATCCACAGTCTGGCTGATAAACACCTGCTGGAACGTACGATGTTTATGCAGGATGGCGCTCCACCCCATATTGCTAGACGCGTGAAAGATCTCTTGCGCCCGTCGTTTGGTGGTGATCGTGTGCTCACAGCATTATTGAGGAATGATGGTGGACATATTGAGCATTTCCTGTAAAGAACGTCATCTTTGCTTGTCTTACTTTGTTATGCTAATTATTGCTATTCTGGTCAGATGAAGCCCCATCTGTCGGACATTTTTTGTACTTTTGTATTATTTTGGTTCTAATAAAACCCCATGTCATTCCAAGCATGTGTGTCAATTTGTACCTCTCTATCTACATTATTCCCTGGATCGAGGAGAGGTAGCTGCGAGAGCGACGACTTTGTTGCACACCGAACCCTGGACGTTTAAGTTGGGTGAAGAGTTAACTTCTAATGCAACCTCGATTATTCTGAGGTCTCACCTTTGGTCAGCCAGCTGTTGCTCCCAGGGCCGCTGAGCCTGGCGGCAACGAATGAAGTGTTTTGAGGCGCGAAATATTTCAGCCGTCTTTCTCTATTTGTTATTCATCACTGAATTTAGTATTGTTCTTATCAGTGAAGTGCAACCAGCTCCTTGTGGCCGCTAACCACCCCAGTTACTTGCCCTGGAGGTTAGCGTACTTTTCCAACAGTGTACCGTTTCTCGTCGTGTTGATGCTGTCCGATACGGCATGTATTGTACTGTGCATATATTTTTTGGGAGGTCTTCCTTGGTTCTAGTGTTTCCTTCGGCATTGGGTGTTTTCCGGAAACGCTGGGCTCTCTGTCTCTTCATCCTTGCCTAAAAGTATTTCATCGTTGTACCAGTTGTCGGACGTTAGGTGGATTGGTTAGCCGGTGGGTCAGCGCTTAAGTTGCCCCTAGTTTGAGCTGCTATCCTGTTAGGTGAGTACAGCTCTCGGCTGCCTGTCTCCCCTTATGTTTGAGTTATCTTCTCGGGCAGACCCTTGGAACACTTGCTGAGAACAGCTTGTCGTGATTTCTTAGATTGTGATGTTTGTTTTCAGGATATTTGTAATTTTCTAATTATTGTTGGTGTGGCCTTCAGCCGAGCAATAATTTCACTTCTTTGGTAATAAGGCCTTCAAAAGTGTTACAACAAGTTTTTTTAAAGCAAATTTGTTTTAAAAGCAAGGTATTTGTTGAGTTGTGTGCTATTGGGAATTGTTTTCCTGACTTCTAATTCAGGCTATTTGTTATTTGAAATTGTCTGTGGGCTTCCGCAGAGTGATAATTTCACTTGTTTTATAATAAGTCCTTCAGTTTCTTTTAAAACGAAGTGTTCATCTTTATAAGTGCTATTTGGAACTGTTCTTCTGACTTATAATTCAGACCTTAAGTAGTTTATTGTTTGAGGTTATTGTCGGTTAAGTCATAACGTTATGGTGAGATCAGTGAGAAACTTAGTGGTATGGTTAACTTTTACAATCCCTACTATGGCTACTCATGCTGTGTGAAAATCAAATTAACTTTCTCGGGGACTTCAGGTGGAAACCGATTAAATATAATCGCATTTCATCTCATTCTGAGAGATAATGAGACAATGAGAGCTAGAATAATTTCGAATCTATATTCACGAGAGATGCACTCCATTTTTTATTAGTAGGTGTGACTTCAGAATGGGTACTAATTACAGTTTCAAGGAAACTTAACATGATTTTTAACTGAGATACCTTCGACAATATTGCTCAAAGCCAATTCTAAATCCAAGAAAAGTACACTGGTCGTGACATTTGCTATTGGAGTTTTTAGTACTATCGACAATGAGTGGGAACAATATAAATGTGTGTATGTGCACAAAGATATAAGGAAAAATTTTCTCAATTACGAACAATAGTTGTCTCAGTCTTTTTATCAACATACATTCGAAACTGTTCTATAACAAGTTTAAGTATGTACTGTGTCACGTTTTCACAGATCCAATATCACCAGCGCCCGTAATACGTAATGCAGAGCTAGGAGATGGAGTTGTTAACTCAGGTCTTTTGCTCACAATATGGTGAGTAGGAATTTGTACGTCAACATGACTTTTACGTTATATGCCGAATTCTAAAACTGTACATTACTTCACAGCCAGAATGCCTCCTGGTGATGCAAGACCTCGATAGAACCCGGCTCACACGACCTTATCCTCGATGGGTTATTTAAATCTGCCTTGCTTTCTTCTTTCCGACTTAGCGACTTGCAAAAAAAGGCTGATAGAAATGGCGTGGATGTCCGGTTTCAGAGTAAAAGGACTTCAGCTACTAAATACTATTACTACACTAATTTACTACAATTATTTTTACATCTTTTGTTGCTCTTTTATCATGGAAACTTATAAAACTTACATCGAGCGCCTACCAAGTGAAATACTATTACTGCACCCGGACATGCCACAAGATACGCAAGTGTTTTAAATATGTGATTTATGATAACAATGTCTGATAAAATTTCCAAAAAGCTGCCTAATCCGTCGCTTAACAGTGGCCACTGGATCAATGTTTTCCAAGTGAAATATAAGTAAATATTTCAAAGATATTATGTTAGTATGACACACTGGAAATATCCCGTACGAATCTAGAAAAAAACGCAAATTTTTAGTCATACTATACGTGAAATTGTGAAAGACTTCAGACAGATTTAAAAAAAAAAACCATTTGATGTAGGTGTCTAGTTCTATGTATTACTACACAAAGTTACTACATTTCTCTTGGACTTGAACGGTGCATACTCGTTAAGCATGCTGAGAGTTTGGCATTATGAAGCTCCTGAACTACGGCATAGAACGTCACACAAAATTAGAAAACTGCTACTTGTACTAATATTGACTTCAGCACTATCAGTAAATGGTATTGCACATCACTCTTCACACATGACGATTAAAATTAATTCTTATTATGTTATTAATTAAAGCGGTAATTTTGAATCCCACTGTAAGTGTTATGTGATTTACGTTGTGTCCGTTTCTGCGAAACAACTTAATGTAACACATTGATGGCTTTATTAATTGATCAACTCTTAGGAGGAGTAATCAAATACACTGCTTATTATAGATTATCCAAAACTGATGGCCCTGAAGTGTTTACTTTTTTCAGACCTTTTGTTTTAGCTGGGCGGATGGAAGCATTCGTTGGGTTGCGCTTTTCACCAACGTATGTTTCATGATCCTACAGTGCGCCGACTCCCTTCGTTCCTCGTCCCTGCGCCTGCCTCCCGTCTAGCGAGATGATATAATTAAGATGCTCCGCGGCCGTGCTTTTAAATTAAAATTCTCTGTACCAACTGAATTTCGTTAACAAGAAACGGTCTAATTTTGAAGTCTGCCATAAAAGGAGAAAAAACATCACTGCGGTACAATTCAAGGAAATCTTATATTCGTGACCATCCACATTATTGCAGAGAGCAGGGCTGGCTTTTCCAACAACTGACAAAAAATGGAAGATAAAGAGTAGAGAAAAGAGGCAGGCATTGGGATAAGCCGCAGCTGGGACTGTGCTAATGACAACACAGGAGCTCCAGCCGAGCGTTTTCATTTCCCTTACTGTCAAGCTTTATGAGGTTTAAATTTCTACGTTCCATCCTTTACGTGTATATAATAATAAACACGATTGTTTCATTTATTTAAATAGTTTTCAGCGAACAAATGAAAGAAAGAAAAATAAACCTATCTAAAATGAAATATTCTTTTGAATGTTAATTTACAGGTATTTATAATTCTGGAAAGTGCAGAGCGCCACTGATGCAGTTATAATACAATAAGATGCCACCATCGCACACACAGAGCAATGAAGGAAGTGCTGGTTAAGGGAGCATTATTGCAAGTCAAATGTGTACCGGGAAGGGATCGTTACACCAAGGCTAAAAGTGAAGCATGGAGAAAGATTAAGCCAGAATTGTAGATAAAGCTGTGGATACAAGGGTAGAGCTACCAGTTTATGAGAATACTCGTAGGAGTAATTAACTACGGGCTTACAACTGTTTCTTCCCCACGTATTGCAGATTTTTTTCTATGTATACCGATTCAGCAACGCCTGAAACGTGTCAGGCTGGAGCCAGTCGGTCGTTTAGTTTTTATTACTATTCTTCCCTCTTTGATCATTTAATGATTAGATTAGCTTTATTCTTTCCTTTGTTTAAGCGATGCAAGAGTTTATACGAAAATTGGAACAGGGGTGATTGCAGAGGTCATAGATACCTTCTGATAATGTTACTGTGATTAATTTGGTATTGGGTCTGCATGTTGTACTTGGTTGGTAACTTGGCAGAATCTCGGTGAGCTTAGAGAGTAGCAGGTGTCCCTTTTAGCAGAACGTGCAGCATACCAGGGGGCCGCCTCTTTCGAGTACAAAGTGCTTTGTCAAGGCAGAGGGCAGCTACCCCGCCCACGGGGCCCAAATATAGCGGTCATTCATGTGTCCGCTAAGCTCTGTATTCAGGTGAATCAGGCATCCGGCAATCCGGCAGACGATCCACACAGTGTGGAACAAAGGAATAGATGTAACTGCACGGACCTGTGCATTTCTTTATGCTCTGTCATGGCAAATTTCCCCGTGCGCCGCATGCTGGCTACAGCCCGGAAGCTAGTTGTACCGTCTCCTGTTGTAGCGAGTAGGATACACTATGATTGGTCGGTGTCTAAAAAAAGTTGATAGAGTGAGACTTTGGGCGAGTTTTTCCAAGAAAGTGAAGCGTGGGTTTGGTCTGAACTACAACTTCTTTCGAGACTGGGAATCAAGCATCAATTTTTTTAAATATTTTATTTAAATTACAAAATTTAGTGGTTGGCTAGAGAATAAATAAACTTTCGAAGGAGAGAGCATAGGGTTTGTTACGCATCGTCCCAATGGAAGCTTGTCTCATAAACTTGCGGATTGACAGGTAGATAGTTTATGGCGCCTTCTCTATATAGAGCTCTGAGGAACGTGTCTTCTCGGGGGGCACTACTTCAAGACTTTTTTGGCTGACTTCGCTGCAGATTCTTTGGTCGACTCTCCTTTGGGTACTTCTACTGAGACTCATCGTCCTCAGCTACGAATTCACTTTTAGCCTCAGCATCTACTGAGGGTGCAGTCCACCTCCTCGTACCTCGGTGAGTTCAAACTCTGAATGTGGTTGTGGGTTAAAAGTGTCGTCAGTGTTAGGTACATTTGTTCTGAAGTTCGGTCACTCATGGTTCAGGTATTTGGGGTTCCTTCGTGTGTTTTCCTTCGCTCTACAGTTATTATTGTAATCATCATGTCCCACTCGTCATCGTCTTTAATTTATTCCGGTTTAATCCGAGTTTAATATCCGATGCACCCTCATTCCCTTTCCCACACACTTTAACACTTACTGCTGTTTTGATGTTACTGAATACGTTGTGCGGATTCTGATGTCCAATTTTCTTTTATATATGTTGGGCTGAAGAAGCTACTCTTTCATTTATAAATCCTGTTTTGGTTTTCCTTTTGAACTTTATAACAATAAATACCGGTCAAAGTGTACCGGTCTTTGATTTAAGCAGTTAGTCGAACCTCACAGATGTATTTATTATTATTGATTTCGGCAACAACCACACCCACGACTCATTTGTCAGGGCCATTAATTTACATCTGTCACATCATATTCTGATTCGTTGGGGAGCAATCTGATATCGAGTGGGTTCGCTCGCTACACATCACAGGTACAGTTTCCATTTAGCATAGTCTACTGGCGCCTTGAAATCCCTTGCAGATCTCGGGCAGAAGTCTTGGGCGCTGTTCACCTCAGATATTTGTTGAACCACATAAGATAACGTAATACTGTTTTCACTCAGATGACCTGAGGAAAAGCCCTCCGCTAAATGATGTGCAGCCTGTTTCCACGGCTATGTTAATTACAGAGATATAGGTATCAATTCAGTATCAACTTCACTTCTTCAAATAAAACTGTAGTAATTTCTGCTGCAGTTTTAAAAGACTGAATTCAACGGCGTGACATTCTTAATAATCCGATAAGCAGTTTCGACAAATGGAAGCACTTAGATCTTAGTATGTATCTGTTCTGAACATGAAATCGATTTTTGTCTTACGTGGAGGTTCGTGTTGTAATACGAAACCAACCGCGTCAGGCTGACATGGCGCTCCAACTTGACACAGCTAAGACACTCTACTCACAAAACCGAGCGAGGTGGCGCAGTGGTTAGCACACTGGACTCGCATTCGGGAGGACGACGGTTCAATCCCGTCTCCATCCTGATTTAAGTTTTCCGTGATTTCCCTAAATCGTTTCAGGCAAATGCCGAGATGGTTCCTTTGAAAGGGCACGGCCGATTTCCTTTCCCATCCTTCCCTAACCCGAGCTTGCGTTCCGTCTCTAATGACCTCCTCCTCCTCTACTCACAAAAACGGAACAGCAGAAAACAGGTCATTTAAAACTCATAATAAGGACTGAGTTACATGTGGTTTATTGGAAATATCAGCTGGAAGGAAAAGGACCCGGAATCTAAGAATAATTCATCCGTTAACAAAGGTAACAGTTCTACTCTCGTCGCTGACAGAGCCTTGAAAGAAAGTGCATGTCCAAAGTTGAATGCATTTGAAAAACGGAGAACTGTAATAAGGGGTCGCTAAATAATAACTTAACGACACGATTTTATTGCCAACATACCCAGTTATATTGCGAAATTTCATCAGCAATAGCAACAAACAGAAAATCATAAAAGAATGTTGTCATAAACACTTCATTATAGTTCCATTTACGTCAACGAGTGTTCGAAGTGTCAATAATATGCTGCAACACACATTTCATTCATTGGTAGAAGTAAATCAGGACAAAATGAAGAGATTCCTTCCATATCACTGCAAATGCAGCAACAGCGCGATGCCTTAAATCCTCTTGTTCGTCGGAACTTGTACACAGACTTCACCTTTCATTTTATCCCAGACAGAAAAATCAGTGGCTTCAAATTAGACGAACGTTAAGGCAAACTGATAACGCTTCCACGTCCTATCCAGCCACCTGGAAAGAGACAAGTGGGCGCCTTCCTAGCCGCGAACGAGTAGTGATCCGGGTTCCCATCGTGCTGGTACGACGTGCATCTCGGCCTATTTAAAATGGTCCTTTTTTAGAAGAGCCGGTAGCGCTCTGGTAAGAAATTGTATCTTTTACCGGTTCAGGTTTCGTTAAGTGAAGACCTATCACGTAGTCTCCAATAACTCGTACAGTACGTTCACACTACACTGCCTCGGATGTTCATTCCGCACTATCCAGAGCGAATTCTTAGCGTCCAAGTAAGCCAAATTGCTTACATTTAGCTTTCCATTATTTGTGGAGGTAGTTCGGTCAGTAAAGAGAATTCTTAAAAAAACAGATTTTCATGATGCCGCGTCAGAATTTCATGTGTCTTCTGCAGTCCCGCTGTTAATCTGCTGGTGGAGTGACACATGATGTAAATGGGAGCTGTCTCTATGCAAAATGCGAACACCCCGGGGCTGACTTTTGTTCCAAATGGCCTCGCAGTTTCCCTGGAGCTACCGTGTTGATCATAACCAGCAGCAGCCAGAAAATCTATTTCGTCCTCTCCATTCGTTTCAGGCCTACATCTTACCTTCTGCGTACAATTTCAGTAAATTTCTAATACCAATTTAATGCCTATCTCTAAATTTTAATTCTTATGGGGCACCATCTGTAAGGACACTTTTGGTCATACATCTCAAATGTTCTCTTCACCTTTCTTCTACAGTCTCTAAAAGGAATTAGCATATGTAATACAGGGTGTTTATAAATTAATATCAGGGTACTAACTCTTTATAATATTTATTACATTAAACTTAAATAATATAAATATTATTATATTAAATAATATCTAATATATTAATCTAAATATTAAAAAAATATTTATTATATTAAACGTTGATAAGTGTGTCTTCAGTGATTGTAGCAACAGCCGCTTCAATCCGGTTTCTTAATTCAGGGAGGTGGAGGTGTGCTGGTAGCGGAGGCACGTACACACGATCCTTGATGAAGCCCCAAAGGAAATAGTCGCATGGCGTAAGGTCGGGTGAACTTGGAGGCCACGCAAAGCAAGCCCTGTCATTGGGCCCGTTGCGGCCTATCCAGCACTTGGGTACAGTAAAGTTCAACCAATCGCGTACTTTGCTATGGCATCTTGCTGGAAAATTAAGTTCTCTGGCTCATCTTCTTCCAACTGCTCTAGTGCATCAAGGTAAGAAGTGCCAGTGACAGTAGGTTCATCAAAAAAGAAAGGCCCATAAACTCTCCGTCGGGATACGGCACAGAAAATAGTCACTTCAGGGGAATTTCGTTGCATTTGTACCACATTTTGAGGACTTTCTGAGCCCCACAGGCGTATATTGTGAGTGTAGGCAAGTCCAGTAAGGTGAAAGGTCGATTCTTCACTCAAGACAAGAAAATCTTCATCATCATGAAACAACATTTTGTTTGTGAAGCTGACACGTAATCCATAGTCTGACAGCCTTAGAGCCTATAATAACTATAAACAGTAAGGAAGTAGTTGTATGCATTTTCTTAAAACTTTCCGAACAGTCGACACGGGAACTTGTAATTCACTACTAGCCATCTGGACTGATTTCTTTGGGCTGTGGGTGAACGACTCTACCACTCGCTCAACAGTCTCTTGACTAACTCTTGATCGTCAGTTTACAAAGGCAGCTCGTACCTTCAAACTGATGATACCATCTACAAATGTTATTGTCACTTGGGGGATCACAAACCAACTTTCAGACGGAACGCACGTTACATAGTAACTACAGATTGGGTCTTTGCAAACTGCAAAACAAAAAACGCTTTCTGTTCACTAGTCGCCATCTTCGCTATTATCGCTGTCTGGCGGATGCGGCGGAAACATTGCGCGCTGCGCATGCGCACTGGTGCCAGAGGCAACTGTTTGAGTTGCTCTTTCATTTGACATATCATTTATTACTGTAAGTTTAATGTAATAAATATTATAAAACGTTAAAATACTGATATTCAGTTATAAACACCCTACATAAGTTGGTTTGTGAAAGACATTTATCTTTCAAACTAGGCAGTACTCGAAACTCGTGAAATACATTGACAGAATGAATCTTCTGAAGCTCTTTCATAGCGCTGTTTTGTCAGTGTAACTCTCTGTTTCCGTTTTCTCCGAAGTAACGTATGTCCTCATTAGAGGTTTGAAATCACGAACTTACACATAAAATAGCAGTCGATTTCACGTTAAAAATAGACAAATCCCAATACCTAAATGTTGTAATTACTCATAAACCGGACTTTGAGAAACGAAACTCTACTTAATTCGTCTATTTTAGAAATACAATACTAGCAATAGAAATTGCAGTATAATATTTTGGAAAATTAAGTTGATACCGATATCTCTGTAGTTAATGTAGCTTTGGAAATGATGAGGACTTCCTCATATACCATCTTAAAACGTTAAGGCGAATAGTTTAGCCGAAACGCTTTTTATATTTCAGACCTGGCGAGAAATTTATTAGCCACAAAATTTTGACACAGTCCTCTATGAAGAGACGATGTTCGTCTCTCCAATAAATTTTAGGTTTATTTTGTATATTTCAGGTTCAAGGTCCAATTTATCCAGTCCACACTGTCAGGTACTGATTGGTGAGCACTCTTCACAGCATTCTGATACATTTACGCATTATTATCTTATTATCAAGTACTTTCTGATTACAAATTGACCTTCGAGATTTGGGTTGCCTGTATGCAGGGCCAGGGATCTGGTGGCGGCAGTGGTTGCGGTGGTGGTGGTGGGGGGGGGGGGGGGGGGAGGGAGGGTGTTATTATGCCCTTCCCTCTTCTATTCCCTCCCTAAGCCACGCCCAATTCATGAAAATGGACGAATCAGAAAACATCTAAGCCAACATACACACATTTAGATATACCAGTCGCAGTTCAGAATTTTAAGAACCACTGAAATGAAATAACCAATACTTCCCAATATTTTATCCGTCATTAAAACGAAACAGCCAACCTCCAACTTCGTTCTCTGTGTCTCCCACTTGTTGATGAGAATAAGTGGTTCTTAACACCACACTTAAAGCAAGTCACAATGCATGTTAAAATATTTCCCCATCTAAAATGTGTGTATTATTTATCAAAACACATGTGACACTTCTGCTGATCTAATTTACAGATTAAGATGTACTGGACAATTAACAAAATTTGATCTTTGTGCCACACCAGGAACACGGCACAATGAAGCTTTCCAAATCAATATTTTCAAATCTAATCTCTTTGTTTTATTGTTCTAAGAAAACACACGTTACCTGAAATAATATGCTAGGCAGGCAAGGAAAAGATAGTTGTCATAAAGAAGTAGACATTCAGAACTCAAAAAGTATTCTAACACTAAAAGCTGACATTGTGTATGTGTGTGTGTGTGTGTGTGTGTGTGTGTGTGTGTGTGTGTGTGTGTGTGTGTGTGTGTGTTAGCTGAAATAATATGGTAGGCAGGCAAGGAAAAGATAGTTGTCATAAACAAGTAGGCATTCAGAACTCAAAAAGTATTCTAGCACTAAAAGCTGACATTGTGTGTGTGTGTGTGTGTGTGACATGTAACACGCCAGTTGGGTGTCAGCTACTGGAATATCGCGGTTCTTGTGTAACTTACAGTTCAAGTTGCACTTGACTCCTACATGAATGTGGACTCTTACATTAAGCGCCACAAAGCTTTTGTTACATTTAAATGCTGTTATTGCTAAAATAACATGCTAAGCAGGCAACAGCAGCTACCATTTCATTAGTTTAAGACACACTTTTCGCCTTAAACTTGAATGTGGACTCTGAAATTAAATGTCACAAAGCTATCTCCATGTCTCCATTTTTTGTATTAATGTTCTGTGGCAGTATAAAACACATGTGGCTAAACTAACGTGCTGTGTAGGCAGTGTAGTAGCAGATGACACTTCATCTTAAGCCTAAACGAGACTGTGAACGAAACTTCAGTGGCGAAACATCGTTACAGGAGGGAAGAAGGTAATGTATCAACGAAAAATATAATTAACACTATTGGCTAGCTAAAACACCTTTTGATCCGGAAGCCACCTGTGGTTTTGCACCACTAGGATGTTTGATAATCAACGGCACATTTTCCGGCAGTATAGCACAATAAACTAAACTAAAAACCATGTATTTTGATAACATCTGTATTAAGTTGTATCTCTTAAACTGCATATTTTCAGAATACTCATGTTTAATTTCAAAATTGCACCAAGTGCAGTATGTAAAATTCTACAGTCAAAGACCGCGATGGACAAGCTTCCAGGGAGAGGACGGTTCGATCTGTAGAATAGTTGAACTTTGCAACAAAATAAAACTTTTTATTTATCAAAATATCTTATTATTTCGAGTAGAAAACAAACATGTTCTCTTACTGTCACACATAAGTATAGATTGTGTCGTCGTAACTAGTGCGCGACCGCCCATTTACTTCAAAATGTATGTGGGCTGCAATGTAAGCCGGTAGAGTACTATACGGTCAGTAATGGACGAGTTGTGTCCTGCAGACTGACTTCACGACTATCTGTTGCAGCTGCGCGTGTGAAAGCAGTGGAGTACCGCGGGTAGGCCACTTACATTATACGAAATTAAAAGTTTAATAACTAATAAAAGAATAATCTGAGGAACGTCATATTTGATGTACATCCTTCTGTTGGGAAAACAAACAATATGTCAAAGTCTGAGATCAAAAATAGTTCTATTTTGGAAGTAAGTAAAATTAAAAAAGAAACAATTTTCCGACAGTAAAGAATTTAAATAAATACAGTGATGTAATAGTTCACCTTCAGTGGCTATGTACGATGATCTGATAACACTTTCAGTGTTCATATATAAATTTGGAAAGTTTTTAGTTTCAGAAAACCTCTGTGACTTTTCTATAATAACAATTTCAAGAATTCTAAGTAAATATGTGTATTGTGTGTTAGGGTATATATGAATGAGAATGTGTTCTTGAGAGTATGTGAGACATTCGGCATTATTAAAAATCATTCATGTAATTCTCTACAGGAACTGTCAAGAGTTCCAACTCTGCAACATAGGAACGAATCCACTAGTGGTTCCCTACTAGTGAATGTCGGATTTTCAAGTATGTATGCTTATGTATAAGACCGCCAGAACATTCGCGACTACATAATAAATTTCCAGATGTAGAGTAAAGCTTATGGTTCATTTTGTTTTGTTTATTTAATTAGAGAGTTCTGTGTTACTTAGACCGAGCGAGGTGGCGCAGTGGTTAGCACACTGGACTCGCATTCGGGAGGACGACGGTTCAATCCCGTCTCCGGCCATCCTGATTTAGGTTTTCCGTGATTTCCCTAAATCACTTCAGTCAAATGCTGGGATGGTTCCTTTGAAAGGGCTCGGCCGATTTCCTTCCCCATCCTTCCCTCACCCGAACTTGCGCTCCGTCTCTAATGACCTCGTTGTCGACGGGACGTTAAACACTAATATCCTCCTCCTCCTTTTGTGGTACATAAGTCTGATGGCGAACAAATATTTGATCTTTGAATCAAAAGCAAACTGTCTGTGTTATTTATAAAGATTTGTTCTGTAATATTAAAAAACATACATGGCGCTACTGCCAATAAAACTTCCAGGTTAAAGTGCACTTGTCGACGACAATAATTCGATATTTGTATCACACTTTATCAAAACTGATACCCGTCTAAAACTAAGGCTGGTTTTTTAAAATGTGTGAGAAAGTCTGTACCTAATGATTTTGCCCCGAAATTCAAACCCACAATAATAATAATAATGTGCTATGTGTGTAGGATGACTAAAAATGTTTGCATTCACTAATGTCTCCTTAATGTTGTTAAAGTCCTCTTGACACTTATCATCCCATAACCAAAGCCTATTTTTTTGTAACAAGTTGAGCAACGCATCATTGTTCATCAGCTGTTGTGGTATGAATTTACGAAAACACGAACTTGTCCTAAAAAGGCTTTTAGTCGTTTTTTATTCCTTGGAGCTGCACAATTGTGTATGGGATCAAATTTTTTCGAATCAGGTAATATATATTGTTCTGACACAACATGTCCTAAAAATTTGACTTACTCCCCACCAAAACTAGACTTTTTTAAATTGGCTGTTACTCCGTCATCTGCAAATCGATGAAGCACCTGTTCTATTAGATTGATATGTTCTAACCAAGTCGGTGTGGCTATTAACAGGTCGTCTACACAGATAGTGACTTTTATACGCAATTCTGGTCCTAAAACCTTGTCCAATGCAGATATAAACACTCCTGCGCTGATGTTCAGTCCAAAAGGTAGCAAACAGGTTTCCTAACTTCTGCCCCCACAAACAAATGCTAAATATTTTCGGCTTTCTTCGTGGAGTTTTATTTTGCAGTAGGACATTTTTAGATCGAGTACACTGAAATATTTTGTTTCTCAAACTTTAGAAGCTGTTCGTCCAAGTTCTCTGGCCTTGTGCATACTGATATTGAGACCTCTAACGTCGAGAACTAATTTCACAGAACCACCTGGGTCACTTGCTGCTAATATTGGACTACAAAAAGGTGAAAATGAAGGTTGTATAATCACCCATTTATTCATACGATTGATCTCTTCCCTCTCGTTTTGCCCATGGAATAGGACATGGATGGACTTCAAATTTATATTCGTAGCTCTCTATTCCTCCTGGCTCCTTATTGAAAACGTTGGCATACTTAATAACAATTTGGATATCATTTAATACCTGTGACTCACTTAGTTTCTGCTCTACCATTTCGTAACTAACCTCAGTGTTAGCTTCTTGTTCAGTATCAAATTTGTTTGTGAAATACACAGCTAGGAAGGAATGTTGTACTAGGACATTTGACTCTGGTTTGTTTTTCTTACTTTCATCAGGTGTTTTGACTAAATTAATAGAAAAGATCTGATCCTTCACATGACAGTGACATTTACCATTACCTATGTCAATCTGTGTTTTTTTACGTTCTAATCCTGTCCATGCCAATAAGACAATTAACTACATGTTTGTCAATTACCAGAGATTTGCACTTCATTGTAAAATGTCCAGTTTGTACAGGAATAAGTGCTTGATGCTTAACATATTTAGTCTTACTGCCTGTAGCAGTTTGCACATTGAAATTTTGTACAGGAAATGTTGGGAACTTGCCTCTCTCCCTCAATTCACAAAAAAATGCATTTGACATTAGGTTTAGTTGAACCTGTATCTAAAACTAGCTGCGTGTCAATGTTAAATATATTCACCTTAATGATTCCTTGTACTTGTTCTTCCTTGACTTTATCTGCTGTATTTAACTCATGCTGATAAAAATCATCCTTGATGTCACCTCCTCTGTCAAATATTATAAAACATGTTTGTAGTTCTGCTAGTCCTCACTCCCTGAGAGGTCAATAGCCTGGGGCTTAACTACTACCGGTTGGTGTTTTCCGACGGCATAGTGTGACTTAGTTCATTATCTGGTGAAATTTCAGTGAGTTGCACTGTGTGTGTACTTCGTCAATTTGTGTCGTTAGTTGCTGTGCAGTTATTTCCTGCCCAAAGGTAGACTGGAATAAAGCGTAAAGCATGGCATTGTTGCCGCGCGTCGGCCACTGCCGCGGCTGACTATTTCTATTCACGTTCGACTTAGGGCGTTGTGATGGTGAATTATAATTCCCTCGTGCGTTGAAATTTTCCCTCTTGTTTTGGATATTTTCTCTAAATCGTTAGTTTTTTCCATTGCCGTTACCTCTGCGTATGTAATTTTGCTGTTGGGTGTACCAACCTTGCTATGTGTTTAAATAACGTTTTGCTGACTGATTTACATAATTATGTTGTTGTTGTGCCTGATTTTCCGTTGCTCTGTGGAGTACAGGTCTTTCCTCGTAGATTAAGTCGATAGAATCGAGTACTGACGGAAAATATTCAGCGTCATGCTCGGACGTTGTGGCAAATTTTTCTGTAATGTGTGCTGGTAACCGACTTTCCAGTAGACTACCGTATTTGCCATTGAATGGTGCAGGGTTGAAAACCTCGTGTCTGAGACTTCCATGCACTGCCTCTGGCCAGTATTTGTCGAGGAAAGTTCCTTCTATTGGTTGTAAGTGCTACAAAGTTCGGCCACTTCAGTTGCCCATGGGAGCACATCGCCTTGCGTATATCCCGTGACAAATCTGATTTTCTGTGCTTCCTTCCAATTGTATGGAAATACATAACGAAAAGCACTAATAAATACTATGCGATTCATCGTAATAATTTCTTCGGTAATAAATGTAGGAAAGTGTCGATGTATCAGCAGACCTTTGTGTGCAAAAACAGTTGATGGACTCGTGGCATTTTCGATCGTATTTATGTTGTTATTGTAGTTAGCTGTAATTCCGGCTGGTAATTGTTCAGATATTGGAGTTGTGGGTATGTTTACGTTCTGGAATCTACAACGTCACTGATACCTGCTGTGGGACTCACGACTATTTGTGAATAGATACCAACAGGTTGTGATTTGTTCACTGTAGCCTATGTATTATTTACATGTATATTGAGATCTGGTAATATTTTCTTCTAAAAGATTGCGGAACTTATTTTCTGGGGCTTGTAGGTTAATGTTAACTTTGTTCACAATTTCATTATCTTTTTTCTGACTGGTCTTTTCTACTACATTTGTGTATAACTCACAATCGGTTACTGACTTCTCTGCATTGGTGTTACTCTTATCTAACGTACCTGCTTCAGTCTGACTAATGATATCACGCAGATTTTAATTAATCTTCTCTCTCTCTCTTTCTGAGCACATGGTGAGTCAAAATATAATGTTGCTCCCCTTTTCTCTTCTACATTAAGAGGTACACCTTCATAGTACTTATTTAGTTTGTTAACGACAGTGGTTACCTTTCTTCTTTCGTAACCCACTGGTTTCGAGTGGCTTCATTGTTTGTGTTTTTGTCTGTGATTTTCTTTATCTGTTGTTCTATTAGATCGCGATGGTCATTAAAGGAATCTACGTTCTCTTCTACCTCCATAATGGTACTGTTAACTTCAGAAGGTACTGCAAGCCTTACCTGTGTTTTCATATCTTTCAATTTTTCGACGATTTCAGTGCGGAAATGTTTGGCTAAGTCATCGAATTTCTGTGATACCGTGTCTTGTTAATCCTTGAATACTAGATTTTTTTCTTGCTTCATTGTATTTCTTGCTGTTTTACCGTTTTCATATGTTGTGTAAGTGTTTTGCTGCTGTTTTACCACGGTCATATCTTGTGTCAAATTAGTGGAATTCGTGTTTATATTGTGTTTCATATAATCAAAATTCCCATTTATGTTAGATAATAGATGCCATATCAGTGCTCCAGTTGTACTACTGTGGTTGCTGTCCACTGAGCTTCCCAAGTTAATGTTTGTGTTGTGACCAAGTGGTCTTTGAAAGGTGTTGTGAAGATTCATATTTAGAGCGCTCTCCGATGTTTCATTCGTGAACGGTTTTGTCGCTCTGGGAAATGTGTGACATTGTCTCGTCAATTGTAAACTATGTGTCATCAAGGTTATTCTGTTGTGGAGTATCGCCATCATTTGTCACTCTTGTGACACTCATCTCTGATCTACTTAAACCTTCGGCAGTAGGCATGCATGACGCCTAAACTTCAATTATTCGATCTCACAATTCTGCGCCATCTTGGATTACTGCGTTTTCGCTATCGCTATCAACAATGGGCATATATTTTTCGGCCATGTTATATGAATTTGCAAAAAATGGAAATTTCACAAAAATGTTAAAAATTTCATACACTAATTATTATACTTGATAAATGTAAATTACATAATATCAAGGCCAATTTTGTGTCTATTATGATGCTCAAACTATGGTGTCACAAATATTTATATTTTACTGACAATATGTATCACACTGAAAAATTTCTGTGAATTTCTAGCCAGTAAAATCCAAGGATCGAAATAATGAGGAAAAGGTTTCTATCTACATCAAAAGAGGCGCTACCAAGCGTAACCATGGAAGCAACTTGCGTAGCCGCCCTACCTTTGGTGCGCCGAATAAAACAGCTTACTACGGAAAAATTTTTACGTTACCTGAATCCAATTCTTGTCCCTTTCAAAATTTTTCTTCTCAATTTTTACCTTTTTGTAATACTTGCTACCCACCGTGATTCACACAAACAGAAAATACAGGCAATTTGCTTTTATAATTCATAACAATGTCATAGAAATGTCTTACTATAACGATAGTTAACAAACATTATTCGCGACCGGTGCCAAGAAGTCCTGTAACGGTCGCCGTTTGTAACGTTTGTGCCATTCAAATAATATATATATATATATATATATATATATATATATATATATATATATATATATATATAATTTTATAAAAATGAATATAAATAAGAATATTGTTGCATTGTTGAAATGCTTTTGCTAATTGTTGTTCTTCTGGGCATCGGACTTCCTTACACTTTTGTTGAAGCAGCAGGCAGTGGAGGACTCCGGAGACACTGGCTCTTGTCGTACTCACGAAAATCCACTTCCTGTAATTTTCCTCTTCACTTACGTCATTAAATAAAATGTTCGATACACTTCTTTTACATTACATTGTTCACTCTCACATATAAGACATCGAGATCGCAATACTTAATCTCCAAAATCGCACAACCTCATCGTCCTTCTACATATGAGAGAGTTAGACTGTGTCTGTCTAAAAGAAAAAAAAAACTGTACAACAAATTGATCTAGAAAATGTTTTCGTTTGTGTGCACCTTACCACGCATTCATAATTAACGTCTCTGCCAACGCTCTGTTGACTCTGTGTTTCAAATTTTTTATATATAAATCTTAATTTTACTGCAACCTGAGGGCCTTTCATCACGTACTTATACATGTTTCAGCATGAGTCGAAACCTGGTACATCAGAACCGATAATGCTATTGATCTGTAAATGGAATCATTTCATGTACTGCATATGCACTACCACAATCTTGAGTGAATTGGAAACCTCTAAAAGGAGGTACCAATTTTTTCTGGTAGTGTAACTGAACCATTGTGTGCAAGTACTACTCTGAGATGAAGAGCCTGGCACAGGAGAAAAAGTGTCAAAAGAGTGATGACGCAAAAATAGAGGATTTAAGTAACTACAACAACTTGTTAACTAAATATTTGGAGCTAGTGGTGCTCTGGGATTATTATTTTCTTCGTGCTCTTTTCATTCATAGTAAGACCAAATTTTCTTTCCACAGACCTTATTCAGCGTGTTTCAGCAGTGCATTTACTCGGTCAGCAGTCGGGTCCGCCGGGCTTGTGCGCTGTGGTCCCCAGACCGCCGCTGGCGCTGGCGGTCATCTGTCCCCGGAATCCGCTGTTTCGACGGTAGTCGGCCGCGGGACGAAGAATGATGGCGGGACCGCAACACTCGGCGGCGCGGCGGCTTTGCCGTGATGGATGGCGGCCCGAACCCAAGCGCCGCGCTTGTCCGCCGCTCTGCCACACCTTTCCTCTGTGTTACGAAGTATTTCTTAGTTCCGCATGTGAATAGACTTTCTGAAACAGTTCGGTATCTGACACCAATCATTGCTGAATAGAGAAGAAGTGCAACCTGATGAGTTATTTTGAAATTGTAATGTACCAAACAAGTATTGGGTTTATAAAATCGGATGGATGAATAATAAACGAGATAAATTCATGGAAATCGCAAGAAGGTAATTCGATAAGCTCTTGTGAAATAAGTCAATCGAAAACCAGGGCAGAATGCGAATAATGTGCAGAGCTAGGGGCAGAATTTCGAAAATCGACCAATATAAAGGTGAAGAAATGAAAGTGGAAAAAAAGGGAAACACATTTTTTAGGAAGTCTACAGGCGTAGTTGAGAGTTATTCCCATTGATCTTAACCCGACTGTCGAAGAAAAAAACGGAGAAAATGACACAAAATTTTGAGATGGGTGATAAAAGAGCAAGGAGAATAAGCATATAGTAATATAGCCTCATGTAGTTGTGGGGTCCTGCCCACTCGTCTCGTATAAGGTGTCTAAAGGATGATGCATTCTCGAAATGCTATACAACAGTTCAACCACATAATATTAGTAGTCGTATTTCAATAAAGCAGGTTGACAATATTTAACTTTGAAATAGCAATGGTGTCGCAAGCGATGAGCGACGTACAAACAATTCAGAATCCTTTACTATATACGATGTTCGTGCAAGTTTCTCACACAGTTTGTGGATCACTAATAACTGCTACCGTAACACTCACTCCTAGGCCTGTCTGTATACTGTCCGAATACTGAGCGGCCGTGGCTGGCAGGAGGGTCGCTTACATTCCCCTCTTGTAGATTCTGCTCTTGTCGTGGTTGGGTCCTAATCATTGCACCATTGAGCGACGTCGTTTCACCTCCTTCTCTTCTCTTGCGTTCTTCATCTTGTTTCCGGCTCTTGTCGTTACGCCAGAACAGTACTATTCTTCGTGACAGAAAAAAGAAATGGGTAAAAGAAGTGATGAACAAAATAGAAAGGCAGAAAAGTACAGAATCACAAAATATACGTACAGAACATACAAATCAAACACACAAGCTAAGAACACCAGTACAAAGGAAACTTTTAAAAAGTTCATCGTGAGTCTCGTATGAGTTGTTAATGCGCTTGACCAAACATTATCTTTCACAAACTTTTTCCAAAAAGACACTACTGGTGCTATGAAAGAAACTGAGATTTTGACCGGACCTTTCACAGTTAAAAGATAAAAAACCGGCAAAATATGAAAATGTGGTTGCATAATTCAGCCTGTTATACGATAAACTAAAAATCTGGTAGATGTTATATTAAGCACCAATCAAGCACCTAGACAAATTAACAAGTCTATCGCTGCTCCATCAAGAACAGGAAGCTATTTTAGGGTTAATGATAGTTATACATTCATATATACAGTCATGATCTTCACATATTGTAAGTCGTCATTATTGTCTAAAGCAAGGCTCACATCTCTCTCCATTGTTCGGCACACTTCACTGCAGCGTCGTTGGCCAACCACAGGTCTTGGAAAGTGCATGGGGCCAGCAAAGATGGACAGGTCAGCAGGTGTCTCATGGTTTGTTTTCCTCCACTTTGGCAGGGCTCTTCTTCGGCGTATCCTCACTTGATGAGGTTATCCTGTGATCTTCCCATTTGACATCTAAGTCTATTTAGGCTCTTCCAGACTCTCCATTCCAATTGTGATCCAGCAGGAAGTTTTTCTTTAATGTTCCAACTTTTCAGACTGCCTTTATCCAATTTCTGTTTCCACATTGATTCTCTAGTTGTAGACTGACTTTCGGTTAGTGGACGTTCAACTTTTATGAAGTCTTTCCTAGATTTAAGTCTTGCCTTCGCTGGCTGATGTGCGTACAGGGGTGTCTTCTATCTTCGCACTGCCTGCTTCGTTCGGCCATCGCCAATGTTTGCCGTCTGATCTGTGGGGGGGGGGGGGGGGGGGGCCATTCCAGAACACATATTTAGGAGATCACGGTTTGTAGGCTTCAGGCATCCCGTGATTAATCGACATGAGTCATTCAGTGCTGCGTCTAGCTTCTGAGCATGTGTCGACCTTCTCCATACGGGGCATGCATATTCAGCTGGAGCAAAACACAATGCCAGGGATGATGCACGAAGAATTTCAGGGTTTGCTCCCCAGTGTGAGTTGGTAAGTTTACGGATTATGCCGTTCCGTGTGTTGACTTTCGCTCTAGTTTTTTCTACGTGTTTCTTGTAAGACAATGTTCGATCTAACGTGACTCCAAGATAAACTGGGTTTGGGCAGTGTTGAAGTTTAACTGAGTTCCATTTCAATTGTAATTCCCTGTTTGCTTCCTTGTTGTTTAGATGAAATAAACAAGTATGCGTCTGCTGGATTAGGTCGAAGCTGGTTCCCGTTGTAATATTCAGTTAGTACTTCTAAGGCGCATGTTAGGTTTCTCTCGATCTGTTTGATTGATCTAGATTGGCATGCAATGGCTACATCATCAGCATAGGTAAAGCTTCTTGTCGTCGGTCCAACTGGTTGGTAATTTGTATACAGATTAAAAAGTAGGGGGGACAAAACACTACCTTGTGGGAGCCCGTTCTTCTGGTTCCTCCAGCGACTTCTTTGTTCTTGAAATTCCACATAGTATCTTCTGTTGGAGATCAGTGATCTCACAAATTCAGTAAGGTGGTATTTTCCCGTCATTTTGAAAATTTTTCCCAGGAGGATTTTGTGGTTTATCGTGTCGTGAACTGCTGATAAGTCGACAAACACCACGACAGTTTTTTCTCCCATCTCAAAATCGTCCTCTATGTATTGTGTTAGGCAGAGGACCTGGCCAGTGCAAGATTTACCTGGTCTGAATCCTGCTTGTTGTGGAATGATTTGTCTTTCTAGTTGTGGTGCTATTTTATTCAAGATAAGACGTTCATATAGCTTGAAAGGGCAGCACAGCAGCGATATTGGACGATAGTTCTTAGCATCATCTCTTGGTTTACCTGGCTTTGGGACAGCTACTACCTTGGCCTTCAACCATAGCTTAGGTATCGCCTTGTTTGACCAGCAGAGATTATAAAGTTCTAAAAGCCATTCCTTAGCTATGGGCCCTAGGTCCTGTATAAATTCATTAATGACGTCATCGGGACCCGCGGCCTTCCTGGGTTTCAAGGAACTGATAGCAGCTTCCAATCCTGTTGAAGTGAAGTATGGCTCAGGTGGTATTTCAGTCACTTGTGGCCTCTTATATGAGGTGGCAGTCTTACTGTTCCTGGTTGGTTTACCATTCAAAAGGAGCTGATGTGCGATTTGATTAGCTGTTACGAAAACCTGATCCTTGGGGCTGCCGGGTCGCTGGACAATCGCTTTATGAGGTTTCAAGCTCTTCTGCTACTGTGCTTCGTGTCAAGACTCTCCAACGTATGTTTCCAGGACTCTTGTCTGTCTTTGCTTATAGTTTCAAGTAGCTGATCCCCAAGTTTTATGGTTTCTTCACTGAAAGGGTCCATGCTGTACTGCTCCAGGTATTCGTTATATATTTGTTTCATGTCGTTGGAAACTCCAGGAATGTAGAGTGTTCTGCAGCCTCTAGGTATGCTGAGTCTTGCTGATCTTTTAACAGCTTGGACGAACTTTCCGTAGTTTTCAGTGTTTGATGGTAAATTTACGATTTCCATTTCGAAGGTGTCCGCAAATTTTTTCCAGTTGGCCCTTTTGAAGTTAAAACGTCTTTTAAAGGGTACTTTTTGTGGCAGTATTACTGGTCTAAACTTCAGCATGATTGGTCTGTGTTGGGTCTTTGGGATAGGGTTGAGAACGATTTTGTTGCATGACCCAGACAAGGTTTTGGAAACAAATATGAGGTCTGGGTTATACCCTCTCTTCCATCTTGCACTGTTGAATGATCATGGATGAGATTCAGCTCGTGTTCTTCTGCCCAGCTTTCCAGTAGTTCTCCATCCTCATTTGTGTCTTGATAGCCCCACACTCTATTGTGACAGTTAAAGTCTCCCATTATTAACTGTTGGCTGAAAGCAAACCTTTCCCCTGATGGTTTATATATTGACGACACCGTAATGCTTCCGATAGTAACAGAAATGATTTCCGTGTTGTTAACGGTGTAAACTTGAATGTTGGATACTTTGATTCCAGGCCGAATAAACAGAGCACTTCCATATTGGTCGTGAGGGCACTCCTTCACCAAGGTCATCCCAGGAATATTTGGACGGCGTTGTGATGGCCCTCTATGTGTCTCCTGGAGGCACAGGACGTCGCAGGAATGAAGTTTACATGTGTTGGATATAAGTTCTTCTTTTTCAGATATGCCCTCGATGTTGAGAGATATGACTGTGAAACATGACTCTGAAAAGGGCCTTTTCTTCGTTTTAGATTCTGAATACATGTCGTTTTAGACGTAGCTCAGTGTGTGGAAGGACTGCCGGTATTTACTGTTGCCCAGGGGACGCCCGACTGTACATGTACAATCTTCTGGGAGGCTCCTTTCTTGTCCCCCACTACATTTTAAATCTGAAGGCATTATTCAAGTTATGGATGATAAAACATAAAATGGAAAATGAAGCTAAAACCCTTCTACCAGACTATGCAGTTGACTGTTTACAGTTTTGCACTACAGAAATTTTCTCTGCAGCTACATTTTTAACAGTGAACTTCTGTTTTCTCCGTGTGTCAACTACACTGGCAGAAAAGTCTTTCTCGACACTGAAACTCATTAATACTTGGTTGAGAAACCGTTTTATGCAAAACCGGGTAAAGGACCTTGCCTTATTATATGTCTGCAGAGACATTATCAACAGAGAAAAAATTAATAGACACTTTATATTGAGAAGGGGAAAAAGAACAGAAAAACTGTATAGCCCTGATTGCAGATAATAGTCAATCAGCTGTTCTTCTGTGATGTAAAAAGATCGAGTAATTAACAACCACACACTTCGATTACTCTTTACAATTTCATATAAACACTGAAAAAATACGTCAGTCAACTGATAATATCCATAAAACACGTCAAATATATATTACAGGATTAGATAACTGATACAAAAAATATACATAATAATCCTTTTAAAAAATACCTCACAGGTCCAATTTGAAGCAATCAGTGTATTAAAAATTGAAAGATTACATTCAAAACTACTGTTTTATTTATAATAAGTAAACTTTCGAGTTACTGAACGGTGAAGTAGCATTATCATTGATTACACTGTGCACCTTTCGAGGGAATTGGTCGGAAATATACTGCTTATAATTAAAACTGATATTCCATTTTTACTCCTTCTACATTTATTTCAAAGTGAGTCTCTGTGACATCTGTAGCTTTACATCTCGTCCAGAGGTCGTTCTGAAGGCGTATTGAATTGTGCATTACGAAAATAATCAGTATTGAAAACTTAAAAAGTAGTTCAAAATGTGTGGGTAATTATCTTCTGAGGGGTACAACGGAACGTTTTGAGGGGTAAACACAAAATTACCTCAGTGATTTAGAGACCACTCTAAATCAGTTTCTTTTAAATAATCGTTATTGTCAATATTACAGTAAATAAAGTAATGTATAATATGTCATCAACATGCAAACCATATCAAATATAAATAAGTATTGTTAGAAATTTGCGTAACCAAACACTCCATTAACTCATTACTGTTTGGTTTTGTGAGAAACGAAGATAATGCATGAGTTTTAGTTCTTTGAACATTAACTATTACTAATGATAATTTTTTAATTTGAAAATAGGAATGTTCATTAATAATGAGTCTAACGCTTAATTAGTTTCTAAACATTGTTTAGCTTATTGGATGACATTTTATTCCATTCTGGACAACTGGTCACAGACAGATTGACAACCACTCAGTTAAAAGAACATTATGGCACTAGAATGTCCACCTGAACACAGCCAATTACGTACAGCATGTTGCTTCCACTGCAAACCAAAATCGGTAAACATTTGATTTAAATTCATTTTTATATAGAAGGTTTAAACATGCCAGCTACGTCATAGAAAGAATACTCTTCTACTAAGGTTTAAACATACCAGCTACGTCATAGAAAGAATACTCTTCTACTAAAAAGAATTGTAATTCATTGATATAAATTTCTAGAAAATGAACTATGTTCATAATTTTACAGAAAGAGTACTGTTTTTTTAAGGTTATCTATCTACATCTACATCTGCAATTCACACATATATACCTGGCAGAGGGTTCATTGAACCACTTTCATACTATTTCCCTGTCTTTCCACTATCAAACAGCACGTGAGAGAAACAAACACTTAAATCTTTCCTTGTGATATCAAATTTCTCTTACTTTATTATGATGATCATTTGTCGCTATGTAGATGGACGTCAACAAAATATATTCACTTGGGTGAAGAGAGCTGGATACTGAAATTTCGTGAAAAGATCCAGCCATAACGGAAAACGCCTTTATTTCAACGACTTCCACACCAACTCGTATTTGATATCTGTGACACTTCGTTCACTATTTCGAGATAATATAAATCTAGTTGTCTCTCTTCAAATTTTTTCGATGACCTGCATTAATTCTGTCTGATGCGGTAGTATAGCTTCAGAAGAAAACCGATAAGAATAGTGTCTGCAGTCTCTGCAATAAACCTGTTACATCTTCTATGTGTTCTGCCACTGAAACTCAGTCCTTGGGTAGCTTTCGCCAGAAAATTATCTATGTGACCGTTCCAGTTTAAGTTATTCTTAATTAAGATCCCTAAATATATAGCTGAATTGCAGCCTTTATATTTGTGCCATTCATTGTGTAACCGACATCTGGGGGATTGCTTTCAGTACTCATCTGGATGACCTGACAGTTTTCATAGATGTATGTCAATTGCTACATTTAGTACCAAGCAGATATCTTATCTGCATCATTTTGCAACTGATTTTGATGATTTAATGAATTTGCTGGGCGTTAAATGGCAGCCTCATCCGCAAGCAGTATACAAAGGCTGCTGAAATAGCCTCCTAGAAGCTTTGAAATACTACTTTAGAGAACATCAAATATCACTTCTGTTTTAGTGGGTGACTTTCCGCCTGTTAGTAAGAATTGTGACCTTTCTGACAGGAAATAGCGAATTCAGTCTCACAACTGAGACGATGCTCGCAATTTGATTAGAAATCACCAGTAAGCGAAAGATATCAAAACCCTTCTGTAAATTTAGATGTATGGGACCAATCTGAGGCCTCCAGCCGACAGCAAACATTACTTCACGAAAATAAAGAGCTAGTTGTGATGCAACAAGAGAGATATTTTCAGAATTATTGAAGTTTTTGTGGTAATATGAGGTCTATTTGGAAAGTAAGGTTCGCTCGGTTGCAAAATGGAAATTGTCGTACGTCCGACCTTTGTATCTGCACAGTGAGTGTACTAATGTGTGCAACCTTAGCTTACCACTTAGCGCGCAAATGGACCAACCTCTGAACTGTCTTCTCAAGACCAGGGGGTGAAACAGACATTGTAAATGAATATGACCCTCGTCCTGTAAGGCAGCGAATATCTTGCGCGGATCGTAACAAAAACTTATTAGAAATGGTGCTGTCAAGCACCTGGAACGCATGAGTTACTAAAAGTGAAAGTTTGTGTTCTATGCTAGAAAGACAAAACAACTAATTCCTTTTTTATTCTGTGTATAATTTATCTATTGTTGCTTTCAAGGGCCTAGTGATAGACAACAATCATGTTCAATTACTTTCGATAATCAATAACAAAGTATTTCATTCCTGAACATATTGGAATGACGATTATTAAAATCGTTATCTCTACACGTGAAAATTTCTTATCGCATGAAAGAATGAGTATTAAAAATCTTCATCAGCTCATTTAAATCTACATTGTCGTAGCTGGTCAATGCACTGAGTTGATGGAGAATAAATGTACTTTTTGAACCAATGAGAAACTCTCATGTACTCAATGTGATGGTAAGTTAGTGTACTAGCTTTTGATACTCAATGGTCAAATCGCACACTAGTTGGAGTGAGCAAAATGTAGACTCAACATTTACTGTGGCCTGATGTGCTATGGTACTTACCAAGCGGCATTTGAAACGGCGTTGTCTCCGTGCTTGGTCTGAAATCCTAATTCCCTACTCTGGCCTTGACTGAATTAACTCATTCGCAACTTTCATGCGTTCCGTAGAATTTTAATCTCTCCCTAGTCGAAATAATGGCTATTGCACACTTTCTATGGGTTGGAGAGACGTGCACAATTTCTTTGCCTGCAAAAATTCCTGCAGGAATATTCAGCTACTGCTTTGCTATCTGTCTTCATGATACGTGAAGCATATCGTCCTCACTTCACAGGAAGCAATCTCTCAACGACTATGCTTATTTACAAACACTTGAGTGCTCCGCTGCGAGATGAAAGAGAGAGAGAGAGAGAGAGAGAGAGAGAGAGAGAGACAGCATTCATTTAAGGTCTCAAAACGCTTTTATAAAAACTGTCGCTTATGCATCGCTCAGTATCGCTTCATCCCCAATCACCGTCTCGCTAGAGGTGAATAAATGTTTTTATTTTTATTTCGGGGTCGTTGCACATCCCTGTCAATGAAGTGCTGCCACTTTCCCTCTGCCCTGGCCTTATTTATGCTAAAAGGAATACTGTTTTGCTCTGGCCTTATTCCTTTCTGAGCTGAAGCTCGCCGTTCTCTTCCTAATTGGAGTTTTATGATACCATTAGCCACCTGCTCGGTTTGTCTCCAAAATGCATTTCGCTTTAACTTGTCTGTTTCATGCCACTTTCCATAAATTGGTAGTGATTGTTTTGTTAGTTTTTTGGTGCATGAGATTAACTGCATCTGCCTTTTGTTGATGTAATGAACTTATTACTTTCTGAGGATCTGATACTGTATTGTACTGTCATTATGGATAAAGTTCATGTAAGGTCCGTTAACATCCGGATGGCTTAGAAAATCTCAGTGAAAATTGTAACTGTTTCCTTTGCAACAGTTTGCTGTACCTTCCAGCTGCTTCTCTACATAGTCGCCACTCCGACTTAGTCATTTTTCATAGATTTGTGCCAACTTTTCAATACACTCGTCATAGAACATAGCTACCTGTGCTTTCCACCATTTCTCTGCACCCGTTTCCTGTGCCAAAATGTTGTCTAGATATGCAGTGGTTCATGTGAGCAGAGATGAACATCTGAGAGAGCCAAGTCCGGTTTAAATGGTGTGTAATGAAACACTACTCAACCAAAACGTTGCAGACGCATCCTCATTGCCCCTGCCATGTGCGGCCTACAATTGTCATCAAAAAGGAAGTGCATTATAGGTACGTTATCTGGGGTTGCATGGAATCAGGCGAAGCCTCACAGTGGGCACCAGTACTTGACGGGACACACTATTGTTCTAGGTATCTTTACGTTGTCAGTGTGTCCTCTGAAGTAAAAAGAGCTGCATGATGTATCAAGAGGCATAACAGAGACACTGTCAAAGACGTCTGTGGAAAGCTTCATCGGATTTTCACTGTCGTTTCTACCTCGCGACCTATCGGAACTTACTTTCCGAATAGCCCTCGTAGCACGTTTTGTTCAAGGTAGTTTATAGTGTTCGAACACACTGTTTATTCCAAAGTCCTATTGCAAGTCTACCTCAACGATTTTTTTTATTTTCTTTTCCTCAAGTCATCAGTCTTTGACTGGTTTGATGCAGCCTGCCACGAAGTTCTCTCCTGTCCCAACCTCTTCACCTCGGAATAGCACTTGCAGCCTCCGTCCTCAATTATTTGTTGGACGATTTCCAATGACTGTCTACTTCTACAATTTTTACAATGGTTCAAATGGCTCAGAGCACTATGGGACTTAACGTCTGTGGTCATCAGTCCGCTAGAACTTAGAACTACTTAAACCTAACTAACCTAAGGACATCACACACATCCATGCCCGAGGCAGGATTCGAACCTGCGACCGGAGCGGTGACGCGGCTCCGGACTGAAGCGCCTAGACCGCACGGTCACACCGGCCGGCTATAAACAGGACACTAGGGACTAAAGACTACACCCATTTCTTACACCCTTTAATCCGAGCAATTCGTTCTTCCATTCTTATTATTCGCTCCTGGTCCCTGTGCATGTTATAGAGGGTGAAAAGTATTTAAACCGACAAACTCTGCGAGGTTGTTGGGGACATCAAAACAAATATTTTTCCTTAATGTCATTTTTTTCTATGAAGACTATTTAAACCGGTGGAGGCCGTATTACGCTCTTCAGTTATTCCATAACCTGGAACCAGTTGATTATCCACCCAGAGCACACTTTTCGCAGTGGTACCTGGAACAGTGTGAAATGCATCCTACATTTCCATCCTCTGTGTTGTTTACCGATGAAGCAACGTTCGAGCGTGATGGAGTCTTCAACATGCACAATTCGCATGTCTGGAGTGAGGATAACCCACATGCCACAGTTAATAGCGCTCATCAAATGCGGTTCTCGGTTAATGTGTGGGTCGATGTTGTTGGGGACTGTTTGATTGGGCCGTATCTGTTACCTAGGAAATTAAATGGTACTCTCCAGAACATTGCCAGAATTGCTGGAAGACGTCCCGCTCCCTACAAGACAACGCATGTAGTTCGAACATGACGGGGCGGCGGCACATTTCAGTCGTCATGTGTGTCGATTCCTGGAACGACGGTTCCCAGAAACGTGTATTTGTATAGGTGGTCCTGTAACATGGCCTGCTCGATCCCCAGATGTGTCCCATCTGACCTGTTTTGTGTGGGGAGAGATGCGCGACCTTGTTTACGCAGCTCCTTTTGCATTAGAAGAGGGTCTGGTTGCCCGAATAGTAGCAGCAGCAAGAACAATTCAAGATACTCCTGGGGTTTCTGCCCGTGTCAGACAGAACATGATCCGACGGTGTAACCTTTGTTTACGTGTCAATGGAGACATTTTTCACAATCTACTGTAATTGACATTAGGTTGTGTTAATGTGCTGTCTCTTTATCATAAAAAAATGGAAAAGTGTTTGTTGGTTAATTAACTTGCCGCCAGAGAAATTTTGCTCTACAGATTTAAATACTCCTCATAGGACAAAATGACATTAGGGAAAAATATTTGTTTTTATGTCCCATTCAACCTCCCAGAGTTTGTCGGTTTAAATATTTTTCACCCTGTATATTTCCCACCCTTCCGTACAGCTTACCTCTATTTTTCTACGAATTTTAAACATATTGCACCATTCGATATTGTCGAACGCTTTTTCCAGGTCGAGAAATGATATGGGTCTGCAGTTCAGAGCATTACTCCTATTTTCATTCTTGAGTGTTGGTGTGACCTTTGTGACTCTGCAGGTTTTAGGTATTTATAAGTAAATACATTTATACCCCTCTCGATATATCTCAGTAAATTTGCTCATCACTTATTGTGTTTAAGTCACGAAGGAGAGCATCTTGTATGGAGAGCCTTGTATAGTGTAGTGGGTGATCGTTTCCGGGAAGCGATACTGTTCCCCGAAGTTAGTAGCAGCGCCGTTGTCCACGTACAGGACGTAGCGCGGAGGAGACGAGACGAGGCTGTCACAGGGACCATTTGCCGGTGACGGAGCGGGCGGCGGTGGCCGAGCAAGACAGGCGCGCCAGCGCAGCCCGGGCCGTAATGAATCCGCCCGCACTGGGTCGGGCAGAGCCGCACGTACTGCCGGAGCGGCGGCGCAACGGTCCGCGCGGCGGTCACGGCCCGTAATTACCGCCGTCCGTAGGGCGGGCAAACAAAACAGCCGCACAAAGCGCCGCGCTGCCCTGCTGCCCCGGACTGATGTCGTATGAAGCCAATCAGTCTCCGTAGGCGGGCCCGGCGTGTGGGCGGCAAAGGAATAGCCAACCGACTCGGAACCTAAACGGCGCTCGCTGGAAGCACGTATAGCCAGTGAATACTCGGCCCTGCCACAATGCTCGCTGCAAGCCATCGGGGTTCTCTAGCCGATCTCACTGAAACATGCTGTCATTGTGTAGTTTTCTCTCAACACAAACTTCAGACTTATTGATTTCATAACGTTTGTGTAAGTTACACAACAGCGAAAGTCAAGCGGCAATCACATGTTTGGGACAGTTCCATACCTTATTTAGTAAAAAGGGAACCCTTACATAGAGGTGATAAAACTCATGTAGCGATATGCACATATACAGATGGCGGTCGTACCGCGTACACAGAGTATGAAGGGGCTGTGCATCAGCACAGAAGTCATTTATACTCAGGCGATTCACACGCATGTTTCCCGGTGTGATCATGGCCGCTCGATGGAAATTAACAGACTCTGAACGTGGAATGGTAGGTAGAGCTAAACGCATGGAATATTAAATTTGGAAATCTTTAGGTAATTCAGTCTTCAATCCACAGTGTCAAGGGTGTGCCGAGAATAGGAAATTTCATGCATTCCCTCTCAACACGGATAACGCAGTAGCCTACAGCCTTCACTCAACGACAGAGAGCAGCGGCGTTTCCGTAGAGCTGTCAGTGCTAACAGACTAACACTGTGCGAAATAACGCAGAGATGAATGTAAGACGTACGACCAACACATCTGTTAGGACAGTGCTGCTAAATTTGGCGTTAGTGGTCCGTGGAAGCATACGACCGACGCGATTGCCTACACTGGGAAACGGAACAGCACAAAAATCATATGCTGCTCCTCTCCTGAGCTCCTGACTATATCGGTTCGACCCTAGATGACCGGAAAACCGTGATCTGGTCACATGAGTCCTGATTTCAGTTGGTAAGAGCTAATGGTAGGCGTCGAGTGTGGCGCAGACCACGAATCCACGGACCCAATTTGTCAACAACGCACTGTGCAAGCTGGTTATGGCTTCATAATGATGTTGGCTGTGATTAAATGGAAAGGGCTGGGTAATCTGGTCCAAAAGAAGCGATCACTGACTGAAAATTGTTATGTTCCATTGCAGTCATTTATAGACATCATGTCCCCAAGCAACGATAGAATTTTTATCGATGAAAATACGCCGTGTGACCGGGTAACAATTGTTCGCTATTGGTTTGAAAATTTGAGCGAATAATTTCGTCACCCAGGTCACCCAATATGAACCCCATTGAACTTTTATGGGACTACTCGAGAGGTAAGTTCGTTCACAAAATCCTACGTCGCCGACGGGGGAGTTCCAACGAGTTGTTGAGTCCATGTCAGGTGGAGTTGCTCCACTGTGCTAGTGAAAAGGAGGTTACACCCGATATTAGGAAGTATACTACAACTTACGTCTGCGCAGTGTGTAGTATCACTTGTTGTCTGTTTATCTGTCCTTTTGTCAGTGCATTTTTTTTTCTTAAGAACAGATAGAGGTACCAAGTTGAAATTCATGTCAGTTACTAAGCTCTACTGTTCCTTGTCGTTTGTTGTTGTGGTCTTCAGTCCTGAGACTAGTTTGATGCAGCTCTGCATGCTACTCTATCCTGTGCATCTTCATCTCCCAGTACCTACTGCAGCCTACATCCTTCTGAATCTGCTTAGTGTATTCATCTCTTGGTCTCCTCCTACGGTGTTTACCTTCCACGCTGCCCTCCAGTACTAAATTGGTGATCCCTTGATGCCTCAGAACATGTCCTACTAACCGGTCCCTTCTTTTTGTCAAGTTGTGCCACATACTCCTCTTCTCCCCAATTCTATTCAATACTTCATCATTAGTTATGTGATCTATCCATCTAATCTTCAGCATTCTTCCGTAGCACCACATTTCAAAAGCTTCTATTGTCTTCTTGTCCAAACTGTTTATCGTCCATGTTTCACTTCCATACATGGCTACGCTCCACACAAATACTTCCAGAAACGACTTCCTGACACTTAAATCAATACTCGATGTTAACAAATTTCTCTTCTTTAGAAACGCTTTCCTTGCCATTGCCAGTCTACATTTTATATCCTCTCTACTTCGACCATAATCAGTTATTTTGTTCCCCAAATAGCAAAACTCCTTTACTACTGTAAGTGTCTCATTTCCTAATCTACTGTTCCTTGGCGGAGTAAAAGAAAAAAAGAAAAAAACGCTTCTAATTCAGTGCAGTCAAAAGGTACAGCCACATATGTTACTCTCTTTGATATTGGATAACTCTTCAAGCACTCACCAAAAACGAAAAATGTAACAACAAACGCTTAAAACTGATTTGAAAACATTTGGCTTAAGATAACAACAGCAATCACAAAAATCAAATATTTGCTGACAAATTCTATGGCATTTGTCAAAATACTATTCTTTAATTTACGTATAAAAGTAGTTCAAATAACATATAAACATGGCACAGTGGAAATGTTCTGCAAGAAGAAATTAAAATCAATTCCTACGCATGGTCTACCTTATTTTATTATTTGTTCATTTAATTTGAAAAAAAAGCTTTATTAACGTAATAATTTGAAGAATGGTTTGATAGTGGTTAAGTTCGTATTAGCTTTCGTACAATATCGTAATTCATTGGATTTTAGTACAACAAAAGATTTAACGAAAAAGAAGTTCTATTGCGGTAAAGCGTAGAAACCGATAGGTCACACGATCGAATCTCGGTCGGAACACGGATTTTTCAGTCTTCGTCCCCCACTACGAGGTGAAGAGTCGCCAGAAAGATCATGTGGTTCGGCTTTCTCGTTAAACTGGAGATTCCTTTCCATTGTCTTCTAAGTAGGTGAGAGACACGCAAGTCGCCGAAGTGGCTTCCAGTAGAAAGTCCTGCATCAGGCTATTGAACCACACGAAATTATTAGCATATATATATATATATATATATATATATAGGGTGTTACAAAAATATACGGGAAAACTTTCAGGAACATTCCTCACACACAAAGAAAGAAAATGTGTTATGTGGACATGTGTCCGGAAACGCTTACTTTCCATGTTAGAGCTCATTTTAGTACTTGTCTTCAAATCACATTAATCATGGAATGGAAACACACAGCAACAGAACGTACCAGCGTGACTTAAAACACTTTTTTACAGGAAATGTTCTAAATGTCCTCCGTTAGTGAGAATACATGCATCCACCCTCCGTCGCAAGGAATCCCTGATGCGCTGATGCAGCCCTGGAGAATGGCGTATTGTATCACAGCCGTCCACAATACGAGCACAAAGAGTCTCTACATTTGGTACCGTCGTTGCGTAGACAAGAGCTTTTAAATGCCCCCATAAATGAAAGTCAAGAGGGTTGCGGTCAGGAGAGCGTGGAGGCCAAGGATTTGGTCCGCCTCTACCAATACATTGGTCACCGAATCAGTTGCTGAGAAGCGTACGAACACTTCGACTGAAATGTGCTGGAGCTCCATCGTGCATTAACCACACGTTGTGCCGAACTTGTAAAGGCACATGTTCTAGAAGCACAGGTAGAGTATCCCGTATGAAATCATGATAACGTGCTCCATTCAGCGTAGGTGGAAAAACATGGGGCCCAATCAAGACATCACCAACAATGCCTGCCCAAACGTTCACAGAAAATCTCTGTTGATGACGTGGTTGCACAATTGCGTGCGGATTCTCGTCAGCTCACACATTTTGATTGTGAAAATTTACAATTTGATCAAGTTGGAATCCAGCCTCATCCGTAAAGAGAACATTTGCACTGAAATGAGGATTGGCACATTGTTGGATGAACCATTCGCAGAAGTGTACCCGTGGAGACCAATCAGCTACTGATAGTGCCTGCACACGCTGTACATGGTACGGAAATAACTGGTTCTGCCGTAGCACTCTCCATACAGTGCCGTGGTCAACGTTACCTTGTACAGCAGCAACTTCTCTGACGCTGACATTACGGTTATCTTTAACTGCACGAAGTGTTGCCTCGTCAATTGCAGGTGTCCTAGGTCTTCCCTAGTCGCGAGTTATAGGCTGGAATGTTCCGTGCTCCCTAAGACGCCGATCAATTGCTTCGAACGTCTTCCTGTCGGGACACCTTCGTTCTGGAAATCTGTCTCGATACAAACGTACCGCTCCACCACTATTGCCCCGTGCTAATTCATTCATCAAATGGGCATCTGCCAACTCCGCATTTGTAAACATTGCACTGACTGCAAAACCACATTCGTGATGAACACTAACTTGTTGATGCTACGTACTGATGTGCTTGATGTTAGTACTGTAGAGCAATGAGTCGCATGTCAACACAAGCACCGAAATTAACACTACCTTCCTTCAGTTGGGCCAACTGGCGGTGAATAGAGGAAGTACAGTACATACTGACGAAACTAAAATGAGCTCTAATATGGAAATTAAGCGTTTCCGGACACATGTCCACATAACACCTTTTCTTTATTTGTGTGTGAGGAATGTTTCCTGGAAGTTTGGCAGTACCTTTTTGTAACACCCTATATATGAGCGCGAGCTGTACTCGCACCTGTCCAGTTTTCTAGAATCTTCTTGTGCGTGTCTACATCAAACTCAGGCGATTATCCACATTTCAGTAAGCGTCTATATCGTTGCGTGTGTCAGTTTCCAAATCCCACAACTAACTTTCCGAGAATACAGTAGCCTGAAACTTGGAGTCTCGAAAATAGAGCAAGGCTTTCAACTCTGCACTGAGTAAGTTATGAGTTTTTAATATTTTGCATCCTACATTCTATGTAAAAATAATGAAAGGTCTACGGTATCTGATATTACGAACGTTCCGTGCCACGAATTACTTAAATAGCTGCTGGACGTAGGACACGACAGGGCAATGTGACAGAGTCAGTGTCTAACCATTCTTAATAAAGTCATTCACGGAGACATTTCCTTTTTGTTTGCATATAATGAAAACTGGTCTCTTATTCTAGTGTACCTAGTTGGAAAAATATTTATTTTGGTACAATTACAATTAGTCTGTCGATTTTAGGAACCACTAGGGCAAGATGTCTTTGACCACAGGAGAAGATGACACTACCGATAAAAGTTGAGTACATTTTTATTCTTGTAATCCATAGATCAATGCATTAATTAATTAAACATTGGCAAGTATTTCTTATAGAAAAGTTTTTAATTTTGGAATGAGGTTGGTAACTAATATTACTCTCCTCTACTTCAACAGAAGTTAGGCACACTGTTTTCCCTCTAAAATTTGAACTATCCTCATACAACTACATGTAGCGTTAGCAATGTTCTGTCCAGACTACTGGTGGAGGTCCAATGGAGGTCTCACCACATGTAGGACTGTAGGACGCTGCACCATATCTCTCGTAGTAATTGTCCTCGTTTCACCTAGAGTGTTTCTTTATTACTCAACATCGGTTTTATAGCTGAAGTTCCTAAAATATTTTCACTTTGGGCAGTGTAACTTTTCCATACATGGCTTTTCCTTAGGCAGCGATTTGAAATGGATACACAGCGCCTGTGTTTACCGGGAATAGCATTTGTTCAACCTGTTATTCGTTATATGTTGCCTCAAGTTCATCATAATATTAATGAGTAATTTCTGTGCGTTGTCTTGTAGGTACTGCGGCCTGAGCAAGACTGCAACAACAACAACACCAGCTGTAGTTTTCGTCGCAGCAACATTATCCTAAGATTAGATTTCACATTCTCTGCACCTATCAACAGCATTACCGGCTGTCGCTGCTTTGTAGTAAGCAGTGCTCAATAGATGATGAGGCTGTGAACGTGTCCTAGTCAGTTTGATCCAACGGCTATTTTAAAAACGACTAATTTTTAACTAGGATTAACAAAATAAATACATGTCATTTTAGTGATATATAATAAAAAATAACCAAATGTCTTAACATCTCTTTCATAAGAGCGTCTTTGAATGTCTTCAATATTGTAACTCCTCATGAAATATAGCCTACTCCACCGTTATCTTACACACACTGAACTGGAGGCATTGGTTTCTCTAGGCTAGTTTCCACTATCTTTGTGTAAAGCGGCAGTAGTTTCAGAATGATAATGCTATTTAGTAATATGAAGTTAGGTGAAGTAATTACTCATCTTCTGCCACTCGGACATCCTCCTCCAGTCTCTCCCACTGTTGCCAGAAAAGGTCTCAGGTTTCGAGCACTGGTTTTAATCATCCAAGATGTTTTAGATATATAAGTAGTCAACATGAATGGGCATTATTAGATAATCCTAGAGGACGTGGATTTCTCAATAGTGCCGGCCGGGGTGGCCGAGCGGTTCTAGGCGCTACAGTCTGGAACGGCGCGACAGCTACGGTCGCAGGTTCGAATCCTGCCTCGAGCATGGATGTGTGTGATGTCCTTATGTTAGTCAGGTTTAAGTAGTTCTAAGTCCTAGGGGACTGATGACCTTAGAAGTTAAGTCCCATAGTGCTCAGAGCCATTTCAACCATTTTTTTTCCCTCAATAGTCAGCTTTCGTATAATGTACACTAGCAGTTGCCCACTAGTACCGTGAATACATGCTCTTCTGCTATGTTATCAGAGTGTACGACTATGGCACTCCAACATGTATGGACGCTCGTGTAGCCCTGATTCAGATGGGGTTGTTGCGCTATCCCCAATCGGTAGGAACTGTGTAAGTAGGCTATTTAGGTTTTTTTATTGGTAACGCCGCCGCCACGTAGCGCTCTGTATAAAAATCACTGGCTGTGCCGTGTGCAGTCTGTGGCTGGTTTGCATTGTTGTCTGCCATTGTAGTGTTGGGCAGCGGCAGCTGGATGCTAACAGCGCGTAGCGTCGCGCAGTTGGAGGTGAGCCGCCAGCAGTGGTGGACGTGGGGAGAGAGATGGCGGAGTTTTGAAATTTTTTAAGAATTGGTGTCATGAACTGCTATATATATTATGACTAGTGAGGTAAATACATTGCTTGTTTTCTATTAAAATCTTTCATTTGCTAACTATGCCTATCAGTAGTTAGTGCCTTCAGTAGTTTGAATCTTTTATTTAGCTGGCAGTAGTGGCGCTCGCTGTATTGCAGTAGCTTGAGTAACGAAGATTTTTGTGAGGTAAGTGATTTGTGAAACGTATAGGTTAATGCTAGTCAGGGCCATTCTTTCGTAGGGATTTTTGGAAGTCAGATTGCGTTGCGCTAAAGATATTGTGTGTCAGTCTAAGCACAGTCACGTACAATTTTTCTAAGGGGATGTTTCATATGTCGACCCTTAGCCGAGGATACCTCACTGGAATCTTCTGATTTTTTTTTCTTGTAGTTTGTGTAGTTTGTGTAGACTTTGTTTATTGCTAGCGCGTAATTGTAGAGAGAATCTCTTTTGTAGTTGTAGTCTTTCATTGTTGTACAGTAAAACAGTTGTGGCATGCATTGTAGATTTGCACCAAGTATTTCGCAGCTGCGCTTGCAATTAACTAGATATTATTTTCAGTGCTATGTTAATGTGTTCTCTTAATTTTTGCTCTTCAAATTGTGCTTTTATATGTTATCGTGTGAAATATTGTGACAATAATGGCGTGTGAAAAACGTAACACTAGGCTCCAAAGTAAACTGAGAAATAATAGTGACGACGAGCGTCGCTTATCAGCACCACTGTGTAGTGAATTAACAGACATTCGAAGTAGTAACTTGGTAATTGTGCATAGGGAAATGGAGCGGGCGGCAAACAATGATGTAGACAATGAAACAAGTAGTGAACAGGGAACAATTATCGATCGATCAGTCGGCAACAGCTCGCCTCAGGATTCCGAAATGACAGGACACATTCTTGCAAATACTGTACATTCAGGTTTTGCGTCCTCACCGTTTTCTCAAATAAGTCAAGACACATTTTCTGCTTGTCAAAATGTGAATGTTGGCGGTGCAAATGAACTACGGAAAAGCATAGAGGAACAGATTCCAGACACTAATACATTATTATTGCAATTAATGCAGCAAATGAAACAAACTCAGAGACAAACACAGCAACAGTTAGACACAATGGAACAAAATCAGAGAAAACACAGCAAAAGCTTCAAACGTTAGACACAATGGAACAAAATCTTCAAAAGTTAGACACAATGGAACAAAAGCTTCAAAAGTTAGACACCACACTTGAATAAACACGTCGAGATTTAACTAATGAGTTACATAACATCGAATCGAAATGTCAAAAAGTCTGTAATGACGTAAAAACACAAATTTGTGAGCATTTTCAACCTATTTTTTCGCGGCATGAAAACACATTACAGAATCACGAAGCAGCCATAAAAGAATTGCAAACTGTTGTTCGTGAAAATCACGACACCTTGCAAGCTAAAATGGACTCAGTTGCATCCACCGATTCGGTTACGCAACTTGCAAGAACTCAGGAAAACTTAAAGGACACAGTAGATTCGATTTCAACACAAATGGACACTCTGAAACTTGGTTCAGAAAAACACACTGAGGAAATGTGTTCACTATCGGAGAAAGTAGCCGAACTTTCGGATCAGTTCACTAATTTATCTACGAAGGTAGATGATAATCTGAATGACACAAAACCGGTAGTCTTTAATGACACAGAAGAGTTCGAACAAATTAGGAAATTCAAACAAAATCAGAATCAAATTAATACGCAACACCAAAGAGAAATCCGGGAAGTACAAGATCAGTTGACACAGGTAATACAAGAATTACGTATTTCAGAGGACACTCGCACTCCAATACGAGAAGAGGGACATAAAAATACGGAACTGCCACAAAATAACAACACAGGGCACTTTGGAGATTATGAAAGAAATTGGCAGAGTACACCGAATTTTGAGATGGAACAGCCGAAACGACGTAACAATGACCGTCATGCGACTCGCCGACATGATGATTTTGACTATAAGCTGTTCATTACTACACGTAAATTCAAAACATTTAAGAATTCTGGCAACGACATTCATCTACAAGCGTGGCTTCATCAATTCTCTCATTTTTTTTCCTCCCAACTGGTCATTAGAGCACAGATTAGAATTTATGTGTGGCTATTTAGAGAATGAACCAGCTGTAAGAATGCGATCGGTCATTCACGATTGCCACAGTGAAGGAGAATTTTACCATGCCTTCCTCTCAGCATATTGGTCTCAAGCCACACAAGACCGAGTAAAACATGGCATCATAATGATGAAAAATTTCGAACAATCTGAATTTTCCAGTCTTGTGAAATATTTTGAAAACATGTTGCACAAGAATCAGTACCTGTCAAACCATACAGCCCCTCAGAACTCATCCGCATTTGCTTAATCAAATTACCGGAACATTTGGGGCACATTATTTTGGCAGGACGTTGCAAAGACGACATTGAAGCTTTTCAGGGACTCTTACAAGAATTAGAAATTGACACAGACAGTCGCGGAATGCGAAAACAGGAAAACAATCACTACAGGTCTCATCCGTCGCAGTTCCGCGATGAAAGAAATAATAACTGGACACGACAAGGCTATTCTCAGAACACAAATTGCGATCAAAACAGACACCACCCGTATGACAACCACTGGCACAGTAATAGTTACAGAGAAAGACCGCATTTCCATAGTAATCACTATCACAAAGACAACCATAGAAGCAGACAATATCGTAACCAGAACTATTATTATCAAGGGAGACAGAATAATTTCAGACGAAACAGTTCAGCGCGCAGTTGCGATTCCGGGAGAAATTCCCCACCACATGACCGACAAACAAGAAACTATGTAAACTACCGACAAAACGACAGAGCTGAATTCCATCAGAGCTGGCGAGCTTCAAACAGGGCAGGTCCTTCTCGTCAAGGTGAATTGGTAGAAGTTAGGTCTCCTAATCCCAATAACGGCGCGCGCCAACAAAGAGACAGACAATGACCCGCACCGCAGGCAGCCGCGTACGCCGACTGGCTCAGAGAAAAATAACATAAGCTAACCTTGAGAAAAATTCCAGTATTCTTTACCAACGTATACCACATGATAATTGCATTCAAATTCAAACTCTGAGTACTATAAAGGGTAAAAGGTTTACACCACATTTCACATGTAAAACCGTTTATTGAAAGATAATCTGCATTTTACCTTTGTCTTTGCCATAAAACATTTCACTTCACATTTCTAGTATGCTTTGTCACACTGAGAAACTGTTAACATGCAACAACGTTTTGAAGTTAACTATACAGTCTAGAACCTAGGGAACATTTTTAAACAGAAATTACGAATGCATTGTTATAGTGAACAGACGAAACAGTGTTGTTATTTGTACCTTCTTGCTTGTTAGTTGCACGATTACGTAACGACTATAAGGCTCACATACTTAGAACATTTACCAGTATTGCTAATGAGATTTTAATGCAACATTTTGGTTTACTTGAAAATACATTCTGGATTTAAAGTACTTTCTGTGAGATTAAAGATGACATAGCGTTTGGTTTCTTTGATAGCTACACGATTATATCACGACGCTACTAATGAGTGACAATTTACAATGTTGCTTTTGCGGTATATCTGTTTTATATCTGCACAGTTTTTCTGAATTCTTCTGTAAAGGAAAACATGTTTTAGTAGTAACTTTGTGGTATAGCTACAATGAGACAGCATTTTCTGTAGCACAACAATACGTTACAGTACAGTACTTACTTCATCACGGCAATAAGCGTAATAACTAAGATATCTATACGCAAAGCATTTCAGTTTCGTTTATCATGAGGTAAGTACATTGACTTCTGCAGAACTTAGCTTTCGGAGGACAATAACTACGACACTTCCACAGAGATTGTCTTACAGCAAGACGCACATTTAGCGCTACAGGACACGCATTAAACTATTTATTTTTCAACATATTTGAATAACAAAGAAAGTTTTCCGTGATACATTTCATTCCATTGCTGTAATTGTAACACCTGAGGATATAATTACATTATTCCTCAGGGGGGTACACGCTTACTTTGTGTACCATGTGTTTGGCAAGCACAAGGAGCCCTAGCTAATATGGTATTTGTTTATACAACTTTACACATCGGTACCATATTTCTCTAACACATAAATTACACAGCTATCTGATCATTTAACTGAGAGAGACAAACATTTACTTTACTACATCAGTGACAGATGTTTACGTAATTACACCATTGGATAACTTCACACTTACGAAGTTGTATTTTGTCTGTACTTTGTGAACTGTTCATATTTTTTCGGAACCATTGTGATACTATGAGAGCTTTGAATGACATATTTGGTATGGGATCACGATTTTTAAAGTACGTTTGAGGCAGATGACACTTTTGACATGAGCAGAGAATTTTTTTTTTAGTTTTTGAAATTATTGGAGGAAGCTACGGAGATTTTGAGAATTTGACTGTGGTGTTATGATGTTATTATTATGACGACGATGTGAATTATGCTGCTGAGGTATGTTTAAGCTGATGCTATATGAGTTATTTGGTTATGCTACGTATCTGTTATGATGAAATATTGAAGAAGTGTCGACGAATATATATATGTGTAATAAGGTAAGAAATAATGAGTAGTGGTTAGGGACTCTGATTTGTGAAAAAGGATGTTGGAAACCGAGAATCGTACTTTAAGAGTTATGAAATGAGTGTATATGCGTGAATGTATCACTATGCCGGCGAAAATTTTTTGGACACAATTATATTTAAATGATTTTATTTCTACAGATTTGTAACGCAAATTCTTGACCTGTGAATTTTTTTTTATATGAGACTGCCACTGTAGTGGAAACTGGTGTCGTAAATATTTCGATAAGACAGTTAAGTGACCACCTGCATGTAATACGTCGTGGGCACCCAGCTGCACGACAACCACCTGACAAAAGAAAGCCATTAATATGTGCCTGTCAGAGGCACAGGTGGAGAAAAAAAAGAGGCCATTATCCTCGCTATTGAGATTCCTTTGTAGAAAGCATCGCAAATACTACACACCAAAACTTGAAAACATATGATTACACTGTGGAGCTCTTAATTTATGATATTTACTAAAATGCCTAATGAAACGACGAGAAACATTTCATGGCTATTGTCCTGCTAGTTGAGAGAAATGTCATGTGGGATGCTTTATGCATTTATTTACTCATTTTGTTTAATATCTAGTTTCTAACTGCACTGAAGCATTGGTTAAAATAAATTTTATGGATGTACTAATATAAATATTTTATGCCTACAGATCCAGTAAATAATAACTTTATGATGTACTTAATAAAAAAACGAAGTAGCACAAAAAGACATTTCCCTTCACAGAAATTGCATACAGAATAGTCTTTTCAAGTACATGGTAATATTTTTTTTACAATAAATTTTTGTGGTGCACCACTTTAATTGCATAGACATTAAGATGTGAATAGACATTGTCCTTATCTGCATTGTTGTCTTTAGTGTAACATTTTTTCTGATTGAGCTTTGTCATGTTTAGATATAAGTTATAGCATTTGCTGTGGCTGTTTGCCATTCATAGTGCTACTGAATGTCACTTTGTATTACTAGGTTAAGCCAATTTTATTACTGATTTATTTTTCTTGTTTGCTGCGCATTGCCTTATATTAGTTGTAATATTGCTGCCTTTTTTCCCAATTTCCATTTTTTAACATTGCTGTTTGTGTAAATTGTTTTGTGCTGCTGCATTGCCTCATCCCTTAGTTAAGCATCTGAGCTCAGTAGATTTAAGTTAGCTTAAGAGGGGGTAGCCTATATAAGAGAATGATTTGCGATGAATTGGAAGAAATGCATTGAGAAGTTATACGAAAAAAGTACAGAAATCAGGTATAGATAGGACTTTTTGGAAATAATGAAGAACGAAGGGAGATCTCCGAGAAGTAAAGAAAGTTTTGTTTGAAAAATACTGCAGTAAAACAAACCCTGTCCTTTCCTTGCGTTATCCCACTATGTGTTTGTGTACTCTTGTGTATTTATGTTCTTCCTGTCTTTATATGTTTATCTGATAAGACTTATGTTGCAGAATTTTTCTAATACTAAGCTACATTCACTATGATGTGGAATACTGTTATCCTCAAATATAATTTGCATTAATAACATGTTATTTACTTTGTAAAGATGTTTACACATGATTTATTCTGTTTTGTTCTAATGCTCATTCGTGAAGTTGATGTTTCGAAATTTATTCTGATTTTTTATGTATGTGATCCTGTCATAATTCCTGTAACACTGATGTATATGTTATTTCGATTCTTTTGTAAAGCCTGTATTACTGCAAATGTTATCTGTACTATTATGTTCTTTAATGATATTTTTGTACCTTTGTTATTGTATTCTCATGTTATAAAATTGTAATTGACACCTGTTCATCAAATTAAGTAACTTGTAAATTACATTTCACTGCACACATTTCTGTTGGTCATAGTATATGCACAATATGTGAGAAGTAGGGATTGATAGTGTTTGCAAGTGTATTGATAATTCAGTAAGGGACTGGATAACAGCATTGCTGGTTCTAAGGACATTTCAAAAACAATTTTTTGTGAGTGGACAAGTGGTGGTTTATGGACTTGCTGTATTCTCTGCAAGCCTCTTCAATGGTGATTGTGCACCTGCACAGTTGCAACAGATGGCTGCTGGCCGTCTCTACAAGGACTACAGTGGGTCTGCACCTTTGATGACCCACCAATACCATTATTTCTACAAGGACTGCAGTGGGTCAGCACCTTTGATGACCCACCAATACCATTATTTCTACAAGGTCTACAGTGGGTCTGCACCTCTGGTGGCCCACCAATAGTAATCTCTACCAGGACTACAGTGGGTCTGCTCTGTGATGACCTACCTACCGATAGTCTTCAACATCGACTGACTCTGTTGTGGCCCATTATCTGTCTGCATGTCAAGAGTCAGCACTGTCTGTCCGTTGGAAGGACAACACTACTTCTTCAAGACTGCTTAGAAATCCACTACTTCCAAGTGCATTTTCTTTTACTACTCAGACTTTGAGAAAAACACTGCAATTTTACTTTGATGAATGATCAGGACTGTCTTTATGGACTGTGAGAAAATTTTAGCTTTTGATCAACATTGTATCGATAAGTGTGTGCATTTCATTTCTTTGTTATTGTAATTATGAAAAAAATTTCCAATCTGTATTGGCCACTGCCCAAAACAACTTGTAAATTTTTTTGTGGGGAGCATTGGGGGCTATGTAAGTAGGCTGTTTAGGTTTTTTTATTGGTAACGCCGCCGCCACGTAGCGCTCTGTATAAAAATCACTGGCTGTGCCGTGTGCAGTCTGTGGCTGGTTTGCATTGTTGTCTGCCATTGTAGTGTTGGGCAGCGGCAGCTGGATGCTAACAGCGCGTAGCGTCGCGCAGTTGGAGGTGAGCCGCCAGCAGTGGTGGACGTGGGGAGAGAGATGGCGGAGTTTTGAAATTTTTTAAGAATTGGTGTCATGAACTGCTATATATATTATGACTAGTGAGGTAAATACATTGCTTGTTCTCTATTAAAATCTTTCATTTGCTAACTATGCCTATCAGTAGTTAGTGCCTTCAGTAGTTTGAATCTTTTATTTAGCTGGCAGTAGTGGCGCTCGCTGTATTGCAGTAGCTTGAGTAACGAAGATTTTTGTGAGGTAAGTGATTTGTGAAACGTATAGGTTAATGCTAGTCAGGGCCATTCTTTCGTAGGGATTTTTGGAAGTCAGATTGCGTTGCGCTAAAGATATTGTGTGTCAGTCTAAGCACAGTCACGTACAATTTTTCTAAGGGGACGTTTCAACTGTTATCTTGTTATACGATCAGTTTTGTTCCGTGTAGGATGAAAGGGTCCTATAGTCCCCTTTGTTATCATTTTATTTGATAAGCTATGATTCAATCTAGCCATAGCCTATTTCTTTCTACAATTTGCAAACATCAGATAGCTGTTATGTTGGTTCTTTACAGACTTGCAAATAAATCTATAACACCGTTGTAAGTCTTCCATGTTTTTGTATGTAACTCATCGCACCACTATGGTTCCATAAGATGTTTATCCCTTGTTCTTCCATTCCAAAACTCTCTGCATGCGTGACTGGATGAATGTGGGTGTGTCTCATTGCTCTACGGTGGTTTAGTCTGTTGCAGAGAATCAGTGGTAGTCCTACTGAATGGCCAACCCTTGCAGTTTTCCGGTAGGCAAAGAGGCTTGCTCCCTTTCTGTGAAAGTGGTGGAAGCCTTGTCTCTGGGGTTTCCTGGCCACGGGGTTGTGTGGGAGAAGTTTTATTGTGAGATGGGTAGTCTGCTTCCAGCTCTCCGAGGGTCTGCAGCGGAGGTCTCTTCGAAGAAGTGAGAGTTGATTTAACCGCGTGGCGCTTTGTCTCCAGCGAGAGGCGAGCTTTTTGTAGTTCAGTCTCACTGAACTTGCTTGCACATTGTGGAGTTTTGGATCTCGTGTTTCGTCTGATAAAGATTGGTTTGCTGGGCCGCAGCAAGGAATGCAAGGCTTTTTCATTCTATCAGTTTGATTCCGAATGAAGATATTGTTCTGCAACAAGAACGTAGCACATAGGTGTTGCATATGTTGAATCGATCCCACGTTGGCCTTGGTTCAGTGTGAGTGTTTGATTGCCTCCGACTGCGCGTGTGTATATTCTAATCTTTTGCGAGTTTGATAATTTTTGCCTCTTTGTAAATTTTCTTTGTTTCATTACTATACGTTCACTGGAAACCATCCAAGTGGGTTAATATTAGAGATTGTTGGCTCTTTGTCTACTCAAACGTGTCCTTTGTAAAATGTTTACTGTTCGCGGCTGTGTGGTTTAATGTTGCTAAAATTTAGCCACGGTACGTAGAAATTCTGCCTCTGCGAACCACATAGCCACACGAGTTAACTGTGAGCCTTCCGTTCCTGTGCCCCCCCTCCCATCTGCCTCCGCCCTAGAGCTTACATATTGCTCTGCTTTTGGAATATTAAATGTAACCTGTCCGGATTATTCAGTTGTATTTGGGTTTTGTGATTTGATGTTAAGTGCATAAGCGTGTATGTGCGGCCCTCATGGATGCTGTTTCTTCAAAACGAGTTTCAACTTTAAATGCAATTGTGATAGTTAGATTTACTCCTTTATATGATCACTTCTCAACACAGCTATTGCCGTCCTTGCTGTTGTTTGAGTAAAGGTGGGTCTGAATGCGAGTATTAAGCCTTGTCCGTCCCACTCTAATTACGACCGCGATTCTAAAGCAAGTCATCCTGTTTTGAATCGTATAGCGTCTCACAAGCAATCGTACATAGTTACCAGGCAAAACCAGTTATATAGGTGTCTTATATCAATGTCTTAAGAAATAAATAATTTTGTTTCAAGTCTTATCCAGTGTGCCAATGTTGTGTCTCATTTATCTACACCATTTGCCTTGTAGTTTCCTTGTTAGCCCATCCATAGCGTTTCCAGTCGCACAGGCCCAATAATTAGCGTTCACTTTTTATTTAAAATAAATTATTTAGAATAGATCTGGTTTACAGGAATGTTGCTGCAAGCTGTTCTTATTCAAAGTGTTCACACACCTTTTACTTTATTTTAATATTTGATTCTTGTGAACAATCCCTGGATCATATTAATATTTACATCCCATTTTTGTAAGTAACTTTACAATGAATGTTCTTTTATAAGTTTTTCTTATGACTAAATAAATTCTCCAACTCAGTTGAACCTCTTGTTTGTCGTGTGGCTAAAGTTGGTTGCGACCCAATCTTTTATTTTGATTTTAATGTCGGATAGCATTTCCATTTGCGTGTGGCTCTTTCAGCCATCAGGATATCGCTGAGGGCTCCACCAACTTCATGAACACCACTTAAGTGTACATAACTTAAACAGTTTTAGACATTTCCATTGAATGCCTTTCCATGCAATCGCTACTACCGTCGTTAGCGAGTCACTGGTTTGCCAATATTTATCCATACTGTTGTGTCTGTACTTGTTCTTTAAACAACAAATACTCACCAACAGCCTGTAGTGATAAATCCCAATTTCGAGTTAATCAAACAAAAATCTTATTTAACATAACTATACGAATCTGATGGGTAAGACAACTAGAAGGAAAATATGTTGTTGTGGAAGTACGTCACGAAGCCTACAGCAATAATTAATCATTAATTCTTTCCGGCGACGACCATACAACGTTATGGTTTCCGTTCCTTCACTTCATGTGATTTGCATGAAATTAATTAATGTGGTTCTCTTCTTCAGACACATTTACAGATCTTAACGTTTTCCGCTATACAAGACCACAACTGTTCTCTTTTCTTACTGTGTCTCAGTTTTAAAGCGAGTGCTCCTACACCTTCAAAGTTTAAGCTGTTTGCGTGGAGGTGACACTGGACCTCCGTTTTGGTATGATACTGTTAAGAAATGTATTTGCTTATTAAATCGGAATCTCCGCCTGAGTTTCTGAGTGGCAGCGCGGCTGACTGCCATGCCGAAGACCTCGGATCGGTTTCGCTGCTGGCAGAGGATTTTTCCTTGCTGGAAGGACTGGCTCGGTGTGCACTCTGCCTCATGAGGCCAACTGATGAATTAGAGTAACGATTAGCAGCGTCAAGAAACCAGGCAACGACCGGGAGAGCGGTGTGCTGATTACATGCCCCTCCATAACGCATCCAGTGACGCCATTGGCAGAGGACGACCCGGCAGTCGGTCGAGCACAAATGACCAGTCTAGGGCCACGGTCCGAAACCTTAGATTCGTCTTGTTAAATCAGAATAAATAACGTCTTTAACCAAATAATGAAGAAAGACCATTTATAATCCCCGGTGAGATCCACACAGCTCTTCTTCGTCAGTTAACAAATTTATTACCAGACAAGATGAACGAGCGCATGCTCGTTACCTTTACTGAATAATATGGAAATAATCGAGTTTCTCCACTGAACACAACAATACCACTATCACAATCGGAAAAATAATCTTAGGGTTTCCACGGATGGTATTTGTTATTAGTGGGTTGCCTAACCATGCAGAAGTTGCAGAACATTTTAAAGGAGCTTGTAAATTAAAACAAGTCTGAGCGTAACAAATTTTTATTTGCTCTAAATATTGGACACAATACACAAGTAGTTAACAGAGAGTAAATTTTCCTAAAACTCTGCATTGAATTCACAGAAAATAACATACCAGGAGGAGGTACCAAATTGTGTGGAATACTGCATAGAGTAAAGTTATCCTTATGTGGGCAGCTCACATTTCAGTGTTAATGAGACAAAATGAACTGGGAAACTCAGGTTGCTTGCAATAACAACTAAGTAGTGAGTAGCTCAGAGCACAGACCATACTATTGCAGATCGTGAAGTATACATTTCCCAAAAATCAGCAAATCGACGACCTGCACACCAAACGTATGTCGGCTGGAACACGAATGCTGTCAAACTTTATTTTCCATCGGCAACTCTCTGCTTTCAAAAACTCTAAATGCTGGGGAAAATTCAGTTCTGTTGCTAGTGTGAGAATATCCCTTATTTCATTGAAAAAGGAGGGAATACGGCTGATACTTCCCACTATTGATGTAAAAAACACATACTAAAAAAAAAAAAAACACGACGTCGGTAATGGCCTAGAGCAGGGTCTCCTCGATTTGCCAGCCTCTTCGTACAAAGCATTGTGGCGTAATGACACAATTCGTATGGATGACTAACATTTTGCTGCTGGATGGCAGAGCGGCATCTCGTTCTTTGTTGTTCATTCAGAACAGGCAAAAATTTCATACTCTTTCTGGTGGTATGGCATCTCCTGCCCTCAGCTAGATCAGCTGCTGACTCAGCTCACAAAAACACGACGCAGATTACAGCCTCTCATCTGCGAAAATCACCTGTCTTTCTGGGGAGGCATACTTCTGCTAATGAGATTCAGCGACTGCCTTCTGCCAACATCAGGACCCTGAGACCACATCAGAGGTGCAACCTCCTAGTGCAAATGTGCAAAGGCTTCCTCTAAAAACTAAACTTGGTCCGAACAGGCCACGAAGGCCCAACGGTACCTCCCTGCCGTCATTTAATCCTCAGCCGACAGGTATCAATGTATGCGGATATGGAAGGGCATGTGGTCAGCTCACCGCTCTCCCAGACGTACGTCAGTTTACGAGACCGCAGCTGCTACTTCTATATCAAGTAGCTCCTCAGTTTATCTCACAATAGCTGAGTGCACGCCGCTTGCCAGCAGACCGGATGGTCACCCATCCAAGTGTTAGCCTAGCCCGACAGCGCTTAACTTCGGCGATCTGACGGAAACCGGTGTTAATACTGCAGCAAGGCCGTTGGCAGGCTTCCTCTACAGCTCTCAACAAAACAACGACCAAATAGTGGCAGAATATGAAACAAGTCGCTTAGGCTTATGTGAGAATAATAGCACATCATCCCTTCAAGCCTCTGTCATAAAGAATAAAAATTCCCAAATTTCCTGTATTTCGTTCATCATTTAGTTTAGGCATCTCAGAAATTAGCTTACTCAAACAAGTATCAGAACCCAGAAAAGACTCCTAACAGATTTCCATCAAAATAAAAAAAAACCCTTTGTTGCCTGTTTCATTTTCAATAAAAAAAACATGACATGAGGATGAATATAGTATCTCTAGATTATACATAGATAATATGTTAACAGTGTTAAAACAAACCAGGAATTTTCGGTCTTCATGAGTAATTACAAATAATCTCTCATCCTGTGTACACAGTGCAGGCTTGAATCTAGCACCATAGTCCTGATCAACACAATATATCAGACTGTCATGCTAGATGGTAATGTTGTCCCCCTTACGCTAGCTAAAGTATGATAATTTGGTTTATTTTACAGTTTACCAGTTACATAACATTTCCATTGTGATAAAAATGACACAACATAAGTGTTCTAGTTTGAGAATGAGGTCTAGTAGCTACAACGTAGTAGACAGAATTATGTGCGTTAGCAAAAAGTGACATCTGACCTGTATGTACAATGCAAAATTAACGCTGGAGGAGGCACGTTCTTTCATGTTACATCAACTCGACCCGGTATATTATATACATGTTGATGGTCAGTGGCTATTTGTTGCTATTGTTTTATCATATATTGCAGTAATTTACAGTACATCATACAGTGATTACCAGCAACATTTAAGGTTATGCTTAGCAATAGTTACATACGCATTATGGGCTAAATGCTAATTTGTCATACAGAAATAATTTACTTGCAAATTTATTGTCTTCAGCCTCCGGTGAATGCACACTGCAATTTTGACAGTTGTTTGAGAAAGATTTTTGCAAACAAAATCATTGCTGTGGAGCTATTCAATGCCCTTCCACAAAATTTCACACCTACCTATTTATTTCGTTGGTTGCTCTTGCAAAGCGTCTCTTGAACTCTGTAAAGATGCAAATACATGACGACATCAGCTGGTAAACTAGGTATCACAGATCTTTCGATAAGATGTGGTTTCGTGAGCTGAAAAGAAAGGTTCTCTAGAAAACTCGAAGCAGATGTTTCTCTTTCTTCCCATTTGTTTGAAACGACACATGCTGATATCAGCTACGTTTAACAATGTTTACTATACGGCTGGCAACAACTTCTTGTCGTGCGTGTTACTGAATATATATTGCGGACTCGGTAAGCTTTGTCTTGTTATAATCTAGTACAAGGTGAGATTTCTTTGTGTCCTCATTTACTGTTCCTCCGTTTTGAACTGTAGAAACGGGTACAACTGATTCATCAAATTTAAGAACGTACGACACAATAGTAATGTGTTTCTGGTATCCAATAACTGTCTGTTCTTCTTGCGCAAAATCTGAGTCCGGATTTTTTTACCCTTCCTGGCGTTCCTGCACAAGTGATTTTGTTTTGCAGCAGACAGACACACACACACACACACACACACACACACACACACACAGAGAGAGAGAGAGAGAGAGAGAGAGAGAGAGAGAGAGAAAGAGAAACAGTCAACTGATAGTTAATTTACCCGGTATCTATTTTTAGTTGTGCGTTTTATTGGCTCATTTAGTCTACACACGATGTCAAAAGATTTATTAGAAGCACAAGATGGTACTTCTGGCTTCCGGCAAATCAGTGTAGACAGACTTAGCATCGTCCTGATCAACATACACAAATATTTTGATGCTCCGTTCAGTTGCTTTGTCGGGAAAGTACTATATCCAGCTGCAGAGACTTTTGAATACTTATAATTTCTCGTCAATAGTAAAAAATTTCCCATGATTGTAACTATTCAAGTACTTTTTCAAAATAGCTTTCAGAAAGCTCTTAATAACTACTAACCTAATAGCCCTGAGAAGCATTGAAGATACAGATTCTCAAAACAACAATTCTTGTTCTGTCATTTGTGTGGTTTCCACCTTTGAGGTCTGTCAAACAAAAAAATTCTTAGTAGTGCACAGAGTTCATTTCTACCTGTCAACTAAGCATCCCTATTTCTGTAGTAATTTTCTTCTGCCCTTTATCTGCGAATGTATATACTTGTAATATACACAGCTTCACTTATCACATCAATACCGATGATTTTATGAAATGATTCAGTTTTCTGTGCAGCAAATTGTGCTGTCATTTAGGGCCTGGAAAGTTCTTGACAATATTTTTGGTGATGCAATGGATATCTTTTTATGAACAACGGTTTTCACCAATTTTGTTTGTTTGTCCCTGTCAGTAAATATATCTCTTTTAGTATAAGATTAAGATAATCTTTCATCGCACTCAATTTTAGTCACTTCAACGGTCACACGGTAATATAACACTTCCCTTTGTGTCATAAACCAAATCATAAATGTCTCCACAGTCGTCTTCTCCTGCAAGCACTTACAAAAGAGTCTGTTCTAATTCCTCCTCAGTGAAATATCGTTCGGCTCTGAAATTTGAAAACGAACTAACGTTAACATCTAATGAAGTGTACTGACTGAAGTCTCTAAAATATATCGCCTTTTAGCACACCGGTTTGGGTAAACATACAAGAGGAAGCGTTAATGGTTTGAAATAGTGATTACATGACAAGCGAGTGGACATACAAATGCAGCTACTGCAATCCAGGATTAACTTATAACTAATATATAGTTGCTCTTGACCTGGTGATGATGTAGTCGCTCTGACGCAACTATACAAATGCGAAACAATGACTTTACATTGTTCCGTTAGGCAGAAAATGGTGACTCTGGTGCATGAAATACACCATCGCGTCCGCTCTTGGAATATTTGAATGTGAGAAATTGTTTACAGCGTTTTGTTCTTAAGTTTCAAATATAATTTAAGTATGCCCGTACACAACTCTTTTATCTGCGATACAATCCAGTTACTCGTCATTGGTGCTCGCAGCTGCCCTCTTTTGAAGTGATGGCCGCTTCTGTGGCTTAGTTTGTCTGACCGCTGATGTCTGTCAACACCTGTAATGCGTTGGCCGGCCCGCCGTTACTAACAGGGTCATGCAAGTAGTCCTCTGTAGCTTAATGTGTGGTCCAGTAGCTGACCTGCACTGTCCCTACACTGTACGTTCTCCCGATCATCCCGCAGCTTATCTGCTTCTGACACATGGTAAGATTCAGGGCCAGTTGTACAATATCGAAACAAAACCAACAGGGTTGGCTAACCGGGGAATAGGCTAACCACTGCTTAATTTGGAGTGCGCGTTTTAGGTCGAAATTTTATTCCTCGGTTTCCCGGAATAGCGTTCATGTCGAGTTAAGCTGACAACAACTGAAGAGTTCTCTGGGAATTTTATATTACGCCATATCATATTTACGTAGTCGTCGCCTGCAAAAATACCGTGTCAACCATCAGTCATAAATGTTCCAGATCGCAAGACTTTTCGCTTGAGGATACCTTGAGGCTGATAGTTGTTGCGAATGAGTTCAACAGTACTATAGAAAACACGAAAACTGTTGCAGTCTCATTCAGTGAAAATGTTAGTGCAAAACATTTCACTAAACTGGTAGGGTACATGTATGTATAACTATCTGTTTTGAATTTAATTAAATGATCAAGTATTTGTTATTTGACCAATAAGAGTACTTTCTAGATTACCGAATAAAGTATACGAAAACACATGCAACAGTTTCCATTCACATAGTTCGACAAAGTAGCTACAACCGACGTACGATGAAAAGAAGCGCAGCCCGCGACGCTTGAATTACCAGACTTTATTCATCCAGTGTTTGAAAATGAAAGCACTTAGCGACTTGCAACAAACTTTAGACATACTTCAGATCATTAGGAATTTGCTTCTCGTTGACAGTCCCCACAAAATGTTGAAAGGAAAAATGTTTAGCGCTTACTACTTTTTCGCCGTTCGTATAAGACTACCGCATGAAGCATGACGTCATAATTTATGACGTCTTACTATTAACAGTATCCGGCAGACATTCTGCAGGCAGCATGCAGGATGCAGCATTACTCCACCGAATGTACATGCAAAATTATGTGACTGTACGATATGTGGTTCAGGAACAGGGTGCCGTAAACAGTGAGATGATCTAAGAACAGCCCAATCATGCAAGACGTTTAAATTCATTACTTCTTTGCTAATAATTCCATACGCAATAAATTTCGCAAAAACATTATTCAAATATGCCACTGAATACACCTACAATATCATATCACTGACGACGCTTAGGTCAGGAGATTTGACGTCGTAAGCATTAAGCACCAGGCCATACGCCACTTGGTACGGCCGTGGACGCACCGTTATAAATAAATACCTGGGCAAAGCCGGTTTTATTAGCTAGTATATAAATAAACATGCTAGGAAAATTCCGTCACAGTGGTTCTGGAGCAAAGATTCGGTCGATACCGTGCTCATTCTTCGGAAATTCGAGTTTGGTCTCTATTTCCAGTTACGTGAACATCGATAGAGTACTAAACCACAGTCTGCCTTCCTTCCTTAGTCGTGCTGCTGCTGCGGAGAGCGATATCCGAATTCTGTCGCTGTCAGAACCTTCCGAACAGTTTCTCCACTATGCTTTTATTCTCACGGTGACCCGTGCGCCGGTATTCTCCCTGCTGTAGTGGTGCACTCACACTACGACTAGAGCATTGTTAAAATCTGCGCTCTGAGTGCGCTCTAGGATATCCGGTAGAGCGGTTATCGGGTACAGACTATGGTGAAAGACATTGAGTGACATGTGCGCCGGTCGCTTTGACGGCTTTCAGCAGGTTCAAGCCGCGGACACAGCTCGCCCGGCACTCAATTCCGCAGTCAGAGGTGAACGACGAGAGCTTCGCATGCAGATCCATCGCTGCCCGCTGCCAGAATACAGTACTGGAAATCTCTCTCAGCAGGCTGGCACATTGGTTTCCCTGCACACGCAGTGCTGGCAGTATTGATGAGTGTCACTTTTATTTGTAGGACGTGACAGCCTCGATGTTCGTGTCTTTTTCTATGTGACGGCGCTTCACCTACGCTCATTGTCGCTCTGTAGGTTACATTGTATTTAACTGACAAGGGGGACGCCCCTATTCTTCGTGACCGATTTCGTCCAAATTTTTGATAGAACTGAAAGTGACTGACGTGGGAACTCCACATGGACACGTGCTTGGAAGAGAAAGCATTTTTGACCCGGGCCGGGAGAGGGGTGAGCGAATTGCGTTAGCACGGTTCCCAAACAGCAACTCACGCAGAGGAAATGACAGAAGAGGGTATTCTAAGGGTCATAGTTTCGCCTCCCTGCTTCTTTTTTCTTTATTACACTGAAATAAACCGAAATATCCATGAGCTTTTTTTCAAATATGTTTGAGAACCAACTTGGGACTGCGAATCAATTTTCAAGAAAGGATTGTACGTACAACGTTCACAAACACCCCGTAAATAGCTCTCCAGGAAGAGATTGTGATTAAAACGTCCGATAAGGCAGGTAAGTCGAGATTTATCATTCGTCGACGCCAATCTAAAAACTGTTTATAACATTACATGTAATAAAATAGTTACATTCGTGCGCTCACTTACCAGCTAGCCAGAACTAATCACTTACAACTGCACTTTAGAAGACTGAGGGGAGAAAGCAGTTCTCGTGAAACGACAGAATATGAAACAATAAACCACTCGTATACAGTGCATTTTACAATAACCCTTAATGCCAACAGTCTATGTATAATCACAAGACAGCACAGACGCCTTTTCACCAAGCATTCAAAAATCGGTGAGTGAGAGAACACGGCCAAATTTAGAAATGTCGTCATTTTTCCAGCAAAATCGGGGGAATTTACAGGAGCCTTATACAACAAAATCTTTGAGATGTGATTAAGCCCTACGTGCAAAAGAAAAAATTTCCTCTACTAATAATTATTTGGTAGGACTGATAAATCCACAATCACGCACCAAAATTTTCGATCGTAAAAAGATTACCATCGTGCAGTACTCATTTGATTTCTCCCAAATGGATTTCGCTAGTGGAATCCACTGATGTCTATTTTTATGGTCATGTAATGATATGAAACATGTGAAGAAATCGGGAAATAAATGATTATCGTAAGGACTGACTTAACATTTAGAAAAGTCAAACTAACATTCGGTGAAATTAAAATCAAAGGCTGTAAGATTAAGAATGCGGTGAGAATTCCACTGTTAAATGCAGAGGTGAAAGCGCATGGGTAGAAAGAAGGCATTAAGCACCCCTCCCCCTGTTAGGAAGAGGACCTATCTGATGACGTAGAAGAAGAAACAGGAATCGATAGGGAAGAGAGAGGAGATCCATCATTAGAATAGGAACTTAGAAGAGGACTAGAAGAATTAAATAAAACAGAACGTACAGTAAAACTTCATCAGAATTTGTACAGGCATCTACGTCTACATGTACATGGACGTTCTGTAAACCACACTTAAGTATCTGGCAGAGGGTTCATCGAACCACCTTCGCAGTAATTCTCATTATTCCAGTCTCGAACAACTCGCAGGAAAAACGAACACATATGTCTTACCGTGCGAGTTCTATATTTTCCTTTATTTTATTATGACAATCGTTTCTCCCTATGTAGTAGATAGGCGTCAACAACATATTTTCGCTTTTGGAGGAGCAGTAGTCCTCTAAAAGAGGATGGACAAGTGTAGTGTAGGCAGTCCCCTTAGTATATGTGTTACATTTTCTAACTGTCCTGTCAGTAAAACACAGTCTTCAATTTGCCTTCCCCACAACGTTTTATATGTATTCTTACCAATTTAAGTTGTTTGTAATTGTAATTCCTACGTATTTAGTTGAATTTACGTCCTTTAGATTTGAGTGATTTATCCTGTAACCGAAGTTTAGCGGATTCCTTTTAGCACTCATGCTGATGACCTCACTTTTCGTTATTTACGCTCAATTGTCAATTTTTGCACCATACAGATGATGAAATCGTTTTGGTCTTCTGATGCCTTTACTAGACGATAAACGATAGCATCAACTGCAAAAAACCTGAGACGGCTGCTCAGATTGTCTCCTAAATCGTTCATATAGATAAGGAACAGCAGAGGGCCTGTAACACTGGCTTCGGGAACGGCAGAAATCACTTTCGTTTAACTTGATGACTTTCCGTCAGTTACAACGAACTGTGACCTCTCTGACAAGAAATCACGAATCCAATCACTTAACCAAGACGATATTTGATAACACGCAATTTCGCTACAAGCTTCTCGAGAATGTCAAAAGCCTTCTGGAAATATAGAAATACAGAATCAGTTTGAAATCCCTTGTCAATAGCACTCAACATTTCGTGTGAGTAAAGAGCTAGTTGTGTTTCACAAGAACGATGTTTTCTAAATCCTTGTTGGTTGTATGTCAATAGCCGGCCGCGGTGGTTTCGCGGTTCTAGGCGCCCAGTCCGGAACCATGCGACTGCTACGGTCGCAGGTTCGAATCCTGCCTCGGGCATGGATGTGTGTGATGTCCTTAGGTTAGTTAGGTTTAAGTAGTTCTAAGTTCTAGGGGACTAATGACCACAGCAGCTGAGTCCCATAGTGCTCAGAGCCATTTTTTTTGTATGTCAATAGGCCATTCTCTTTTAGGTAATTCATAATGTTCGAACACAATATATATTCCAAAATCCTGCTGCACATCGACGTTAATGATATGGGCCAGTAATTTAGTGGATTACTCCCACTATCTTTCTTGAATATTGGTGTGACCTTTGCAATTTTCCAATATTTGGTTACTGATCTTTCGTCGATCGAGCGGTTGTACATGATAGTTAAGTTTGGAGCTATTGCATCAGCATACTCTGAAAGGAACCTAGGTGGTATACAGGCTGGACCTGAAGACTTGCTTTTATTAAGTGATTTAAATTGCTCCACTACTTCGAGGATTTTTACTTCTAAGCCACTCATTCATGGCGTCAGCTGTTCTTGGTCCGAATTCTGGAATAATTACGTCATCGTTTTTGGTGAAGGTTTAGAGACCAAGTTTCGTTGCGGAAACTATTATAAGCATCTCGACATAAAGTCCACGCTAAATTTCGAGTTTGTGTAAAATATCGCCAATCTTGGAGTTTTTGCGTTCGTTTAAATTTGGCATGCATTTTTCGTTGTTTCTGCAACAGTGTTCTGAACCGTTTTGTGTATCAAGGAGGATCAGGTCGTCGTTTGTTAACTTATTTTGTATAAATCTCTCAATTACTGGCGATACTATTTCTTCGAATTCAAGCCAGACCTGGTCTACACTTATATTGTTACAGGAGCGGAGATTCTCTCTTAGGAAGGCGTCAAATGATATTTTATCTGCTTTTATGGATAGGTATGTTTTTCGTTTGTATTGCCCACCCGGTTAGCCGTTCAGTCTAACGCACTGCTTTCGGGCGGAAGGTGTGCCTGTCCCCGGCACGAATCCGCCCGGTTGATTGGTGTCGAGGTACGGCGTGCCGGTCAGTCTGTGGATGGTTTTTAAGGCGGTTTTCCATCTGCCTCGGCGAATTCGGGCTGGTTCCCCTTATTCCAAATGGCTTTGAGCACCATGGGACTCAGCTGCTGAGGTCATAAGTCTCCTAGAACATAGAACTACTTAAACCTAACTAATCTAAAGACATCACACAAATCCATGCCCGAGGCAGGATTCGAATCTGCGATCGTAGCGGTCGCGCGGTTCCAGACTGTAGCGCCAGAACCCCTCGGCCACCAGCGGCCGGCCCCCTTATTCCGTCTCAGTTACACTACATCGGCGATTGCTGCGCAAACACTGTCTCCATGTACGCGTTCACCATAATTAATCTACCACGCAAACATTTGGTCTTAAACTCGTCTGGTGTGACACGATTCCCGTTCCCTGGGTGGTGGTCGGGGGAGAGGGGGAGGGGGTCCACTGGTGGCCGAACCGCTCAATAATCCTGGGTTCGGTGTGGGGTGGCGATGGGGTGAGTGGGCTGCTGTAGTCTGCTGTGGGGTTGTGAACCACTGAAGGCTACGGTGGAGACGAAGCCTCTCCATCGCTTCTAGGTCCCCAGTTCAATAAAGTACAATACTATCCTTTTGTGTTTGCAGGATCTGGTGGGTTACAATATACAATCTCGCCACGAAAACCCCTTGTTTACTAATATCTGTGATCGTTTTGATGCTCGTTGTTAACTGAGGATTATTTGTTGCTATGATGTCAAGGGTGTTTTCACAAACGTTTACCATTCGAATGGGCTCACGATCTAATTGCTGGAAATAATTTCCAGTGAATGCGCTTAACCCAATTCCCGATGATGTTTTAGGCATGCATACGGATTTTAAAAAAATTTTTCGTCAACATATCGAGGGTAAATTAAAGGCACCACCAACTCTAATAGTATCAATCAGGTACATGTTTGAAATTAAACTCAAGTTCTCTTTGAACTTTTCAGCAATTGTCCCATCTGAGTTAGAAGTTCCGTAAAAGGGTCCAATCATTATTTTACTCCAGTTGCCAAGGATGACCTCTGCCCATACTAATTCACAGGAACTATCTAGTCACTTTCGCGACAAGATAAACTACTTCTAACAGCAACAAACACTCCACCGCCAACTGCATTTAATCTGTCTTTTTCGGAACACCGTTAAGTTCTTCACAATAATTTCGACTGAGATTATCTCCAGCTTTAGCCAACTTGCAATGCCTACAACGTCAGAGAATCAGTGCTCTCTATTAGTGCTTGGAACTACGGTACTTCCCCAACACTGCTACGACAATTTACAACTGTTATACCGATGGATCCTGTTTTTACGTTCCTTCTGTGTTCGACCTGCAGCCTTTGAGACTGAAGCCCTTTTTGTTTTCCCGAAATCCTCTAGCCTAAAAAACCGCCCACTCCACGCTAGACAGCCCCTGTTACCCGGTAGCCGCCTCCTGCGTGCAGTGGACTCCTGCCCTATTCAGTGGAACTCGAAACCCAACCAGCCTTTGCAGCAAGTCGAGGAATTTGGAGCCTACACGGTCGTAGGACCGTCTAAGCCCCATTCAGACCTTCCTCTAGACTCTGTGGTTAAAATGGTTCAAATGGCTCTGAGCACTATGGGACTCAACTGCTGCCGGCTCTCGACGCTGTACCCGAGGTCCTATCGACTATGCTGCAAATGGTGAGCTCTGCTTTCATCTCGCAAGCCAGACTGGCAGCTCTTGCCGCTTCTGTTAGCCGCTCGGACCCAGAGAGAATCTCTTCGTATGTAGAATGTATGAGACTGATGATATACCATCAGATTTTCGGAAAAAATTCATCCTTACAATCCTGAAGAATTATCGCACAGTCAGCTTAACAGCTTATGTATTCAAGTTGCTGAAAAGAAAAATATTCAGAAGTTTGGGAAAGAGAATTGAGGCTATGTTAGATGACGATCAGTTTGGCTTTAGAAAAGATAAAGAGCTCTGAAGTTGCGGTTGATAATGAAAGTAAGACTGAAGGACGATGAAGACACATTCGTAGGATATATGGACCTGGAAAAAGCGTTCGACGATGTAAAATAGTTTGAGATGAGATCCTGAGAAAATAGGGTTAAGCAGTAGGGAAAGACGGTTAATATACAATATGTACAAGAATGGAGAGTGAACAATGTACATATACATCTAAATGGATACTCTGAAAATCACATTTAAGTTTCTGGCAGAGGGTCCATAGAACCACCTTCACAATCCTCTATTATTCCAATCTCGTTGAGGACGCGGAGGGAACGAACACTTTCCGCACGAGCTCTGATTTCCATTACTTTATCGTGATGATCGTTTCGCCCTATGTAGGTCGGTGTCAACAAAATACTTTCGCATTCGTAGGAGAAAGTTGGTGACTGAAATTTCGTGAGAAGATTCCGTCGCAACGAAAAACGCCTTTCCTTTAATGATGTCAGCTCAAATCCTGTATCAATTCTGTGACACTCTCTCCGATATTTCGCAATAGTACAAACCGTGCTGCCCTTTTTTGAACACAGCAGTCCACGGACTGAAAAGGGTGTAACACTAGGACTGGCTTTTCGGTCCTGCCGTTTAGTATATACGTCGAATAAGTAATGAGGCAAATGAAAGAAAGTTTCAAAAGTGGGATGCAACTTCAAGGTGAAAGGATATTAATTTAAGATTCGCTGTCTTACTGAAAGTTAAGAAGAATTACAGGATCTTCGCAATGGAATGTACAGTCTAATGAGTACAAAGTGTGGATTGACTGTAAATCGAAGAAAGACGAGAGTAATGGGAAGTAGCAGAAATGAGAACAGTGAGAACTACTGATCATGAAATAGAAGACGTTAAGGAATTCTGCTATCTAAGCAGTAAAATAACCAATATCGGACGTAGCAAGGTCATAAATCACACTTTCACTGGAAAAAAGGGCATTTCTGCGCAAGAGAAGTCTGCCAGAGTCAAACGCAGGTCTTAATTTGAGAATGAAACTTCTGAGAATGTACGTTTTGGGTACAGAATTGTGTAGCAGGGAGACATGGAGTGTGGAAAAATCGGAACAGAAAGGGGTCGAAGGATTTGGTGCTACAGAAGAATGTTAAAAATCAGGTGGAATGATAAGGAATGAGGAGGTTCTCCAGAGAATCGGTGAGGAAAGGAATAGGAGAGAGTTGAAGGATTTGAGACACGGTGATACAAAAGAACGTTGAAAATACTGATAAGTAAAGGAATGAACAAGTACCCCACAGAATCGGCGAGTAAAGGAATAAGGGGGACGGAGCAGGGACAGGTTGACAGGACATCTATTAAGACATCATGGTACTAGATGGAGCTTGAATTAGTTTCTCTAGATATACTTTGAAACAACCAGATAATTGTCATAATGAGCCTTTTATTTTTATAACCTGAGCACTATGCCAAGAAAATTACTGCTTTTCTCGTTTTTGCCATGAATATAGGCAACGCAATGCAGGAGGCAGGAGTACCCAACAAACTGATAAGACTGATTCAAATGACTTTGAGTGGAGCAGTATGCAAAGTAAAGGTTGATGGCGCTCTATCAAAGACATTTGAAGTTAACCAAGTATTGCGGCAGGCTAATGCTCTCCGCTGTTCTGTTTAATGTCGCTTTGGAAAAGGTAATGTGAAAGACACAACCCTGGGAGAACACCGTTTAATAGAGTGACAGAATGCCGCGGCATTTTGCATATGCAGATGATAGTGATTTGTTATCCAAGAGGAAACATAACTTAGAAGAAAAGCTTGAAAAATTAGAACTGTATGGAGCGGAGATGTGGCTGGCAATTAATTAGTCAAGTATATGTTACTATTTAGGAAAAGGTACAGCGCAGGAGAAACAATCATTACTTTGAACGAGAAAAAACATGAACGCTGTGAGAGTTTTAAATACAGGTAACTGAGAATAATGATATGAGAGAAGAAATACATGCCAGGATTGCAGCTGGCAAAACAAGAAGCCTTAGTGGTAACCTGAAGCTGACTGTGTATCGTACAGTAGTGAGAACTGCGTGTTGTACGGTTCCGAGACTTGGACGACGACGCAAAATGAGGAGTTGTTGCAGAGATGGGAAAGGAAGATACTTAGGAAAATCTACATGCCAGTGACTGATAAGGGTTTTTGGAGAATCAGGAATAATAAGATCATAGAGTTGTGTAACAAACCAGATAACGTGACAGAAATAAACAGTAATAGACTACGTTGGCCGGGACCTGTAGAAAGGATTGTGGGGAACAGTACCGTCAAGAAAACTTTCAAGGGAAAACCAGACGATGAACTAGGTAGCTAGACACATGGAGGACGACTTGAGAAGAATGGGAGTTAGAAGATGGAGAGCCATGGCAGCCAGCAGAGAAGAGTCGGCGGAGATTCTTCAGGGAGCCAAGGCCCTACACGGCTGTAGCGCCAAGGAGTTGTTAGTTGTTAATCATCCTAGCATATGTAAATAAACAGTTGTAAAACAACAAAAGTTATCTTTGTATACGAAGTTCTTGTGAATACCTTACAGTCTCTTCCTGGAAATTTGTTTACAATGACACATTTTACTATACCCTTCTTTTTCAAGACTTGTATAAAAATGATAATAAATACAATATATCAAGCACTCGGATTATTTCCAGTGCAAGTAAGTAAAAGAGAAAATCCCCGAGGAGGATTCGACCGCACCATAATGGAATTGCCAGCCTTTACTTTTTCCACTGCGCTAATCTCTGCCTAGAAACTACCCATACATAAATGTTTCTTGCCTCGCCCGATCGGTTTCTTTTTCTCAACGCTCGGCCATCTGAAGCACCCAGTTCCGTCGCTTTCACTTCTGGCCACAAGGCCGGGTCCACATACTGGGAGGAACGTTGGCGACAACAGGGTTCGTCCAATGTGTGGATCGATAAAATAGCATTGGAACCCACGTTGGCCCTAATATTGGTACGACTCCGTTGCTTGGTGATATTTCCACCAAGAGTCAAAGGAAGGTGGCCCAGTATCGATTCACCGGCAGCACATTGGCGCCAGTGTTGTTTGTTTCCTGTTTTTGCCGTTCAGAAATCGAAATTGTTTGCTTTTTAGTTAATTCGTTGTATTTAACTCCAATATGAGTTTTTCGAAACGTCTGAGGAGCAGTGGAGCCATATTATTCACGCTCAGAACCTCAAATGCACCAGTAGCGATCTATGCGTCAGACACGTTTGCGTTGGCTCTGTGTAGGAACTGAACAGAAATCTGGCTCTCGCGTGAGGAGGCTGTTGTATAAATTTTGACCGTTGTTCACCCTAGGGTTGGTAGCAACGGGTGGATGAGAGGTACGTTTTGGAAAAAATCTGCGAGGACGAGCAGGAGCGGTCCCCATTTGAGTCCGCCTCTAAAAGGTGAAACAGTGTAATCATAGATGAAAAATCAGAAAAAATGAAAACAAACCCTAGTCTGCAGCTAATCTCTGCCTTTGTGATATCTTCTGATTTATGAATGCTGGTCAGACAAGGTATGTAGTGGACCTTCTACAAAATTCTTGGATGTGGAGACTGTGCCAGAAATAACTTTAGCTATAAAAAGTTACCTGACGAATCTTGCCTGCATAATGCAGTCCGTATGAGAATTGGCCTCATAAGGCAAGTCTGGTTTCAAGTTTCGATCCAGAACAAAGTTTTACTCCACCAGGAAGTGCCAAGAATTAGACTTCAACGTTTCCCGACGGCGATGTGTTTACAGATAAAAAACAATTGATGGGAACATATGGTAAAGGATATCGGACGACTGATTTCGGTATCGTGTGTGACATAGTGACGTAGTATTTAAAATTATACTCAGCACAGTGAACCTGTCACGGCTAGACCTATCAATACATACTCGCAGCGCGGAGTGGCCAGGCAGTTCGAGGAGCCATGTCACGGATTGCACGGCCCCTTCCACCGGAGGTTCGAGTCCAATCTCGGGCACGGGTGTGTGTGTTGTTCTTAGCATAAGATAGTTTAAGCTAGTTTAAGTAGCATGTAAGCCTAGGGATCGATTGTTCAGTGGTAGGAAGTTTGTTTTGAAAGAGTATAAGTGTGCTGTAGGTTGTTTCGTAATAGAAAACTAAAGGGAAAAATAACCATGTCATCAGCATACCATATTTGCGCACAAACTGTTACCTTTGTACGGCTATTTTACAGAATATCAAAGTAAATAGTGAAGAACAATGGTCATTCCAGAGTTCCCTTATATAATTCCAGGACTGTGCCATATTTATGGAAGGAAACGAGCTAAGATGTGGCCAAAGGAAGTTCAGAGTGACACACTCATCATGCGGAGCGTTCTCGTCAAAATAGCCTCTGTTTCAGTTGTTGCAACGATTACTTAATCATATTACACACACGCAGAGAATATCGCAGATATGTTGTTGTGGAATATACGGCGTGTCCCCTATGTCACGAATCTGAGTAAAGACCATTGCCTCTGAGCGTCTTTTTGTGTTTGTCTCAACCACATGAAACAGATGAAATGGAACTAATTTCACACTAACAGATGATATAAAAGGAAGAATCGAATACAAACTTGAAGTCTGTATAGAACAACGTACACTCTTGTCCAAAACAGAAGCAACAAACGGTTTCATTGCCCTTTGTCTAGTTCACGACATATCATAGAAACTGTCAACGGATGTCCATACGATCGTGTTCTGCTCGGAAGATAGCATTTCGGTCAACGAACAACCACGCCAACGATGAGGCAGCGCGCCAATCAAGCGGGTAGTGTTTACCGGGTAGTCCAAATTCACAATCACTATATACACAGTCAGAGACGCTGATGTATAGCACAGTGAAGACGCCTATCAGTGTATCTGCGGGCAGAGGGACATAGGAAGAGTAGAAGCAGGACCGTCGCAAACTTAGCCCGATGTCTTAACTTGAATCGTTCTGTTGTTTCTCGGATGTGGCGAGACTATATAGAGACAGGAACTGTATCCCAAAGGCCAGAGCAGGGCCGACCATGTGTGCCGTCAGAAACAGAGGACCGTTAATTGGCTGTAAGCAGACGACGGTACTGCCTCAGTACTGCACGGCAACTGCATCTGATCTCGCAGTATCCCCTGGACGTGTTGTACCGAGGCAAACTGTATACAGAAGGCTTCCTCAGAGTGGTGTTTATTGCGGGAGACTTGCTGTATGGGTACCTCTGATGCGTCTTCAAAGAAGGGAACGTCTAGAGTGGAGCCTCCAACATGCCACCTGGACGGTCGAACAGTGGGCCAATGTTCTTTCCACAAATGACTCCCGATTTGGCCTGGAGACAGCTTCTCGACGGATTCTCATCGAGAAGCAACGCGGAACATGATTTCGGGACCCAAACATTGTGGAAAGAGACCGATATCGAGGAGAGTCCCTTTTGGTGTGATCAGGGTTTATGTTGGCCACTTGACCATCTCTTCATGAAACTGTACAGTTGGATCGGAAAGGTTTAACAGCAGTTAGGTATCGTGACGAGATCTTGGGACCTTATGTGGGGTTGTTGCGAGGTACTGTGGGCCCAGACGTCGCATCAATGTACGATAGTGCTCGACGTCATAGACCATGAGTAGTTGATGTTTTCTTGGAAAGGGAAGAATTTGCACGCGTGGAATGGCCTGCTCGCTCTCCCGATCGGAAGCACATAGAGTAAGTCTGCGATGCGCTAGGAACACGGGTAGCGTTACGTTAGCATCCACCAACCACACTCCAAGACTTTCGAGCAGATCTGCAGGAAGAATGGGCACTATTACCTCAACTTGAGGTTGATGACATTATTTACAAAAATGGCTCTGAACACTATGGGACTTAACTTCTGAGGTCATCAGTCCCCTAGAACTTAGGACTACTTAAAACTAACTAACGGAAGGGCATCACACACATCCATTCCCGAGGCAGAATTCGAACCTGCGACCGTAGCGGTCGCGTGGTTCCATATCATAGCGCCTAGAACCGCTCGGCCACCCCGGCCGGCTATTATTTACAGAATGCCCCATTGTTGTCTGGTTGGTACTGTTGCCAGAGGTGCTCACACCTCATACTGCGCATTTTAACCAGTTGTCGGAAAATGTGTGCCTAAATCCGTTAAGCTGGATAAAACGAAGAACATATTTATCTACAGTTATGCATGTTGCAGTTCTTTATGTTCTGTATTCTTTACACTGTTTCTGCTTTACTATAAGCTGTTTATACTGTTTTGTGGCAAAATAAACGCAAATTTACAAAATTTCTGTTTGTTGCTTCTTTTTTCGTCGACAGTTTACAAGTAATTACTGAGAAAGCTTACAGAAAGTTGACATACATGACCCTCTGCCACTGCCTTCCACTGACCCATTCTACATACACGGTGTCCCACTTAACTCTGCACCTCATGTTTCCCCGATATGAAAGAAAATGAGAAAAATGCAATGGGCCACCGGTTCACCTATTCCAGGAACTCACACGATGGGCAGGAATGCATAAGCCCTAAAGGTGAACAAACGCAATTTTCAACGCTAAGGTTTTTTAAAAGCCTCACGTACGTTTCGTTCTACAGAAATTAAAACTAGATGGTCAATTAGTGATGACAGACTTGATTTCACTATTCCAAAACTCTTACATTCTGAGGTATAAGACTTTAAAGGATGCCAATGGCGACGCGGTTTCTGCCGTGATGTGCAGATCCAGGGTTGCCAGCTCAATGGTTGCAGAGGCTCACACAACGGCCAAGAATGCAAAATAGATAACAGTAACAAAAAAAGGAAAAAAGACACATTACTTTCTACAAAAAGTTATGTTTATGTAAATGGCACGTGTACGTTACAAAACATATAAAGTAGTGATAAGACCTGGTCGTAGTATCCTAAATACAATAATTAGTGGCATACAACCCACAGAAACTTCAAGTTATTGCACGACATCCAGCACGGAAAACCTACTCACTAGTAACTGGTAACGTCACGTCCGATGAACCTGCGTCACCTCAATAGATGTTCAAAGTGCTCGCCGTTTGCATAAATAGATTTGGGAAGACGGTGAACAAGTGAAATTGTACAGACTGTAGTCTATACACAGATGCTGCCGCGCACCCAGCTTCAATACGTTGTTGAATATCCTCTGGAGTCGTTGGGGTTCTTGGTAAAGACGCACTTTCACTTCGCTCCAGAGAAAAAAACCTGACGGCGTCACTTCAGTGTACCGGGTTGGCCAGCTCACAGAACTATGGGAAACGTGCCAACTTCAGTAGACTCACCATATTCACTTGTTGGGAAACACTGCTTGCACAATTTCCCTGGAAACACGTGCATAGTGTGAGGTTATACATTATGCAGAAACCACATTGACAGAAGCGTTTCTAATCCCACGTCCTCCAAGAAAATGAGTAGATTGGGTTGCATAAATGACGCATATCGCCGTCCGGTTAATGTTTCTGGGCAAAGATAGAGATCTTCAGTACGAGTAATAGTGACTGACACTCCCTGATCGTTGACGAGTAGGTACGCGAAGCCAGTGGGGATTTTGCATGGACCAATAGTTCGTGTTCTTCTGATACACATGACCATCATTTGTGAACGAAACGTCATCCTTAAACAAGGTATCATGTACGAAGGCAGAATGACCTGGCAAACTATGAAGTGCAAATCGACAAATTCATTGCGGGATTCAATGTCAATCCCGTACAGTTCTTGATGAAGTACAGGGCCCCGCACACGAACGACTGATCGCAGCGATCCGTCGCATGCGATATCGTCTGCAATCGGTCGCTCTGCTCCACACCTAACACACGAGTAATTTGCCAAGCATTTTCAATCAGTATTATGAATGTCACTCTGTCGAGAAGTTCTGCTATGGATGTTTAGCAGCAGTTGCAGTTGATTTCCGTACACTCTCGAATATCCGCAAAACGTAAAATTAAAATAAACGAAATTTACAATTTATTAAACTTGTTTTTAAGCACTTTCCTTTAGGTTACTTTACAGAAGACATTACATTTTTCACTGCCACCAAATGAGTTGTGTACGTCTTTCCAGTGTACCAATACAATTCGTTTTACGTTTAATAGCCCTCACTACCTTTTTTATTTGTAAGTTTTATAGTTTAACTACAAGTATTTACGCAATATACTCTATAAATGGCAGCTTCGTCTTCCACTTCACTTCTCAGAGTAGTTCGTGATCCCTAGGTAAAAAAAAACATTCTAAAGTAAATTTCTTACTCAACGTGGGCAAAGCGAAACGAAACAAAACTGCACAAGCGCGCTTGACATATGCGGAAACGAGTCTCATCCATATTGCCACACACTTCTTCTCGCCTAAGAGATAGGTTGTTGCTCTTTATCGACGAGGCAGCCATACTGCGTGCACGAATCGCGTGCGAGCCATCTCAGTGCTTTGGATTTCCATACCACCACGCAATCAGCGACCGATCGCTACTACTTTCCCACACATGTGAGATCTACCAGGCGATCGATCGCTCGTGCGACGGACATGATACGTATCAAACGTATGCCTACGGAAAAGTTCTCCACACACTACTACGGCTTATTCCAGAACCGCGCGAGATCTGTCGTTCCCTCATGTCAGGATTGTGCGTTACAGCAGCCGTAACAGCAGTTTCATTGTCATTCTTAGTTGCTGTGTTTGTACGTTGATGCTTTCTGGTTTCCCAGTTACCTGTCTCCGTGACACTTGTGCAGATATTGGAAATGGTAGGACGTGAAGGACACCCTCTATATGGTTGGCGTTCAGCGTATACTACTACAGCTGTGGTAGCATTTCTGTGACATTCACTGTAAATTAACATCATATTTCTCGTTTCTTCATTACAAAAGACTGGCATATCAACGGGACGGCCGCAAATGTCACAACCCACATAAAAACAGGGAAAGCGTTGTCAGAAACGTACGTGAAATGCGTCACAATGTACTTTCCTACTGCAACAGCAGTACGGCAGGCCCTAGCAGCAGACACTAGTAGACTGGTTAGTGTATGTAGCATTTACGTACTGCTAGTGGTCTGTTTACAGCAGACTGCAAGACAGTGTAGGCAACCCTTGCCACGCGCCTTATGGCAGACACCGTGGCGCCGTTCCAAACATCTAAAGTCTAATATTTCAGTATGTGTGAGGTCTAGAAAGGTAAAATCAATTCTGCCATCATTAATTGTGCCTCTAATTTTCATTTCCAAACAAAAACTCGACATGTGGCAGTTGAAAAAACCTAACTTTGTGTTGAAAATGGTATTCGCTGACGTTTATGTTTTATGCATTCTTGCACAGACACACACACAATATTGTGAGAGTTACTACTCATCGCCTGCCGCTGTGGCCGAGCTGTTCTGGGCACTTTAGTCTGGAACCGTGCGACCGCTACGGTCGCAGGTTCGAATTCTGCCACGGGCATGGATGTGTGTGATGTCTGTAGGTGATTTAGGTTTAATTAGTTCTAAGTTCTAGGGAACTGATGACCGCAGATGTTAAGTCCCATAGTGCTCAGAGCCATTTGAACCAACTATTTCGTACTACTCATCGAAAACAGAAAAGTAAGTCCAGTAAACATGGGACTGCAATCGCATACTTTCCGGGATAAGGAGGGCTGCGCGACGCTTTGTTGCGAATATTTGCACAGCCATTGCTTTGGCGCTCCGCCATTATGTCAGCAGGGTACTATGATGCCTTACTCAAAGTACTCTACCTACGATTAGGTGGTATGCAGTCATTTGTGTGGTTCGAGTCTGGTTGTACCCTACGTTAGTTTGTCTGCCCTATTATACAGTATTGTCAACCCTAGGTACGTATCAAGTGTTTTACTTTCTGGGCTCACTAATGTGTTTACTGTTATTGCGCTGTTTGTACATACAAATGGTGTAGTACATTTACATTTTATCTCTCACGCCATTAGTTAGCAATGGAAGCCTACCACTCGAGTCGTGAAATGGTCGATATGATAATTTTGCTACGGCTTAGCAAATGAACATAGCCTATCAGCCTATGCGCTCTACGTTGAAAAATACCACAGCGCAGAGTGCCCTCTGATAATCTGTTCTGCATCTGAGGGACACAGGTAACCTAGCACTTCGGAATACTGACAGTGGAAAGCCCAGCAGAGTCCGCACGCCTGACGTGGAGGAGTGTGTGCTACATTTCGTGGAGGAAACCACCGGGGCCAGTGAGCGACCTTTAGCAGCAGCAGGAGGCGTGTTCTACTCTCTTATCTAAGGCAACAGTTGCTATACCCATAACATCGACAGCGCGTTCAGGCCCTAAGGCCACAGGATCATCATGGCAGACGGCGGTTCTGTTAATGGCTGTTGCACAAGTGTGTTGCAGATCCACTGTTCACATTCAACATTTTATTTGCGAATTAAGCGGTGTCCAAGAGTTGGGAAAGAGATGGGGATGTGTATTTACCTAACCAGCATGTATGGGCAAATACACACTGAAGCGCCAAAAAAAACTGCTAAAGACATGATTATTCAAATAAAAAGTTATGTAAACAGGCAGGATACGGCGCTGTGGTCAGAAACGCCTCTATAAGAGAACAAATGTTTGGTGCAGTCATTCGATCGGTCACTGCTGCTACAATGGGAGGTTATCAACATTTTAAAGAGTGTTACAGTCTGCGCACGACCGATGGGACACAGATTGTCTGAGGTAGCGATGAAGTGGGGACTTTTACGTACGACTGTTTCATGAGTGTACCGTGAATATCAGGAATTCGGTAAAATACTAAATCTTCGACACTGCTGCGGCCGGGAAAAGGTCCTGCAAGAACAGAACGAACGACGACGGAAGAGAATCGTTCGACGTGGCAGAAGTGGAACTCTTCCGCAAATTGATGCAGATTTAAATGCTGGGCCATCAACAAGTGGCAGCGTGCTCACCATTCAACGCAACATAATTAATATGGGGTTTCGAAGCTGAAGGACCTTTATGACTGTACAACACAAAACCTTACGCGTCACCTGAGTCCGTCAAGACGGACACTGGACTGTTGGTGACTGGAAACATGTTGCCTGGTCGAACGCGTCTCGTTTCAAATTATATCGAGCGGATGGACGTGTACGGGTATGGAGATAACCTCATGAATCCATGTACCCTGCATGTTAATGGGGGACTGTTCGAGCTGGTGGACGCTCTGTAATTACGTGGGGCATGTGCAGTTGGAATGATATGGGATCCCTGATACGTCCAGATAGGACTCTGACAGGTGACACGTACGCAAGCATCCTATTTTATCATCTGCGTCCATTCATGTCCATTGCGAAGGACTTGGGCAATTCCAGCAGGACAACGCGACACTCCACACGTCCCACTGCTACAGAGTGCCTCCAGGAACACTCTTCTGAGTTTAAACACTTCCGCTGACCATCAAACGCACTACACATCAACGTTATTGAGAATATCGGGATGTCGTGCAAGTGCTGTTCAGAAGATATCTCCACCCCGTCGTACTTCGCGATAGATTAATAGCGCCATACGTGCTACGATAAAGGTTAATTGGGGCGCTTTATCAAAATGTATTGTCTATTTTTCTGAAGGCTGAGGGATTGCAGCAATGGATACAATTGCGGTTCATGCATGAAGGAGCACCAGCACACTTTCGTCACACTTTGCTCTAACATCGGACACAGGCATTTCAGAATCTCTGAATTGGTCGGGAGGACTCCACACCTTGGACTGCTAGTTCCCCTGAGCTGAATCCCCTACACTTTTGGTTATGCGAACATCTGAAGCAATTGGACAATCAGCAATGTACGGAACTACAGGCTCGCGTCGTCAACGTGTCCCAGCAGGTACAACAACCACCAGGTATATTTCAATGGGTGCGTCATTCCTTACGCCAGTTGGCAGAGGATCGCACTGTCTTTAATGGGCGCCAAATTAAACACCTCCTGTAAAGAAATATTTATGGCAGAAAGTATACATTTCCGGACCTATGTTAATTAGACTTATCTCAGGAAGTATGCCTTTCCGAAACCATGTTTATTGGGCTTGTTTTTCTTGTTTCGGTGAGTACTACCATCTCCCAAACTATATACATATACAATGAGGAGACAAAAGTCATGAGGTACCTCCCATTATGGTATCGGACATCCCTTTTTGCACAGGGTAGCACAACAACTAGACGTGGCCTGGGCTCAACAAACCGTTGGACGTCGTCTGCAGAAACACTGAGCCATGCTGCCACTATAGCCGTTCGTAATCGCAGAAGTGTTTCCGGTGCAGGATTCTATGCACGAACTGACCTCTCGATTAAGTTCCATAAATTTTCGATGAGACTCTTGTCGGACGATCTGGGTGACCAAATCATTCGCTCAAATTAACCAGAATGTTCTTCAAAACAATCACGAAGAGTTGTGGCCTTGTGGCATGGAGCACTGTCATCCATAAATATCCATAAATCGCTGATAATGATGTCCAAGTAGCCGAACATAACCATTTCCTGTCAATTATCGGTCCAGTTGGTCCAAAGGACCCAGTCCATTCATTGTAAACAACGGCCACACTGTTATGGAGCCACCACCAGCTTGCACAGTGCCTTCTTAACAACCTGAGTCCATGGCCTCGTGGGTTCTGCACCACAATCGAACACTACCATCAGCTCTTACCAGCTGAAATGAGGACTCGACTGACCAGACCACTGTCCTAACTGATACGTACGTCGTACGTCCCACTTTGATTTCTGCGGTTATTTCACGCGGTGTTGCATGTCTGTTAGCACTCACAAACTACCCAAACGCCTTGCAAGCCGTCAGCCTCTACGTTGTCCATGGTGGGAGGCAATTCCTGAAATTTGGCATTATCGGCACGCTGTGGGTCCCGGTATATTGAATGCTGTAACGATTTCGGAAATGGAATGTCCCATGCGGTTAGTTCTAACTGCCGTTCCGCATCAAAGTTCGTTAATTCCTGTAGTGCGTCCATAATAACGTCGGAAAACTTATCATATGAATCATCTGAGACGAAATGACAGCTTCGCAATACACTATGCTTTTATACCTCGTGTATTTGATAATACCACCACCTGTATACGAGTACGTGCATACCGCTATCCCGTCACTTTTGTCACCACGCGTGTATTCAAAATGGTCAAATGTGAGTGAAATCTTATGGGACTTAATTGCTAAGGTCATCAGTCCCTAAGCTTACACACTACTTAACCTAAACTATCCTAAGGACATTTACACACACCCATGCCCGAGAGAGGACTCGAACCTCCTCCAGGTACAGCCGCACAATCCATGACTGCAGCGCTTTGGGCCGCTCGGCTAACCCCGCGCAGCCATGTGTGTGTGTGTGTGTGTGTGTGTGTGTGTGTGTGTGTGTATGTGTGTGTGTGTGTGTGTGTGTGTGCGTGTGTGTGTGTGTGAGTTTTATAAGGAAATGCATATATATAACACTGTAATAGTATGTGACGGAAATATGCTTTGGAATCAATCCAAAAATAATGTCTTTACCATGACTTTTTGTCACAGTAATGCTTTACTGTAAGTTTTTTTCCTCTTAATTGGAAAATTTAGAATCAGCTTTTATACACTTTGTTCAGTGCCTTTCAAAATACCTTATTTTCCATTGGGAAACTGAATAGAGTTTTTGTGTAGTTTAGTTACAAAATAATGATACTGTCAAAATTTTTCGAGTATCTTGAAAGATACCAAACAAATTGGACACGCCTTCTGGCATCCCCACATTCCTCATGGACTCAGTTGAGGTAATAAAAACTGTCGGTCAGCGGCATAATTAGACGGGAAGAGCGGTACTGACGAATCAGTCTTGGGTGTTGGTTCCTTCAAGAAGAATTAAGACTGTCAGTAATGGGGAGTTCACGTATCTACTGAAACAAAATGTCTGACCGCACTGACCCGAATTTATTCCAGAGTTATTTTCCAAATACATAACTCATTTTTAAAGTAATAAGGCACAGAGTCAATTTAATAAATAATCTTTATGGATAAGGAGTAATCTAATGATTACCACAACTAACTGGACCGATTGATCAAAACTATCGATATCATGAAGCTAATTTAATCAAAGCCGCTACCAACGGCCTTCCCGTCGTAGTAACACCGGATTCCGTCAGACCACTGAAGTTAAACGCTGACGGGCTTCGCTAGCACTTGGGCAGGTGACCAGCTGTGTCTGCCGAGCACTGTTGGCAAGCGTGTCGCACTCAGCCTTCGTGAGGCCAGCTGAGGAGCTACTTGACAGATAAGTAGAAGCTCTGGCCACGAAACCTGAGAACGGTCGGGCGAGCGATGTGCTGATCCCATGCCCCTCCACGTAGGCATTCAGTAACGCCTCTTGGCCGAGGATGACAAGGTGGTTGGTCGACACACTTGGCTCGTCCAAGGCCTGTCCGGCCGCACAGTTTATGTGCCTACTGAACGACTGACAGCTCTAACTCCCGGTCGCCTGTGCTGACTCACAATGTCCTATGCTGCAAGACGGAGCAGTGTGGACGGCTACTGACAAAGTGGCTGCTGGATAGTGTCTTCTGCCTCAGAAGTAGCCAAGTCTCGAACCACAGTCACAAAAGTAGCTGGAGAACAGTGTGTTCTTGCAGAAGTATGAAATCCCTCTCTTCTCACAGAACTGTTCTGAGTGCTCTCCCACAGCCGTTGAACCAGAGTGCCTCCACAGAACTGAGTCCTCTCTGCTCTCCCCGAAATTCACATAAACTATCTTTTCCCAATTTAAGGCTCCATTAAATTCTCCCAAACGAAAATTTTCGTAAGAAATCTCTCAAGCTCCCTAGGAAAAGTTTTATTAAGCAGCCAGTGCCTTGTGTTCCGTCGAGCACAGTCCCTAAAAGGCGAATGCGAAATCCTCACTAATGAATGATGTTTTTATGTCAATCAGTCCGCGGTTCTTCAACGTTCGTTATTCTCAGAAACCGGCTATCTCTCACTTTCTGGTAGATTCTTAGGAGTAGTCAATGGAGCTTTATCCCGCTTCTCTACGATACGAGATGCAGTTTACTCTGTGTGCAGAAGAGAGAGATCTTCATCTGCGAGTGGAATCCCACTCTCCTGCTTTCCAGGAGGGCTGCTGACCACTGCAGACAAAGTGCTGAACAGCACTGCTAGGATCAAAGAGCTTGGAAAGTATTCTCCACGAGGTCAAGTTTTTGTCATGGCTCATTATATAGCGATTCGAGGAGGAATCTATGAGCTATCATTCTATGCTCTCCACTGCATTCAGAGGACAGCTGGGATTCGGACGCCTGACCTAAGCAAAACGGATGGCGGCCTACATGTTCTGCCCGTGGCCCAACGACCCTTAGAGGCACTTCTCTTAGAAACGGAAACGAACCCCCGGGGACAAGCCTGGAGTCACCAAAATTCGCCTGCCTCCTTGCTCAGCTAATTACGCGACCCAGACTAGCAGCTCCAGAAAAATTGAACTTGCAATAGCAACCGAGTGTGGAGAGATTTTTTTAACAGACATTGGCAGATTAGTCGCTTCAATCACTGAGGGCGGCTCATAATCAGCACTGGCCTATTTAACTGGTACAAAAATATCTCAGATTCGAAAACTGAATCAAAGAAATGAAATAAAGATCAGATGAGTAAGTCGAGAATGGACTGAACCGTTTCGATCTTACAATTTTTAGGCTACAGTTACTGTTATTCAGTTTCTGTCCTATAAAAATCGTTACAAAGTAGATTTCAAAAGGAAAAGTAAATTGACCAGTCTGATTAGTTACAGGGGCCATCAACAGTTGTTAAATGGCAACATACGATATAAAAACCAGTATTCACATGCCAAAGGGTAGATCTGCATGAAGATCAGGCAGCTTTTACAAATTATGGGAAAAAGTCCTCAATCTGGAGAAAACGGAAAGACTCGATGATGTAATACTGTCAAGTCTACAGACACAAAAGTAATGAGGAGAACCTCTAGAGAGTGCGCTTCATACTGGTAGAATTTCAGCGACTGTACCTAAGACTGAATGGGAAGCAACAAGGAAGCTTCATTGCTCACAGTTAAGCGGAAGAATTTGTTCAAATTTTGAAACTTCCTGACAGATTAAAACTGTGTGCCGGACTGAGACTCGAACTTGGGACCCTTGCTTTCGCAGGCAAGTGTCTGGGAGAGCACTTCCCCGCGAAAGGCAAAGGTCCCAAGTTCGAGTCGCGGTCAGGGACTCAGCTGTAATCTACCAGGAAGTTTTCGTATCAGCGCACGCTTCGCTGCAGGGTCAAAATCTCATTGTGTTCAGATTTTGAACCTGTAAATGTAGACTCTGAGGATGGGGGGGGGGGGGGGGGGGAGGGACAGACTATATAGACTGGAACTGCTAGAGATTTCACTGATGTGGGTAGCCAAGCCTCATATTTCCTTAAACTATCACTGGGATTGTACCTGACTGTACTAATTCGACCGAGAAATCAAATGAATGGAATGGTGTTCACTTTGTAGGAGTAGCCTCCAAATTTCCAGGGTGAAGACAATGTTTATATCCTTTTCCGACGCTAAAATCTAAGTCTACGGAATAGTTTCGAACCGTGTGCCGCTTCAGTGCGCTGCGGTCACTAAAATTACTTTGAAATTGAATCAAGGCATACACACTATAGTCGACATGATCGTTTGAGATATCAGCAGGTGTTTAGATAATTAAGATAATTCTCCTTTATTGAAGATGATCCAATGTGGTCTCAAAATGTAATCTAATTAAATATGTGCAACTGAGACCGAACAATAAATGACAAGTATCTTAAAGATATATAAATTTCTAATTGTCCTTGTAGATCTGTGCTTCCATTCTCAAAATTTGTTAGCCCTGCAATATAGTATGTGTAGGCTGTAACTGCATGATATCACAGGAAGGCCATATACTTAACGATTCTGCTGCAAGAATATGTCTCACTCCAGAAAAAACACATAGGCAAAAAAGGGTTAAGGTATGGTAACCATCTTTAGGACATATAAGTCCTACGCCACAAAATAGATCTGATTAAGGGTTTTTTGGAAATTTTAGTGACGAATACAGTGTCTATTTCTATATTATGTGTTTTTCTTTTTTTCTTAATTAGTGTTTTTTTGTGTTATATGAAATATGTAAATTTGTATGCATGTAAGAGTTGTGTGTCTATGTAAGCGTTGTACACGTGCCTTTTGTTTTGCATAGGTATTACACTCAAAGATATTAATATATGTGCAAAATCAGAGGAACCAACAGAAGAAAGGTGGAGAAGGAAATGTAAGACAGGGAAGGCGCGAGTTTTGATGAACACATATGGATGAAAATGAAGATCTGAATGACCCAATGAGTAGCACTAGAAGAAAATGGTGTATGGAGGTGGAGTAAGGTACGTGTGATTTCAAGTGATTATAGTTGCTGAGATTCACAATTATAGCTTGCACCTGAATAGCAGATGAAGGAAAGATTAGCTGAGCACCTTGCAGAAAGTATAAGGGGGACCACAAACAGTGAAGGCAAAATCCCTGTGATTACAGGAATCAAAGGCACATTGTTTAGGTTAAACTCAGGTTATTTATAGAGAGTACCGAAAAAAATTGTAGTTGTACAAGACCATAATATATGCAATAGTGTCCAGAAAAATACGAGGAACTTGATTCATTAGAACAGTAGAGGTTTGAAAAACAATGAAGATTAGGTTATTGTATGCCTGTGGAAAATTCTGAAGTGACAGATGTTCTGTGTCCCTCTAAAAACCAGGTAACCAAAGGGATGGGGAAATATCAGGGATTATAGACTTGCATCATTTTCCTGTAGAGATCAGAGAGAAAAAGGAGGACTTGGACACAACATAAAACATATTGAAACAATTAGTTTTTGTGTTGATTGGAACCTAGTAGCATATGCTTGTGAGTTGTTACCGCAGAATACTCCTTTGTAAGTGTAACAGTCTACAGATCCCTTCTAGGAAACCTTGACATATTTATGAGAAACCTATATGCATTACTAAGCTATATATAAGATGTGAAAAAACAGTTAGTAGTTTGTTGATATTTCAATGTAGATTTCTTGAAAGATATGGACATTAAGATTTAAGTGGAATTATTATTTTTGTATTTCGGTCTAAATTCAGAAGAGAATTTCACAAATTGTGTGCAGCAAAGTACTAGGACATTTGGGTAATAGAGAATGTTCTGGCTGCGACCATTAATGTGTACCCTGTTGCTAATGGACTAGCTGATCATGATGCACAATTAGTGGAAAGAAGGGTATGGCACCCAGCAAGTCTTGGGCAAGTTCATACAAAGCAAAAAGGCTTATTAATGAGAACATGATACAGTGTTTTAAAAGTAAGTTAAAAGGTAAAGTATGGAATAAAATACATGTAGAAACAGATGCTAAAGTCAAATTCAATTTATTCCATAGTAAATTTGTTTCAATACTTAGAAGTTGGGTTCCAAAAATGTTTCCAGAAGAGCAATTAAAAGCAGTTAAGCCATGGATAATTTTTGGGGTTAAAATCTTATGCAAGAGGAAGAAGGGAATTCGTATGAAGGTCAGAGTACGTAAAAATCCGACATTACTTTCACAGCACAAAAATATTTTAGTGTTTTCAGAAATTCATTAAACCATCCAGAAGTATGAGTTTCATGACAGAAATAAACAATGAATCAATCAAGATTCAAACTATGCATGAAATGGTCAAACAGGAAACAGGACAGTCAGTGTACAGCAGTCGATAACAATTAAACTAAATCATAATGTTGTGACTTCAAAGTAGCAGGCACTCTTAATAGTAACTTCCTAAATGTAGCACAAAATATAGGATTAATTTTTTCAGTTGAAGAAACAAGAATATATTAAAAATTAATTCCATGAAACTGTAAGCAGCTGCAAGTAGCAACAACATCCACTCTTGAAATTAATATACTTATAAAAATTAAGCATTCTGGAAAGTAGTTCCACTTAATAAGTAATGAATCACTGGCACAGGGCTTTTTTCCGGACAGGCAGCAATGTGCGTTTGTTAACCACTCCATAAGAAAATTGACAAGATAACCAAATATTGTCCAATGTCCTAACTGACATCTTATTCCAAAATATTAAAAAAAATAAAGTATTCAAACACACTTAAGTGCAAACGGTTTAGTTAACATGTCACACTTTGGATTCCAAAGGGGTTGCTCGATTGAGGAAGCTAATCGCAAATGCACTCATCAAATAGTACAAGCCATAATAATGCATCACTAGTTGGTATTTTTTGTGATCTATCAAGGCATCTCTATCTCTTAGAAAAACACAATGCAACTGATGTCTTTATCCACAGCTGGTTTGAAACATACTTGAGAAGTAGAGTGCAAACAGCTATGCTCAGTAATTTTTTTTAGAAAGGTAGCAAATTTTAATGACTGCAGGAAAAAATCACAGAAGAAATCTCACAAGGTTCAATTTTGGGTTCACTCCTATTCCTTATGTATATGTCAATGACCTTCCACCTAACATTCATCAAGCAAAATTGATACTTCATACAGACTGTACTAGCGTTATAATAAATCTCAAGAGAGAAAGGAACATAAAAGCTGGCAAATGCTATTTTCCAAATAATTATTAAATGATAATCTTGTGATCGAACCCTTCTGTCTATGTTTGCATACAAATATGTTTGTTTTTGGGGAGGGAGATGTTCCACAATTAAAAAAAAAAAAACGAAGCCCACTAATGACGCTGAAACTTTAGTGAAACATATCTGGGAAATAAAAGAAAAGATGAAAATTGTGTTTAGATCAACGCGGCCCCTCTCCAAACACAGATTTAATTGTTGAGTGATTCTCTGAAAATGGACTATCTTAAAGTTTTAGAAAGGCAGTACATTACGTTCCGTACAAAAAAAAAAAAAAAAAAGAGCAGAGTCAGATATGAGCAAGAGTCAGTAAATAGGATCGAATTATTCAAATTCAGACAGGGACGTGGCCTTTCGCCACTACCGTTCAATCTGTACCTCTAAGAAGCAATGACGGAAATAAAAGAAAGTTCAGGAGATGAATTAAAATTCAAGGTGAAAGGATATCAATGATATGATTCGCTAACGACATTGCTATCCAGACTGAAAGTGAAGAAGAATTACATGACCTGCTGAAAGGAACAATCTAATGATTGAGGAATATTGACTGAGAGTAAATCGAAGAAAGACGGAAGTAATGATAAGTACCAGAAATGAGAATAGCGAGAAACTTCCCATCAGGATTGATGGTCAGGAAGTAGATGAAGTTAAGGAATTCTGCTGTATGTCTCTAGCCCAGTCAGTGCAATGCTAGACTGCCCAATGCTTAAACCAATTGCCGGAAAGTAGTTCGTTCGTAATACTGACGACAACTCTTCTAATGTAAGAGTATATGACACAGGATCTGAACCTCAACTGGTGAACAGATTATTAATGCGCCTCCTTCTATATCCTTCTTCACAAATGTTAGGTGGGACGTGGTGCATGAAAATTGTAGAACACGTGTCATCCACTGGTGAAGTAGTGTTGGAGCTCTTCCAGAAGCTGCAGGTCACCAAATGAGTCACAATAGCAGACGTTATCCATATTTTTTTAACATATGCCACCCAGTGATTTCCAGGTCCTCCAGAAATATGTAAATTCACAATTCTACAACCTCAGGATTTCCGTAGTCTTCGGTAATGTATCCCACATAAACACACTGTGAAATTCTGTAATATTAATTTTTGTCTGACTTGCTTAAGCAGATCTATTTTTGTAAACACTCTGTCTGCTAGGACGGCTAAGGGTCTTTCTTTTTTTATCACGAAGAGATTTAGTCCTTTCTTGTATGGTTTGAAAAATAGTCCTTTTCCTATGGCTGCTGGTTGCATTATGCAGTTATGTCTTGATGCTTCCTCTAGTTGCTACAGACGTTTGTCCATTCTTGACTGTCCTGGCAATAGCCACAACATTGGCAACCAGTGAACCCATAGCTGAGAGACTTGTGAGGGCTGGGATGAGGAAGGAAATGATTTCACCAGACATCATGGATGTTGGGAGAACCCCCATTGCTTTAAGAGGTCTTCCCACTCCTTTCCGCTTCATAGTGCTTTTAACTGCATACATCGCTGGAAAGATACAGTTTTTAAACACACTTGCTTCATCATCATCATCTTCTTGTTCTTCTCCTTCTTCACTGTCATCGTCATCTTCTTCTCCTTGTTTAGCGCACTGTCTGTGGCGTTCGTAACTTGGCTGAAATTACCACGCATAATATTATCAACTGCAAATCATGCAATGCATTGACCTATACTGATAGTCCTTCTTTGCATGCATTGCATTAACTTTATCAGCTAAAGTTCGATCTGCCGCTTGACATCCTGGGAGATAATTATTTGTTGCACATCTGACTTCGTGTTAAATGTACATCATGTTGAGCAATTTGGTCCCATTATAACGGCATGCCAATCAGTTTTTAAGCTTTGTTCCAGGTCCACAGTAGTTATGTATAATGCAACCGGTAGTTTGACGAGAATACAGCCACCTTCTCCAATGCATCTCCTGTCATGCATGTTATACCAGTGTTGTCTCTGTGGTCTTCACACTGCATTATATTGAAAATCGTCAGAGTCACTCCAACCGTTTGGTGTTGCAGGAAAATCAAGCCATTTATAACGCTCTGTTCCCTCGATATGTTACGACCCATACTATGAGAAAAACGTCTGGAATATTAAAATGTTCCACATTTGAGCTTCCACTATTTTGTTCAAATGTTCCATATACTTGTCTTCAGATGGGTGTATGTTGAATGGTGGTGTATTCCATACCGTTCCATCACTGGCTTGAAATATCTATTGTAAAACTCTCCACTGTGATCTGTTTGCAGGTTTTCTGGACATCAAATTGTCCCCATCTGTATCAGTTACTCAGAAATCTGTGAAACATCTCGCCCTGCTTTTTTTCAGGGTTAATGCTCACATAAATTTGGAAGATATATCAATAAGCATAAAAATATCTGACACCTTTATTTGCATATTAATATTGCCCCATGCCTATAATATCAGCCTGACGCAAGTCATCCAAACCTTTATCACAATGTCCCTACAAGGGTAAGTTCTGCCTGCTTTTTTGTAGATCTTGAAGTGCTGTCTCCACACTTTTTCAATGGAGCCTCTCTCTCTAAGCCCAGAAATTACTGGAATATCATTTGAATGAGCAGTATTACTAGTGAGAGCTGACGCCATGAGCAGTCATAGTGAGTCTGTTAACTTGTTGGGGTCATCATAATATACAGGATGTTACAAAAATGTATGCCACAAACTGCAGTACACATTCCTCACATGAGGACGAAGAAATTATGTTATATGAACATTGGTCTGAAAACGCTTCCTTTCCGTGTTACAACTCATTTTCTCCAACTCATTAATCATGGATAATACACAAGAACAGAACGTTAGAGTAATAGGGAGCATGCACTCTTGGTGACGTCCGGTTTCCTCATGTCCCTGTTGCCAGGCAACGTATGTAATTGCTTGTTTACACTAAACATCCAGAGTTCCAGCAATCAGAAGACCGCAACAAGCACATTGGTTACTACAGAGCATTAATAACGGACTTGGCTCATGCAGTGGCAGTGTACACAAACCCAAAGATGCCGATTTGATGTATGGATTAGGTGATGATAACGTCTCTCATGCTAGGCATTGTACTGGGAGTGATTTCCAGGACCAAGGTATCGTGACAGAGAAATGTTTGAAGCCATTGATAGTCATCTTAGGGAATATTGGGGACTTAAGCCTAATACTTGAGACTTGGGGAGGCCTAGAAGAACGACACCATAATGGGAGGCGGCAATTCTCCGTGCAGTTGACGACGGCCATAGCGTCAGTACACAACATGTACTTGCAACACTGGATGTTGATCACATGATGGTCTGGCATGTATTACGTGAGGACTCATGTCCCTTACACCGTGTGCAAATCTTATCAGCAGCTGATTTTCCTGCTTGTGTACTCTCCTAAGTAACAGATTGGATGACAGATGGATAGGTAGACATGGACCAATTGCCTGACAGCTGCACCTAAACCCACTGAATTTTTATTTGTGGCGGCATTTGAAAGCTCTTGTGTATGGAACTATATTACAAGATCTTGAGAGTCTCTGAGCCCATACGGTGGAGGGCGGCAAAACATAAGCAATACTCCAGGAATTCATCAGTGCATCCGAGATTCACTACAATAGCAGATTGATACATGTATTAAAGCCCATGGAGAGCATATTGAACATCTCCTGTGAGACTGAGTTGCATGTGTTATGCTGGTGTGTTCTGTTCATATGTGTTTCCCATGATAAATGAGTTGGAGAAAATGATTTGTAACACGGATACAAAGTGTTTCCAGACCCATGTTCATACAGTGTAATTTCTTCATGTATTTTTGAGGACTGCAGCCTCGAATTTGTCCCATACATTTTTGTTTCACTCTGCATATACTGTGGGAATCGATCTGCACTCTTGCACTCTCGCACTCTCTTATCCTCAATGACATTATCACCAGTGGTTCTATCTTCACTACCTGTTATAGGCTTTGTGTGCCTAGCATGTATGGTCTTCCCAAGCCGATACCGAATATTTTATCTAACCTAGTATCACTGCGATGGTTAATGAAATTGGCATATGGCGTCACTGTCACCGTGTAATTCTGCTGAGAGTTGTCCAAGAGATTCAGTAACTGGCTAAAAAATTCTCTTAGTGTTTGATTCCACTCCAAATAATCTAACCTTAACAGCCGTTATTTCTCCCTAAATGGCCTTACTTTATGCTCAGTCAACATCTTGTAACATGCTAATCAGGATTCAGTGCAGGATACACGTTATATTTATTCTTCAGCACTACCTTTTCAATAAATTTTAGGCTTTATGTAATAACAATATCTCTAGTTCCTTGCACACACTTCCATCTTTACGTTGGAGAGCCTGAATTTTTGCGTCTATGTACAATGGAATTTTCTGTTTATGGACAGCCATCCCATCATACTGAGTGCTCAAGGTGCATGTGAATTTGTCCATGGTGCAGCGTAAACTGATGCATTCACCTCTTTGGATGGCTATATGTACAGAAACTACTGGAAGTTTCATCTGTACCTGCTACCATTCAGTTTTCTTGTTTTATCAATAAGAAAAACCCATACTGTGTATTATTCCATGAATCCTTACATATCTTTACAAATTCACTGAATGACATACTACTTCCTACATGCACTTGGTAAACGTGTATTAGACTCAGATTATCTAGTTTGCAGACGATAGGTCTGAATTATCCCTCACCACATATTTTGGGCTTCTGGAATATGTATGGCTCAAATAAAAGACATGAACACCCATATGGAGATCAAAACAGAAATATCTTCGAATTTGATCCTGGTTTAGCACAGCAACAACATCAAATATGAACTCAGTGTTTGGCTTTACTTTTTGCAGTGGAGGGATATCTCACTTTTCACTGAATGTCCTGTGTGTCACACCATCCACAACTTGCAATATCTCCTGTAATAATTGGTATTTGGGTCGAAGCTTTGCTTCTGAAAATACACATCCTAAAAGCACACTCCATCTGGGTGTGTTAGCAGTGATATGTGATCATCTGTCTTACCACAGTAAGATGGACCCACAATTGTCGCTCGTATATTATCAGGAATGAGTATCCCATTCTTCTTCTTCTTCTGTGCCATCACAGGACCAGATGGTCATAGCAAAGTCTTTGTGACGACGATCCTTTGGCCACCCTGCCATGATACCGACTACATCAGGTGTTGGATGTAAAATGATTTTGTTGGAAAAAACACCTCATTTATAATAATAATATGTGTAGCCACTATAGTGAAGTCAGTAACTAGAACCTTACTGATTGAGCTACAATGGTTACACATTTGCACATTATAATAAGAGGGTTATGAAGTAAGAAAAATAAAGTTTACGATAATATGTTATTTCTTTATTTACACCTGCCATAGTACATACGTTGCTACATCAGCAAAACCCACTCGTTTTTTACAGCAACATAGCATTTCCCAAATAACTGTTTCTTGCACACACTAAATTCTGCCCATATTTCATTCATACTGATGGTATTATCACAAAATTCCATCCATAAATTTAACATGGCTCCGTGTCTGTTGTACCGATGTTAGCCGACTTTGAAACTACAGTGATACATGAACTGACACGCTGTTCTAATTCGTTCACATGCATACGATAAACACGAAGGTAGTTTACTATGTTAGTGTGTACAGCTTGAATACATGGTAGCCAGCAGTCCAGTCTCTCTGACCATAGCGGTAGCACCATCCTCATTCATAATATTTACATAAGAGTGTTGTAAATAAATAGATAGCTTCCGAGGTCTCACCCTGTGTGCTCTATCGTTGTAAATCTTTGTGATAAGCAGCATCAGACCAGCAGCCGCGTGGGGTAACCGTGCGGTCTGAAGCGTCTTGTCACGGTCTGCGCGGCTTCCCTCGTCGGAAGTTCGAGTCCTCCCATGGGCATGGGTGTGTGTGTTGTCCTCAGCGTAAGTTAGTTTCAGTTAGATTAAGTAGCCCGTAAGCTTAGGGATTGATGACCATAGCAGTTTGCTCCCATAAGTCCTTACCACAAATTTCCAATTATCAGACCAGCAAAATAAGAGTCTGGGGAAGAAAGGGATGGATTACACTCTGTAGTAGTCTGTGCACTGATGTGTGGTTATGTGCAACGTACCACCTCCCATTCCAGATGAATAATCCTCAATCTCCAGCATCACACACCAGTCACAATCTGCTTCTAAGCCTATTTATAGATGCTTTGATCCACTAGCCCTTAAATCATATGTAGGAGTGAATAGTAGGAGTACACTGGGAGCACGTGGTATCTTCTCATCCAATACATCCCAACCTCGTAATTGCAGTATCATTGAAATGTTCCATGGTCCCACTACAAGACACCACCTCCTGAATGCCCCTGTTGCTGCAGCAGGTCAGATAAGCTTGAGGTCACCGACACTGCTGCAGGTCTCAACAAGCTGACCTCTTCTGCTGCTGCTGGACAAAGCAGAATATTTACCATTACATGCGATAACCATAATAGCAACTACAGACAGACTTGAAAGATACGAAGAGCAACTGAGCTTTTCCAGGAACATCATCCTCTGGTGACAGTACTGTTACCACACACACACACACACACACACACACACACACACACACTCACACATGGTTTGAATTTACCATCAAAATTTGCATTTGTCAGTTTCTTGTTGTTGTTGTTGCTGTTATTAATATTATTATTATTACACTCCTGGAAATGTAAAAAGAACACATTGACACCGGTGTGTCAGACCCACCATACTTGCTCCGGACCCTGCGAAAGGGCTGTACAAGCAATGATCACACGCACGGCACAGCGGTCACACCAGGAACCGCGGTGTTGGCCGTCGAATGGCGCTAGCTGCGCAGCATTTGTGCACCGCCGCCGTCTGTGTCAGCCAGTTTGCCGTGGCATACGGAGCTCCATCGCAGTCTTTAACACTGGTAGCATGCCGCAACAGCGTGGACGTGAACCGTATGTGCAGTTGACGGACTTTGAGCGCGGGCATATAGTGGGCATGCGGGAGGCCGGGTGGACGTACCGCCGAATTGATCAACACGTGGGGCGTGAGGTCTCCACAGTACATCGATGTTGTCGCCAGTGCTCGGCGGAAGATGCACGTGTCCGTCGACCTGTGACCGGACCGCAGCAACGCACGGATGCACGCCAAGACCGTAGGATCCTACGCAGTGCCGTAGGGGACCGCACCGCCACTTCCCAGCAAATTAGGGACACTGTTGCTCCTGGGGTATCGGCGAGGACCATTCGCAACCGTCTCCATGAATCTGGGCTACGGTCCCGCACACCGTTAGGCCGTCTTCCGCTCACGCATCGTGCAACCCGCCTCCAATGGTGTCGCGACAGGCGTGAATGGAGGGACGAATGGAGACGTTTCGTCCTCAGCGATGGGAGTCGCTTATGCCTTGGGGCCAATGATGGTCGTATGCGTGTTTGGCGCCGTGCAGGTGAGCGCCACAATCAGGACTGTATACAACCGAGGCACACAGGGCCAACACCCGGCATCATGGTGTGGGGAGCGATCTCCTACACTGGCCGTACACGTCTGGTGATCGTCGACGGGACACTGAATAGTGCACGGTACATCCAAACCGTCATCGAACCCATCGTTCTACCATTCCTAGACCGGCAAGGGAACTTGCTGTTCCAACGGGACAATGCACGTCCGCATGTATCCCGTGCCACCCAACGTGCTCTAGAAGGTGTAAGTCAACTACCCTGTCCAGCAAGATTTCCGGATCTGTCCCCCATTGAGCATGTTTGGGACTGGATGAAGCGTCGTCTCACGCGGTCTGCACGTCCAGCACGAATGCTGGTCCAACTGAGGCGCCAGGTGGAAATAGCATAGCAAGCCGTTCCACAGGACTACATCCAGCATCTCTACGATCGTCTCCATGGGAGAACAGCAGCCTGCATTGGTGCGAAAGGTGGATATACACTGTACTAGTGACGACATTGTGCATGGTCTGTTGCCTGTGTCTATGTGCCTGTGGTTCTGTCAGTGTGATCATGTGATGTATCTGACCCCAGGAATGTGTCAATAAAGTTTCCCCTTCCTGTGACAATGAATTCACGGTGTTCTTATTTCAATTTCCATGAGTGTATTATTATTATATTATCTCCTCTGCTATGTAATTGAAATTTGAACTTATTGAAAAAAATGAATTTTCTGTGATAATTTGAATTTACTGCCAAAATTTTAAGTTCCGCCTGTAGGGCGAGGTGAGGGGAAAGGAGACGAGGGGAGAGGTGAGGCAGTGATGGGGAGAGAGGAATGATTTCCATCATAGGATTATTTTCCAGTGGATTAGCAACAGGAGAGGAGAGATTAACTGACTAATTTAATTAATTACTCAATTAATTTGGTATCAATTAAATATCAAAATTTCACCTGGTACCGCTTTGTCCTACTACTTGTGATCTAATTGTGTAGATAAAGAAATAAAGGGCTACACAAAATTATGCGGTGGCACACTATTCGTTGTGTCTCTCCTAAGAGTGGCAAGGTGAATTGTCTCTGGTATTTCAGCAGATATTTGCAATTTACTTGTTGCACTTTATAGCTGGCAGCCGCCCAAACAAATAACGCTCAACTCTTTCATGTGATACCCAGTATCGACGGAAAGCATCGGTTTGTTTCCCGTTGCAAGCAACGTGAATTTATAAGCGTAATTTTACGTACCCATTAGATAGAGTGGTTCCAGATTAGCCTAGAACTGTATTCGTTTTTTCGATATGTATTAACAGGGCAAGTAGAACTCCAAGAATAACAAATACCCTATCAGCAGCAGCACGTCGCTGGCCCACGCTCACTTCTGCCGCAAACGTGCAGTGCTACTAATTCGCTGCTGGATTACTGTTTATTTTTCGTTTTTTACTGTTCCCTGTTAATAAATGCCTATAAAACGAATATCGGGAAAAGACTAATTTGTGAGCTTTTTATCGAATGGGCACGTAAAATTCCTATTTTAGTTGTAACGAGAAACAAAGCAAGGCTCTCTGTTGTCACTGGGGGTCACATGGGTGACGTGAAGAGCCGTATTTGTTTGGGCTGATTCCAGCTACACAATGCAAGGACGTACAAGCATCTTCCGAAATAGCAAAGAAAATGCGCTGATAACTTAGGAGGAAAACCGGTATAACACTTTAAAAGAAACTGTACAAAAAAGACACCACAAAACACAAACAGATAACAAGGCGAAAAAGAATACAAATTAAAACTTAAAATAAAATAGATGAATATGAAAGCGCGCGCGTATACACACACACACACACACACACTCACACACACACACAAAGAGAGAGAGAGAGAGAGAGAGAGAGAGAGAGAGAGAGAGAGAGAGAGAGAGCAAACAAACCTCAAATGAAACGCCAGAACGAGCTTGGAAATAGATCAACATCAACAGGCGCCAAGCACACTGCAGGAACATAAACAACGTGTTTTGTGAAGTTGGAAGTTTTAACTTCAGAATGCGGTTCCGTAAAACATCTACCGTGTTTCTGCGCGTATTTTTACAACGGAGGAGTATGCAGATGAGGGCAGGTACCTCAAAAATAAGTATGTTATTGGAATGCAACGGTTGTAGTTGCACTTAAATAACGTATGTGTGTATATAAGGGGCATTCAGATGAAATCCGGTCACTAATGTAAAGTAACGGTAACGATTTCATTAACTCAAAAATGTAGTTATACACAGTAACATACTCAAAAATAGTTGCCAAAAGTGTTAGCACTTTGATCCCATTGCAACACTAGTCGGTCGATTCCATCCTTGAGCTGGTTGGTTGCTGTCGGATCCAGGCCTGGACCCAGTCACACTCTTCGTTGTACGTTGCGAATGGATGTCCGCGAATAGCTTGTTTTACAGGTCTAAGCACATGAAAGTCAAACAGTGACAGTTCGAGACTGTACCGTGGATGTTGCACGTTTCCCATAGAAACTTCTGCAACGCCGTCTTCAACGCATGGGCCGTGTGTGGGCGGGCATTATCATGCAGGAGGATAACGCCATTGGACAACATGCCACGGCGTTTCGACTTGATGGCTCGTCTAAGGTTCTACAGAGTGGCTTGATGACGCTGGGCATTCAGGGTGGTTCCCCATTCCAGGAACTCGACAACCAGTGGGCCCTTGTGGTAAAAAAAGAACGACATCATGACCCTACCTAAACTCGTGTGCACGGCCTTTGATTTCTTTGGAGGTGGTGAGGTCGCATGTTTCCATTGTTTGCTATAACGCTTGCTTTCCGTTTCAAAATGGTGACACCATGTTTCGTCACCTGTGACAATACGCGACAGAAAGTCATATTTCTCCTCATGGTAATGTTGCAGAAAGACAGCGTCATTCGAGCATTGCGCTGCTCTGTGGCCGGTTGGTGGGGAACCCACTGCGCACAGATTTTTCGAAATTTCAATTGTTGATGCATTATGGTGTGGGCGGTGCTCACGCTAATACCCAGTAACTGATGGATCTCGTCTACGGTGATTCTGCGTTTGTCCAAGATTAAAGCATTCACTTCCGCAACCATTTCCCGTGTGATGACACGATGAACCTGTACAGGACGAGCATCGTCTTCCAGTGACTCGGGCGCCTCTCAAGAAAATGAAATTGTTTGCGCCATTCGACAACACTTGAATGACTCAGACTGTTCTCACCGTACACAGAATTCATCCATCGGCCTTCAACTCGGTCCGCCGCCAAAAATAGAATCACTCCTCGTTGTTCCTGCTTGCTCGCCTCCACATTCGGTAGTGTAACTACATTCTATTCGGCGTGAAACCACACTGGCGCTATGCAACGTCAAAAGGTACGCACTCGTCAGTCTCTCTACCAGTAGATGGCGCCAACATACCTGCAGTTACGTGGTGCCATGTCAGGCAGATTTAGACGTACTGACCAGGTGTCATTTGAATGAACCTCACAATTTTCGGATGCATTTGATCCACTGGCGTCTTCAAAAGGAAATGATATAAACTGATAGAAAGTATCCTCTTAAAGTTGTCGGTATAAATCATAAGTGTAAACAGTCGGCATTTACGATTTGTACCGACAACATTGACAAGATATCATAACGTAAAATATGTTAGGCTTAATTTCCTTTATACGCAGTATTACTCGACGTATGTTTGCATTTTACAGTTCTAAATAAAAGTACCCATTGATGAAGGCACAAATGTGCCTCCACACGTTTCGTCATAAAAGGAGTACTTATTAGCGTTGTAGACCAACTTGATTTCCCATTACATAAATGAAATTGTTCACAAGTTTTGCGTTAGTGTTAATTATCTATACCAATCAGCTGACGAGTGGAAGAGTTACGTGAATGGATTGGTTTCAATGTAGCGTTTATTTTTATTTTTTTCGGTTACAGGCTCATTTGAGAATATATGTTTTTATCACTGAATAATTTTAACTTCATGTGGAATAAATGAGATAAAGTAGACTTCGCGTTTGTTCATATAGCAGTCGTAGCGCGTGAACCCAAATCAGATACGCGCTCGATTTGTATCTGATTTCTCTCAATAGAGTGCTAAGTCGATAATTAAATTTCTTATTTCAAACATTATTTCAATTTCAGCCTTTGTCTTAATGCCATTACTGTTTCCAGCTCAGCACCTCAGAAAGCAGAGAAAGTAGCAAAATAATGTAGGTAGCTAATTTGAGATTTTTTATGACACTGTAATCGCTAGTTACTTGTACAACTCAAAGTGAAACTCGAAAGACATCAAAAATAGGGTATTTTCCGTTGTGATGCTGTAACAATAAAATGGAATACATTTTGAAGTTTACATTTTGTCGTATTGTCTGTAACTGCTCATCTGTATGTAAATAGAGAGCTACTTCACTATTCGTGAGCTCGAAAACGCTTTTTATTATCAACGATGACGTAAGAATTTCCCTTTTTAGATTTACATTCTGCCAGCATTTGGGTACAAGACATACAAAAGTAAACTGTCGTCGAAGAATGCATCGCAATCCGGCATACAGAAGGGCATATATTAAGTAAGGTAAAACTCCTGAGTGGCTTCTATGGAATCCAGTTAGTTCCTAGAACGAGAAACAGTGGAATTTCTTACAAGAATAAATTCCAGCCAAATCCATTCAGAGACGGTAAAGCTATAAACACGCAAAGGAAGTTGCATAATAATGAAATTCCTCTCCGCATGAATAGTACTGCAGTACAATCGGCGTCACAACGAAGTTCTGCGTTAGTTTAACAACACTATGTAGGAAAAGCTGCTTTAACAAACGAAACTCATACTAAGTTACTTCCGTCACCGGTACTCTGATCCTTTGGAGAAAAGTACGATTAGTTCAAGATATCTGAAGCGTGAAGTTGACTAAATACGAGATGTTTCATAAGCTCTGTAAAGAATGCAGCTGATGAGTTTCAGTAATAACGTACACTTTGAGACGCGACTTATAACAAATTTGCTGAATCACTTTGAATAACATAAGTGGTACACGTTATGCCGAGAATATGTCATCAATGCCCACTGCTCGCTTTTTCACAAACAGTGTATTTCTGTTTCCGCTGTAGTCTTATTTTGGGATACGCCACATTGGGAGACTTGCGTGTCATTGATGATGAAATGATGATGACAACACAACACCCAGTCCACGGGCGGGGAAAAAATTTCATCCTGCCCGGTAACTGGACCCATCCCTACTGCATAGTAGGCAAGCACGTAACCAATCAGTTAAGGAGGCGGACATTTTGATACACCTAACCTATTTCTTACCATACTACATACATTAGGGCACCACATCCCATTTAAAAAGCATACCTCTCTCTTCTACGTATATTTCGTGTACGGAAACATTCTTACTCCGATTTTGCAGATTAACACATCATGCCACATAGTTTTTTTCTTATCTATACTTCTTATGATCCATTTATAACACCTTAGCCAGCAGCTCTTGTAATGACCTCAAAAGTATATTACTTTACTTATCACTCATTATCATGGAGTTGCTAATTATAAACAAATTCTTTTAGTTTGCCACAATGTTCTTTCCGCTGTTATGGAGGAAAACAATTATTGACAATTTTGAATACTGATGTTAGCACATCATAAATTATTTTTTTAAGCTAAGTGCCTATTCTTCCCTTTCTCAATGTGACGTTACTAAGACGTCGAAAAATGAAATTTTCTGTACTGTGTACATTTGGAACAAAATATTAATCATCGTCATAATACTTTAAAAATTGTAGTTCAACACTAAAATAATCCTGTGACTAATAATTAATTGGGTGTCGAACGAAGTATTCCTCCTAGTGAATTTGTAATCCTGATTAACGCCAAGAAAGTGGATAATAGAACTGTAACTCGAAAGATGACCACTGCCATGAGTGTGTGAATGTGGGAAGAGGGGTGATAGAAATAGCTGCCCCTATGGGAGAAGGAAGAATAAGAGAAAAATATCAAGGATACTGAGACCAAAAAAGGAAAGATAGCCCCAAAGATAGAACACAGTCCCCCACCCCCACCCACGCACACCTACGATCCTTCCTTGAGGGGTAATTTACTGTGGAGTGGAAGACAGAGATGGTTGTCAATCCTACAGAATGGACACCATCAACCTCATCTTCAAAAGCACTGAAATATGGTCTCTACACTATGCGATTGTGGGCCAGTGTGGATTGCTCATTCTGTTAAAGGGATCTCTACAAAATGGCAAAAAAAGTAGTGCATCTCCTGAACTTCATCGGTTACAATGACTTCAGTGTTCAGGTAATATAAATTCCCATTTACGCCATTATGTAATTTTGTGCTAAAGCGTTATTCATATTTGGCTAAATGTGAAATTATAGATTACTAGAGTAATCCTCCAGATACTTAAGAGTACAAGCTGATGCCAGTCGCAAATTCATGTAAGAACAACAAACACTACTATTAGTTGCATAAAATATGTTTCACAAACACATATTTTAACAGCTAGAAGTGTATATTTCAAAACTATCCTCAGTAATTTAGCCGGTGGAGCGTGCCGCCGGCCGTGGTGGCCGAGCGGTTTTAGGAGCTTCAGTCAGGAACCACGCTTATGCTACGGTCGCAGGTTCGAATCCTGCCTCGGGCATGGATGTGTGTGATGTGCTTAGGTTGGTTAGGTTTAAGTAGTTCTAATTTCTAGGGGACTGATGACTACAGATGTTAAGCCCCACAGTGCTCAGAGCCATTTGAACCATTTTTGAGCGTGCCATTACGCAGTACGTGAAATATCACAGTGCCTCGATGCTTATTCAGTCTGATCCCTTCCTCCAATCAAGATTGAAATATGCAAAATATGTAGGATAGTAGCGGCAGAGGATTGCTGTATGGGAAACTAAATAAGAAGCATTACAACGACTGGCATAGGAAATTGTAGATGTCAGTCTACAAATTCACAAAGAGCGTAGACCCCCTGAGTATTTCTTAAATGGCACTATAACTAAATATGGTCAGTGGCGTCGAGAAGCGTCTCCCAACATCCATATCTGGATATTCCTACCTATATATTTGTAATTTCTTTTTTATTTTCCTTTTATTTATTTTCCCTAACTTTTTTCCTTTTATTTTGTTTCTACCACATTGTTTAAACTTAAATGAACCATTTAAATTTCACTCTTCTCCTCTCAGTAATTTTCTCTCTTAAAGCTATTGTTAAGTTATGATTACGTAATATTCTAAAAGGAAAAAAATTTTTAGTAATAGGCATTAAAAATTATTGGACAACCAAAATCATTCCAATTACTTCTAAACTTCACACAAAAATGATTCATATATTTTTCCCACCATTTCAGCTGTAGCTGTGATCTAAATTTATGAAGTTTCTTCCATAGAGATTGTTCGTAGACAATAAATGATTAAAATGTGTGTTAACAAATGACTGAATATTTTGTTGAACCCTTTCCTCCATTAAATCAAGGTTGCAAGTTCCATCCTGATATTGCAGCTGCTTCTAGATCTTGACTTTTTCTAACATATGTAACCTTATAATTGTGTCTGAAGTGTTTTTATGAATCTCTACAAAATCTTGTTCAACAACCTCCTCAATCTATTTTAGATCTGTATTTACTTTTCTAACCTCCCTAATTCACAATGTTTATCTACCTCGGAATGCAATTCCCCTTCTACATTTATAGAAAGTCGATTGGAACTTTGATATTTTCTCATTTATTTCAGCTTTTTCTTGACGTGAGTCAGTGTTATCTACATCTACATGGATACTCTGCAAATCACATTTAAGTGCCTGACAGAGGGTTCATCGAACCACCTTCACAATTCTCTATTATTCCAAACTCGTAAAGCGTGCGGAAAGAATGAACACCTATGTCTTTCCGTACGAGCTCTGATTTCCCTTATTTTGTCGTGACAATCACTCAGCCCTATGTAGGTCGGTGTTAACAAAATATTTTCGCATTCGGAGGAGAAAGTTGGTGACTGGAATTTCGTGAGAAGATTCCGTCACAACCAGAAGCACATTTCTCTTAATGATTTCCAACCGAAATCCTGTATCATTTCTGTGACACTCTCTCCCATATTTCGCGATAATACAAACCGTGCTACCTTTCTTTGAACATTTTCGATGTACTCCGTCAGTCCTATCTGGCAAGGACCCCACACCGCACAGCAGTATTCTAAAAGAGGACGGACAAGCGCAGTGTAGGCCGTCCTGTTAGTACGTCTGTTAGATTTTATAAGTGTCCTGCCAATAAAACGCAGCCTTTGGTTAGCCTTCCCAACAACATTCTCTATGTGTTCTTTCCAATTTAAGTTGTTCGTAATTGTAATACCTACGTATTTAGTTGATTTTACGGCTTTTAGATTAGACTGATTTATCGCGTAACCGAAGTTTAACAAGTTCCTTTTAGCACTCATGTGGATGACCTCACACTTTTCGTTATTTAGGGTCAACTGCCACTTTTCACACCATTCAGATATTTTTTCTAAATAGTTTTGCAGTTTTTTTATCTGCAAACAACCGAAGACGGCTGCTCAGATTGTCTCCCAAATCGTTTATATAGATAAGGTACAGCAAAGGGCCTATAAAACTACCTTGGGGACGCATGGAATTACTTCTGTTTTGCTCTATGACTTTCCGTCAATTACAATGAACTGAGACCTCTCTGAAAGGAAATCGCAAATTCAGTCACATAACTGAGACTATATGCCATAAGCACGCAATTTCACTACGAGCCGCTTGTGTGGTACAGCGTCCAAAGCCTTCCGGAAATCCAGGAATACGGAATCGATTTGAAATCCCTTGTCAATAGCATGTTGTGTTTCACAGGAACGATGATTTCTAAACCCATGATGAGTGTTTGTCAATAGAGGAAATTCATAATGTTTGAACACAACATATGTTCTAAAATCCTGCTGCATATCGACGCTAACGATATGGGCCTGTAATTTAGTCGATTACTCCTACTGTCTTTCTTGAATATTGGTGTGACCTATGCAACTTTCCAGTCTTTGAGTACGGATCTTTCGTCGAGCGAACGCTTGTATATGATTGTTACGTATGGAGATAATGCATCAGCATTTTCGGAAAGGTACCTAATTGACATACAGTCTGGACCAGAAGACATGCTTTTATCAAGTGATTTGAGTTGCTTCACTACTCCGAGGATATTTACTTCTTCTTTACCCACATTGGCAGCTGTTTTCGATTCGAATTCTGGAATATACTTGCTCTCCCGAGGTCAATGCGATCATCGTCCCACTCCTCGCCATAGTTCTCCCCATGTAAACGAAAACAATAAATCTAAGCAGTAGTTACGCTGCCCTATCTCATAACTCCCCCTATGTCATATACTTCAGTTACGATGCTCGTGGTTCACCTTTTTTTCTTTTGGTTGCGATGATGTGTGCAATTTGCTGGTCTCTTCTGAGGCATACAACTAAAAGATTCAGTGTCAAAACTGTCTCCACTGCACACGTGGAATTCGAAGAAAACTATATGCAGGCCACAATCACCCATCATTCCACTGGCACACTTGCTGACAGAACCCTGCGGTGATAACTTTGCGTGAAGAGAGGCCATACTCGGGAATATGCCAGGTATGGGAGGCTACATTGTGTCCCATGCTACTATCTGGTGTCTGTGCCATCTGAAGCTGCTGTGGCGTCACAATGGGATAGTGTCCTCAAAGTACCACTTGGCAGTTGGCGCCAGGGCTGTTGATGCGTCCTTTGGTCACACAGTGCTTCGGCGAACAGTGAAACCGCCTGGTCACGGAGCTATGGTGGCCTGCGGAGACTCCCGCAGCTGGCGGCTGACAAGTGAGCATCCCCATAAGCAAGGGGCATCGGTCTTCTGGTGGTGCCTTGTTGTGCTGCACTTTGAGAGGCAGTGACGGCACCGCAGTTTTAGGAGCATACGTCTATGGAGACCAGTGATGGCCGGCTGCTGGCAACAGATAATAGCTACCAAGCACGAATGGAAGCGGCTGTTACTTTGGTGTCTGGAGTCTGTGTTTGAGGAATGGAACATCACGGACTAGAGGAGGTACTTAGGTACTTGAGGAGGTGAGTCGAGGTTGGGGCCCGACAATAAGAGCGCGCGGTTGTGAAGACTAGGGGTACAGTCCGGCTGACGTTTCCTTGGTGTCCATCCGTCTGTTCCTTGCTGGACGTGGACAGCACAGACTAGGGGTGTGTGTGTCTTACATAGAGCTGTCCTCGAAGGCCAGTACTAGAAGTTTTTAAGGCTGTACGACGTCCGAAGTAATATATGCTTACAGGAAATGGAACTTGCACTGCCGGCCGCGGTGGTCTCGCGGTTCTAGGCGCGCTGTCCGGAACCGTGCGACTGCTACGGTCGCAGGTTCGAATCCTGCCTCGGGCATGGATGTGTGTGATGTCCTTAGGTTAGTTAGGTTTAAGTAGTTCTAAGTTCTAGGGGACTGATGACCACAGATGTTAAGTCCCATAGTGCTCAGAGCGATTTGATTTTTGAACTTGCACTAGTTACACTCCTGGAAATTGAAATAAGAACATCGTGAATTCATTGTCCCAGGAAGGGAAAACTTTATTGACACGTTCCTGGGGTCAGATACATCACATGATCACACTGACAGAACCACAGGCACATAGACACAGGCAACAGAGCATGCACAATGTCGGCACTAGTACAGTGTATATCCACCTTTCGCACCAATGCAGGCTGCTATTCTCCCATGGAGACGATGGTAGAGATGCTGGATGTAGTCCTGTGGAACTGCTTGCCATACCATTTCCACCTGGCGTCTCAGTTGGACCAGCGTTCGTGCTGGACGTGCAGACCGCGTGAGACGACGCTTGATCCAGTCCCAAACATGCTCAATGGGGGACAGATCCGGAGATCTTGCTGGCCAGGGTAGTTGACTTACACCTTCTAGAGCACGTTGGGTGGCACGGGATACATGCGGACGTGCATTGTCCTGTTGGAACAGCAAGTTCCCTTGCCGGTCTAGGAATGGTAGAACGATGGGTTCGATGACTGTTTGGATGTACCGTGCACTGTCCCCTCGACGATCACTAGAGGTGTACGGCTAGTGTAGGAGATCGTTCCCCACACCATAATGCCGGGTGTTGGCCCTGTGTGCCTCGGTCGTATGCAGTCCTGATTGTGGCGCTCACCTGCACGGCCCAAACACGCATACGACCATCAGTGGCACCAAGGCAGAAGCAACTCTCATCGCTGAAGACGACACGTCTCCATTCGTCCCTCCATTCACGCCTGTCGCGACACCACTGGAGGCGGGCTGCACGATGTTGGGGCGTGAGCGGAAGACGGCCCAACGGTGTGCGGGACCGTAGCCCAGCTTCATGGAGACGGTTGCGAATGGTCCTTGCCGATACCCCAGGAGCAACAGTGTCCCTAACTTGCTGGGAAGTGGCGGTGCGGTCCCCTACGGCACTGCGTAGGATCCTACGGTCTTGGCGTGCATCCGCGCGTTGCTGCGGTCCGGTCACAGGTCGACGGGCACGTGCACCTTCCGCCGACCACTGGCGACAACATCGATGTATTGTGGAGACCTCACGCCCCACGTGTTGAGCGATTCGGCGGTACGTCCACCCGGCCTCCCGCATGCCCACTATACGCCCTCGCTCAAAGTCCGTCAACTGCACATACGGTTCACGTCCACGCTGTCGCGGCATGCTACAAGTGTTAAAGACTGCGATGGAGCTCCGTATGCCACGGCAAACTGGCTGACACTGACGGCGGTGGTGCACAAATGCTGCGCAACTAGCGCCATTCGACGGCCAACACCGCGGTTCCTGGTGTGTCCGCTGTGCCGTGCGTGTGCTCGTTGCTTGTACAGCCCTCTCGCAGTGTCCGGGGCAAGTATGGTGGGTCTGACACACCGGTGTCAATGTGTTCTTTTTTCCATTTCCAGGAGTGTATATAGCATATGGCATATATAGGCAGGGGGTCCGTATAAAGTGGTCCATATTCTTACTCTGCCTTTAACTGATTTGGTGTATGGTTAATTACACCTGGCTGATTTAGTGTGAAGCAAATTTTTATTGTGTTTTTGTGATACACTACCACTTGGAAGATAAGATTTCTTTGGGGGAAAATTTAATTAGTAATGATGGTTAATTTATTAGTTCGGATTTTCATTTCGCTATTCATTTGTAGGGCTTTCAGGAGGAGAAACTAGAGCGTAATTATTGTGTACATTGTTCGGTCGATGGTCTGAATATAGTTTATTCTGCTGTTTTCTATTGTTACCCCTAATATTGTCTTTCCCTCGTGTGTTTTCTTTTGCATATTATGGATTTGTTAAGAAAACTTTAGTTACTGTCTTGCGACAATATGTCACTTAGTTGTGCCCTATTCATTAAGAAAGTTTTCATTATTTTTATTCATTTTGCTCTTATTAGGGAAGCTATTATTGTTCTTTGAGTCATAGGAGTAATTTTCTCTCACTAACGCTTGCTCTATTCATAGTGAATCATTTAACAGGTTGCCAGTAAGGTTGAATAATTTTTGCGCACATATTTTAATTCATTTCGTTGTTGAAATTGTTCGTGGTATAATGCTATCAATAACTTTTGCATTTTTTTAGAGAAAAGTATACCCCACACAGTACCCAAGTTGCTTCCAGTCCTGAGCCAATGCTGCTGGTAATCTGCCGTATTATTGTTTACTCTCAAACCAAAGTATGTGCTCGCCACACGGGCTAGCGCCGAGGTCTGGGGCGCCTTGTCACGGTTCGCGCGGCTCCCCTCATCGGAGGTTCGAGTCCTCCCTCGGGCATGAGTGTGTGTGTTGCCCTTAGCGTAAGTTAGTTTAAGTTATATTAAGTAGTGTGTAAGTTTAGGGACCGATAACCTTAGCAGTTTGGTCGCATAGTACATACCCCAAATTTCCGATGTGCTCATTAGACTGTTCTTTCTACTTAGCAGGTCCTACAGTTCTACCACACTTTCACTGATGGCAGCGATTCATCAGCGCATATTATCATTGATATCCTCACTCCCTGAATTTTAACACCACTCCAGATATTTTATTTTATTTCCCTGTATAGATTGAACAGCGGAGCGACAGATTGCTTCTGTGTCTGCCACATTTTTTTATCAGTAGACTTTTTATTCACGGTCTCCCTCTCTTATTATTCCCTGTTCTTGGACATAACATATACTACTCAAGGATTGCTAAAGAGCGTATTAAAGAAAACGAACACCACGCGCGGCTAACACGAGGTATTAAATCCGCGGAAGGGAGAAATCACGAGAACTTTAGCCTTGACACCATTTGAATAGCGTACGTGTGCCGGCTAAGGAAACCAAAATTTATGGATGTCCGAGAAGAGACTTAGATCTCAAGACACGCACGTAGCTACAATAGTGAGGACGGCTACAGGCTTCCGGCATAGTGGCTCCTCGCCATCGAGGAAGTGAATACGTGACCGTTGCGTGCGAACTGTACAAATAACACCCTGGAAGCCACCTCTGAGGAAAATAGCATTTTTGATAAACATTCCCCCTCTCTTGCTCTGCCCGTTTCGCTTCTCGTCAATGATGATGGCCACCAATGGTAGCCACAAGATTTTAACGCAGTAATCGCATTGCTCCAGTACAAAACTCTGCTTTATTAGAGAAAGCGAGGCTGGTCTCTGACAGTCTTCAGTCTACAGTGGAAACACAAGACCCGAGTAGTGGGGTCGAAACGTCTCTCGTTTAGAAGAAGTAAGACGTGGTCTAACAACCATGTTTCAACTTCACTATACCCATCTCTCCCTGCCACGTACACTTACTTTGATAAGAATGACTTCGTTACTTAGCAAATAACGCCAGAATCTCCCACAGTTGAAGTCGCCGAGGAATCGTGCTTTCTCAGAATGTTACCCCAGGTTTACTTTGTCAAGATGCAGACGATGCACGCGCTGGAGTGGGCCTGTGGTACGCGTGTGCGTGAACGCTCGCTCGCCAAGAACGCCAGTTACGGACGAGGAGTGAGGCGCGCCCTCCCCTCCCTGTGCTGCGCCGACAACTCGCAGGCCCGCCCGGCCGGCCGAACGTCAGCGGCGCTTCCGCGGAGGCCGGGCGAGGGGGAGACAGCCCGAAAGTTTGTATTAAATTTAACTAACCAGTTTGTAGCCAGGCAATTTGGGCGGAAGTTTACCTTACAACGTGGGGGACCGTTAAGCCACTTCGGCGGAACTTGCCATCTCGTGATACGAGATAGAGTCCCTTAACGCTACATAAATTACGAAGCAACTCAAACCATAATTTTAACGGATGAGCGGATAATGCTTTATTACCTAGAAGCGGAAATTCCGTGGAGCGTGATTAAAAGTGTGCCAAGTTCTGTTTGTCCAACTTTTCTCCGTCCTCCCTAGTTTGTACAGTGAGAACTACGGCCGCTGTTGCATGCACTACGTTTCGCGCTGACGGTATCTCGAGCTGTGTGATACTGTTACAATGAAATAAATCTTTGCACGTCCAAGAATAATCTTCCGGACACGCTCAATTTTAGTGGCAAAGGTTTCGCATGGGTGGTTAACGAAATGTTGCTTTGAAGCAAAACGTTAATACACCTAAAAGATCGTCGATTCGACGTTTTCCCAATTATCAATATAAAAATTCAATTGTCACCCTTTTGCAATTTTAAATGGTGGAAAAACACGCAGTAGTGAGCTAGTGTACCTTCAAACAGATGGAACGGGATTCAGTTCCGCTGCTGGATATGATATTCTACATTTTCCGTGAATTTCACACAACGCTGTTTTCAGACACCTTTCTATCCATTGCCCGATAACCTCCTCTCCAACGACCATAACGTCATTGGCTATATAATCTCTAAAACCTTGTAACTGGAGAAATCATTTTCGTTTCAATAGCTGCTTTATTCACACTTTTGTTGTCTCAGTTGCGGAACATCAAATTTATTCATGCTATAAACAGGAGAAAACAAAGTAGTTGTTACAGGGAGAGTAAGTTTTCCATATAGAAAATTGTGTACCAGTGCATCCAGCACACCATCTTCAACAGAATGGAGGGACTTACAGTATAGATTTCAATCATCAGGATAATACGGTTTAAACGTTCAGTTTATCACAATGGTATTCCGACATTCCTGCGAGCGATAATCATCAATCAGAAGAAAGTTTCAGGAGCGCATTTTCTCTCAGATTAATATGTGAATTGGTGCAAAAAATGTCTGTGAGACGTCTGCCTGTCGAAGCTGATGGACAGTCGTCATTGCAGCATTATACATCTTTTGACGTCGTCTTTGTCAGTTTGTTTCTCTGTACTCAGTAACTCAATATCCCAAATGACATAGAGTGCCACTCCAAAATAGTTCTGAGGAAATAATTGCATACTATTGGTTCGATTTTTTACAAAATTTGCATGCTCCGTTACCTGTTTACTCTACAATTACATCACACAGTTACGCGCAGTTGCAGATTTTCGTAGATGGATCACTGAAGTAGAATCGCTGTGACTCTATGTTACTCCAAGCAGACTCAATGACTGCTTTGTAAATTTTTGAGACTAATCGAGTAAATATTTTGTTTTTTCACTTGTTGAATTTTGATACATAAAAGCAGGACAGTAAACACTATTTTCAAACTTATCTAATAATTTTAAATTAAGGTATTTTTGTTAAACACTGACAAAAAGTCACATGTCATTACTTGAGCGTTAGTTCCCACTACTTTCGTTAGCATTTTGCTAAGTAAACTTGATAAACTAAGAACAAAAAGAAATTAGATCACTTTTAAAAAATAGGGTGCTGAGGTAATCTGGTTAGAAGTTTAATATTAGTCCTAAGACCTCGGATTAGATTTCAGCTCCTGTTAGATAAACCTTATTCCTTAAATTATTGGGATTATCTCTGTACACAGAAACGGAGCGTTGAAGAAGAGCGGACTAAGTGACTGATAGTTTCACAGAATCATCTCACCCGTTGTTTTAAAAACAAACTAGTTAAATTGAACAATCAATAATGATCAGCGATATGGATATTTAAATGTTAATAGGGCTTTAAAAACGTAAAATGTACTTGCAAGAAGTACTGACTTCTTGATACTATGACTGTTCTTTCACAAAGTCATGGTTGGGACCGTTTAACATGTAGTTGTAAGTGTCACTGCGTGTGTGAGTGTGTCTGCGATTTACGGGCACCCAGCGGCGAGGGTACCAAGTGTCTTTACTTAAATCAATAGAAACGAATGTTGTTAAAATACCTGAAATGCCATGAAACAACTTAGAGTAATTCTCACACAATTACACTCACTCTCTCCCATCCTCACTCATAACCTCCCGCACCATCACTATAACCCACATCCTTGGCCAGATGTTCTATGACTGGCAATTAAACCACAAGAATTACAAACTTAATATGAAATAATTACTCAGATAAATGTGACTGAATGTTCTCTTAAAAGACGTGGATGAGCCAGCAGCGCTGATAACACATTAAAAAAATCTCCCTAAGGTTTCCATTAATTATCAGTGACAATGAACGGCAAATCTGTTGGTAGACTAGTCGCTGATCTCTCGCCTGGACAAAAAATTCAGTTTATTAAAATGTGACGTAGTATGTTCCGAACGCCACAAGCATCACTCACTGGACAGATCTCAAGTCTGAGCAAGAAACCATGCTTTACATAGCTGTGTCCCATAAGAAGACGAGTGAAAAAGATTTCATCCACTTTGTGTGGCAGGAAGGAGATCACAATGGCCGAGTTGGTGTTATTGTTTATATGCGTTACATAATCATTTTCCGTCTTTAGTATTATTCGTATGACTTACAACAGAGTTGTGGACTTAACAGAATGCACCAAATTGTCTGCCACCGTCAGTCATTCTTCTTCTCATCTAAGCACAGCTCTGTGATACTTTATAGGGAGACGGGATACTGAACTACCTTACCATCTCAACACGTCTTCTTGGCTACTATATCCGCCGTTTTTTTCCCCCTAATACCCGTTTTTCCTCGCTTCGCAGCCTTGTGGAGGAGAAGGGAATGCAGAATATTCTGGAATAGTTCATGTGCTGCGTACAGGTGTTGCAGAGAATCAGCAGCATTCAGAGAGTCTTTCGCAGTCGCAACACGTCTCATCTGCTTCAGTGCCCTCAAGGTCGTATATAACTCTGGATCGGAGACTGTGAAGTGCTGAGGCAATCCGCTGTCGAGGACATGACAAGGGAAAACGAGGAACCAACGGGCTGCCCCTGTTTAGAACTATCTGCGAATGCAGCTATAAAATTATAGTGTTGATTTAAAACGTCGTGAGATATTGTATACAAACAGATGATGGAGTGCAACTTCTCCTATAATGCACTAAACCTAAAATTACTCTAGGTCTTTAAAGTAACCAGGTTGGCAGTTGGTAAAATTCCTAGATTTTGGGTTGTACTTGTCCCAAACCAAGTGACTTCACATAGATCCTACGCAGCCTTGTTGCTGATTGGCGATTGGAGAAAAAGTGTTCTAAGGCTGGACGACCAACAGTACAATAAGCCAGTGAAGTGGCAGCAGTGATGGCCTTCTATGCGTCATGCCCTATGAGGAGCTGAGGACAGGTGGTGGTTCCCTAGCATCAGCACAGAGCTTCTTAAGGGAGCGATCCTGTAAGTATCCGTGGTGAGCGTGGCATCCTCATGTTTGATAGCGTCGACGATCTTCATGTTATAAGGTCTCAATGATCAACAGTATTCTAGCCGCGATCTTACGAAAGCCCTATAAAACTGGGGCAGAAGCTCCCCGTCAGCTCATCGTAGACCTGTGGTTAAGGCACTTCAAAACATTTAGTGCTTTTTGGGTTCTTGCGTTCAGATCCTTTATGTATGTAATCAAATATGAGGCCCAGTAACTTCACCAAGCCTTTAAAATGAAAAATTATGTCCTTCATATGCAAGTCGCGGGCATTAAAGAAAAAGGCTCAAACACCGACAGCTGGAAGTGCAGTCCAGAAACTGAAACCAGCCATAGTTACAGACCAATGCCCTGGCAGCTCAGAAGCATGAGCAGACACGGCTTTCGCAACCTGCGCTTCCACGTGAGCGATGTCACACCGACTCCCGTCCCGTGATTGACCGACCTACTCATTAAGCTAGGTCATCAACTACGCTCCAGACGTTTCGACACTGGTTCCATACAGCAACTCTCAGTAAGTGGAAATGAGATTGAAACCAGCAGAACCAGGCCGTCAGCACGTCGTCAGAGTTGGGCCATCCACTGACATACAGCCTGTGACACTGCCCCCGCCGGGCCGCGAACCAACGGTCTCTGCAAGAGTGTCCAACCGGTGTACAGGGACTGTCTCTCTGCTGCGCCACCACCCTGCAGCCATAATCCGCCATCCGCCAGCATGCTGTGGCATCCGGGCCGCCCCTACCGTCCACGGGAAAAACCTGCGTCGGTACCCCTTTACCAGTCTGCCGGGGTCCCAGGATAGTCTCCCGTCTCCTGCAGCGTATTTCAGAAGTGCTGAAACATGTCTTTCGTGTCAATCAATAAAGTGTTTTATCGACAGTTTGGCTGCCAGCTTCATATAATCTATGGCTAACCTCATGCAGAGAACCGCACGCTCACTCCTACCCTGCAGTAAATCATGTTATACTACGCCGACAGCGACTAAAATTAAAACGCACACTTATGTGATATTTCTGGAGCTCACTCGTCCAACCTCTTCATATTAAGTTCTAACTGACGCAATCTTGGAGGAGTAATGGCAAAACCTTTCACAAATAGGAAGCATTGAGCAAGTCTCTTTAGTGTAGACGTTCTTATGTTATTAATGGCTATAGAAAAGAAGGCAACACTTTAAACATTTCTCTGCGGAAAACCAATCTCCTAATCAACACTATCTGTCACTGCTCATCAAATGGAGATGTGGTCTTGCAAACGTCGCCGGTGGATCTGAGACTGCTGTACATCTGAGAAGCGTCGTACGCAGCACCCCTTTTTCGCGGATGTTAAAAGTTTAAGCTGCTAAGTCAACGCAACTAGAATATATTTCCGTCTGTTAAGACTGATTTTTTTGAGGAACGGGTACAGCTATCAAGTTGACATTTGTGTCAAATATTAAGATCCGCACCTCCTTCGCGGTGCAAAAATTTTCAGCTTCTAAGTCAATGTGGCCAAAAGAAACGGACAATAATACAACACATTTTTATACTTGCAAACTCATTCATCAAAACTTACAGATGAACTACATAATTAAGTTCGTACGGAACACTCACGCACGATTCATACTCGCATTTTTCCTGTTTTTCTGTGTCATCATTGGTTTGAAGCGGCCCACAATGAATTCCTTCCCTGCTTCAATCTCTTCATCTCAGAGCAGCTCGTGCACGCGACGGCCTCAGTTATATGTTGGATGTATTCTAATCGCCGTTTTTCTCTACAGTTTTCTCCCTCAATTGTTCTCTCTAGTACCATGGACGTTATTAATTGAGTCTTAACACACGTCGTATCATGCTGCTCCTTTTTATTGTCGGTGTTTCCTATATGTTCCTTTATTCGCCGATTCTGTGGAGAACCTCTTTAATCCTTACCTTATCAGTCCACCTAATTTTCAACATTCTTCTGAGTACATCTTAAACGCTTCGATTATCTTCTGTTTCGTTTTTCCCACAGTCCATACTTCACTACCATACAATGAACTGCTCCTAATGTGCATTCTAAAACATTTTTTCTTAAAATATTGGCATATGTTTAATACTAATTGATTTGTTTTGCCCAGAAATGTTCTTCTTTCCAGTGCTACTCTGCTTTTCATGTCCTTATTACTTTGTGCGTCATGGGTTATTTTGCTACCTAGATAGCAGAATGCCTTAACTTCATCTACTTTGTGATTGTCAACCCTGATGCTAAGTTCCTCGCTGTTCTCATCTGTGCTACTTCACGTTACTTTTTTCTTTCTTTGATTCACTTTCAATACATAACCTGTACTCATTGGACTGTTCACTCAATTCGGCAGAACCTGTAATTGTCCTTCACGTTCACTAAGAATAGCAATGTTATCAGCGAATCTTACCATTGAATTTTAATTTCACTATTGAACTTTGTTTTAATTTCCGTCATTGCTTGTGCTAGGTATACAGGGTGAACCGAAAAACTATAGGGTAGGATATCTGACTGGAAATGGAGGAAAAAAGTTCTGTGAAAGTGTGATCGGAAACGGACGGTGTGCATTCAATGACAACAAATCGTCGCGGAACTCAGTACCACCGTACAGAACTGCATCGCATCGACGTCACAACAGGTGTTAAAGTGTCCTCCATGGGACTACAGGCGATAATTATAGTAGCGCTCGTCATGCAGGATACACGTAATCATAATTAGGTGTACATGTTGTTGGGCCATTTGCCTTGAGTTTGCACTAGGATTTGTCTCAATACATTGCAGAGTCCAGTTCACCTCCTCCCTGCATGCTAATCTGAAATGACCCACGATTTCACAAAGGTCCAAAACTTGCTTTAAATGTGGTGTGAGGTGGTTAGTGGGTACTCGTTTTAATATAGCCGTGCTGCCTCCCGACCGTTTCCATCTGCCTGGCAGTACCCCATCTCAGCTTGTTCTGACACGAATACTGGACCATTATGCTGTTTTCAGTACGCTGCTTTAATAACACCACGTGGAACACACAAGGAATACACGCCACATGTATTTCCGGACACATGCTCCAGCATTTTGCACCATTTAGGTTAGAGAATTCTCTCCCTAGGCCCGACAAGACGCCTCCTGAGACGCGGCAAGGCAGGAGTAGGCAAAATGCAACAAGGAATAACAATATTAATGTGCTTATAGTAAACTGCAGGAGCGTCTATAGAAAGGTCCCAGAACTGCTCTCATTAATAAACGGTCACAACGCCCATATAGTACTAGGAACAGAAAGTTGGCTGAAACCAGAAGTAAACAGTAATGAAACCCTAAACTCGGATTGGAATGTATACCGGAGAGATAGGCTGGACAGTGAAGGGGGAGGCGTGTTTATAGTGATAAGAAGTGCAATAGTATCGAAGGAAATTGACGGAGATTCGAATTGTGAAATGATTTGGGTGAAGGTCACGGTTAAAGCAGGCTCAGACATGGTAATTGGATGTCCCTATAGGCCCCCGGGCTCAGCAGCTGTTGTGGCTCAGCACCTGAAGAATAATTTGGAAAATATTTCGAGTAGATTTCCCCACCATGTTATAGTTCTTTTAGTGCTTTATCTGAAAACTACCTTGAGCAGTTAAACAGAAAACCGACTCGTAGCGATAACATATTAGACCTTCTGGTGACAAACAGACCCGAACTATTTGAATCAGTTAATGCAGAACAGGGAATCAGCGATCATAAAGCGGTTACTGCATCGATGATTTCAGCCGGAAATAGAAATATTAAAAAAGGTAGGAAGATTTTTCTGTTTAGCAAAAGTGACAAAAAGCAGATTTCAGAGTACTTGGTGGCTCAACACAAAAGTTTTGTCTCAAGTACAGACAGTGTTGAGGATCAGTGGACAAAGTTCAAAACCATGGTACAATATGCGTTAGATGAGTATGTGCCAAGCAAGATCGTAAGAGATGGGAAAGAGCCACCGTGGTACAACAACCGAGTTAGAAAACTGCTGCGGAAGCAAAGGGAACTTCACAGCAAACATAAACATAGCCAAATCCTTGCAGACAAACAAAAATTACGCGAAGCGAAATGCAGTGTGAGGAGGGCTATGCGAGAAGCTTTCAATGAATTCGAAAGTAAAGTTCTATGTACTGACTTGGCAGAAAATCCTAAGAAATTTTGGTCCTATGTCAAAGCGGTAGGTGGATCAAAACAAAATGTCCAGACACTCTGTGACCAAAATGGTACTGAAACAGAGGATGACAGACTAAAGGCCGAATTACTAAATGTCTTCTTCCAAAGCTGTTTCACAGAGGAAGACTGCACTGTGCTTCCTTCTCTAGATTGTCGCACAGTTGACAAAATGGTAGATATCGAAGTAGACGACAGAGGGATAGAGAAACAATTAAAATCGCTCAAAAGAGGAAAGGCCGCTGGTCCTGATGGAATACCAGTTCGATTTTACACAGAGAACGCGAAGGAACTTGCCCCCCTTCTTGCAGCGGTGTACCGTAGGTCTCTAGAAGAGCGAAGCGTTCCAAAGGATTGGAAAAGGGCACAGGTCATCCCCGTTTTCAAGAAGGGACGTCGAACAGATGTGCAGAACTATAGACCTATATCTCTAACGTCGATCAGTTGTAGAATTTTGGAACACGTATTATGTTCGAGTATAATGTCTTTTCTGGAGACTAGAAATCTACTCTGTAGGAATCAGCATGAGTTTCGAAAAAGACGGTCGTGTGAAACCCAGCTCGCGCTATTCGTCCACGAGACTCAGAGAGCCTTAGACACGGGTTCACAGGTAGATGCCGTGTTTCTTGACTTCCGCAAGGCGTTTGACACAGTTCCCCACAGTCGTTTAGTGAACAAAGTAAGAGCATACGGACTATCAGATCAATTGTGTGATTGGATTGAGGAGTTCCTAGATAACAGAACGCAGCATGTCATTCTCAATGGAGAGAAGTCTTCCGAAGTAAGAGTGATTTCAGGTGTGCCGCAGGGGAGTGTCATAGGACCGTTGCTATTCACAATATACATAAATGACCTGGTGGATGACATCGGAAGTTCACCGAGGCTTTTTGCAGATGATGCTGTGGTGTATCGAGAGGTTGCAACAATGGAAAATTGTACTGAAATGCAGGAGGATCTGCAGCGAATTGACGCATGGTGCACGGAATGGCAATTGAATCTCAATGTAGACAAGTGTAATGTGATGCGAATACATAGAAAGATAGGTCCCTTATCATTTAGCTACAAAATAGCAGGTCAGCAACTGGAAGCAGTTAATTCCATAAATTATCTGGGAGTACTCATTAGGAGTGATTTAAAATGGAATGATCATATAAAGTTGATCGTCGGTAAAGCAGATGCCAGACTGAGATTCATTGGAGGAATCCTAAGGAAATGCAATCCGACAACAAATGAAGTAGGTTACAGTACGCTTGTTCGCCCAATGCTTGAATACTGCTCAGCAGTGTGGGATCCGCACCAGGTAGGGTTGATAGAAGAGAGAGAGAAGATCCAACGGAGAGCAGCGCTCTTCGTTATAGGATCATTTAGTAATTGCGAAAGCGTTACGGAGATGATAGATAAACTCCAGTGGAAGACTCTGCAGGAGAGACGCTCAGTAGCTCGGTACGGGCTTTTGTTAAAGTTTCGAGAACATACCTTCACCGAAGAGTCAAGCAGTATATTGCTCCCTCCTACTTATATCTCACGAAGAGACCATGAGGATAAAATCAGAGAGATTAGAGCCCACACAGAAGCATACCGACAATCCTTCTTTCCACGTACAATACGAGACTGTAATAGAAGGGAGAACCGATAGAGGTACTCAGGGTACCCTCCGCCACACACCGTCAGGTGGCTTGCGGAGTATGGATGTAGATGTAGATGTAGATATCCTATGAGGAATCCGTCCTTGCGGTTTGCTAATTTTATTAATGTGCACCCTGTAGAGGCGAGAGAGTCCATCCCTACCCTACAAAATTTGTAAGCGAGCACTTCATTCTTGATCTTCAAATCTTATTCTCCCCTCTTAGTACATATTCTATATTACCTGTCGTTCTCTATGAATTGCTCCTATTTCTCTCAGAATTTCGAACGTCTTGCACCATCTTACTTTATGATCGCTTTTTCCCACTTCGACAAATCCTAAACACGCTTCTTGATTTGTAATTCGTCTTCTATTACCAGCCTCAAATCAGGACTCCCTCTCTCATGCCTTTAATCTTTCTAAAACCAAACCGATCGTCATCTAACAGGTCCTCAACGTTCTTTCCTGTTCTTCTGTATACATTCTTTTCAACAACTGGGCTGCATGAGCTGTTGAGCTCAATTCTCGCACTTACCTGGTCTCACTATCTTCGGAATTGTGTGGATGATAATCTTCGGAAATTCTGACGGTAATTTGCCTATCTCATAGATTTTAAAACGAACCTGAATAATCATTTGGTTGCAACTTCCCTTAGAGATTATAGAAATTCTGACGTTGTGTTACCTATCCCTTCTGCACTATTTTATTTCAAGTCTTGCATAGCCCTTTTAAATTCTGACTCAAATACTAGATCACCAGCTCTTCGACATCGACCCCAAATTTTTGTATCACGTCATCAGACAACCTCCACCCCTGCCCTCGCATAGCCCTTCAATTTACTCTTTCCAATTACCCGCTTCTTTGCGTTTAGCAGTGGACAGTGGGTTTCCCATCTCACTCTTAATGGTGTCACACTGGCTCATTTCACCGCAGGTTGTTTTGTCTTTTCGATATGCTGGATCAATCCTTCCCACGATAATTTCTTTCTCGGTTGCTTCAAATTTTTCCTGTAGCCACTCTGCCCTTTCTTCCCTGCACTACTTATTTATTTCATTCTGAAGTGATCAAGGTTTCTTCACAATTATCTTCTATGTACCTATGTTTATCTGCCCAACATGTGCGATTAATCTTTTTATGGATGTCCACTCGCCATCAACTGAATTGCCTATTGTGCTATACGTTATAAAAAGTTTAACGAACTTCAGCCTCATTCCATTATTGTTCAGTAATTTAGTATCTCACTTCCTCCCACTCTGGGTCTTCCAGACGATTTTCTTCAACTTAAGCTTTCTCTTCATAATTACTAAATTGTGGTCTGAGTTTATTTGTGTTCCTGGGTCGCTTTGCAACCCAATATCTGATTTTGGAATCTCTGCCTGTAATCCAGCTGGAATCTTTCAGCCCCTGGGCTTTTTTCCAAGTATACCTCCTCCTTTTGTGTCTTTTGAACAGATTACTCGCTATTACTAGCTGAAATTTATTGCAGAGTTTAACTAGGCTTTCCCCCTCTCCTTCATATTGCCAAATCTATATTCTGCCGTTTCTCTGTTTTATTTGCTTAAAACTGCGCCTTAATAACCCGTGATTGTTAAGTTACTATCTTCCTTTGTATTCTGAATTACTCATTCCACTTTCTCATACAGTTTCTCTGTGTGTTCGTCTTCTGCTTGTGACGTCGGCATGTATACCTGAAGTCCTCTTGTCAGACTTAGTTTGTTGCCGAAACTGATGAAAACAACTCTATGACTGAAATGTTCACAATAATTCACTTTCTGACTTACCTTCCTATTCACAATGAATCCTATTCTGGTTATATCATTTTCTACTGCCCTTGATATTCCCTGCATTTGTCTGATCAGAAATCTTTATCTTCTTTCAACTGCTTTTACTGACCCTCATCGTATCTAGATTAAGCTTTTGCATTTCTCTTTCCAGATTTTCTAGCTTCCCCAGCCCGTTAAAAATTCTGAGATTCCACTCCCCAACGCGTAGAGTATACCTCTTTCATTTTATTCTACCTTTCTCTCATGGGCAACTCTCTATTGGCAGTTCCCTCCCGGAGATCCTAATGGGGCCTGATACAAGTGAAGGAAAAATCCAGAATCTTTTGCCCGTGGAGATATCATCATCTTATACTATATGATGGAAAGTATTCGGACCCCTGGCTCAAAATGACTCACAAGTTCGTTGCACTCTCCACCGGTAACGCTGGAATTTAATATCGTGTTGGCCCACCCTTAGCCTTGATGATAGCTTCCACTCTCGCAGGCATACGTTCAGTCAGGTGCAGCAAGGTTTCTTGGGAAATGGTAGCTAGTTTTTCACGGAGTGCTGCACTGAGGAGAGGTATCGATGTCGGTCATGAGGCCTGGCAAGAAGTCGGCTTTCGGAAACATACCAAAGGTGTCCTACAGGATTCAGGTCAGGACTTACGTAGACCTGTCAAATACAGGGATGCTGTTATCGGGTAACCACTACCCCACAGGCCGTGCATTATGAACAGATGGTCGACCGTGTTGAAAGATGCAATCGCCATCCCCGAATTGCTCTTCAACAGTGGGAAGCAAGAAGGTGCTTAAAACATCAATGTACGCTGTGTTGTGATAGTGCCATACAAAACCACAAGGGGTGCAAGCTCCCTACATGAAAAACACCACCACACCATAACACCACCGCCTCCGAATTTCACTGTTGGCACTACACACGCTGGCTGGCAGATGACGTTCTACGGGCATTTGCTATACCCAAACTCTGCCATCGGGTCGTCACATTGTGAACCGTGATTCGTCACACCACACAACGTTTTTTCACTGTTAAATCGTCCAATGTTTACGCTCCTTACACCAAGCAAGGCGTCATTTGGCATATACGGGCGTGATGTGTGGTTTATGAGCAGCCGCTCGACCATGAAATACAGGTTTTCTCACTTCCCGCCTAAGTGTCATAGCACTTGCAGTGGATCTTGATGCAGTTTGGAATTAGTGTGTGATGGTCTGGATAGACATCTTCCTATTACACAATACTATCCTCTTCAACTGTTGGCGGTCTTTGTCACTCAACAGACGAGGTCGGCCTGTATGCGTTTGTGCTATAAGTGTCCCTTTACGTTTCCACTTCACTATCACATCAGAAACAGTGGACCTAGGTATTTATTTCATTAATAGTACAGAGTAATCCACCGCCTTGAAATGTAAGGTTGGTCGGACGCTTCTGAATATAACAGCAAAGACTTCTCACTGTTACAGTCGTACTGGTATACTGTTGTTAATGCTTTTTTAAAATAATATAAAGCAGGATGGACCTAGGGATGTTTAGGAGTGTGGAAATCTTGCATACAGACGTGTGTCACAAGTGACACCCAATCACCTGAGCACGTTAATGTCTTTGAGTTCCGAGGAGCTGCCTGTTATGCTCCCTCACGATGTCTAATGACTACTGAGGTCGCAGTAAGTGGCAGCACAATGTACCTATTACGAAAGACGTATGTTTTTTGGGGTGTCCCGATACTTTTGATCACGTAGTGTACTTCTTCTGCTACGGCCCATATTTCCTGCCTGTCCTGCAGTGGTTTCCATTGCCTTCTGCATCCTCATACCGTTGATCATTGCTGGTTCTCCCACCCTTCAGGGGAAATTTCCCGCCACAAGGGCAAGGCATTTTCCTGACGTATGCCAAATCCTCCACTCTCTTTGCCGGAAGCCTTCAGCCACCACTGGCGACGATTTGACTAGTCCACATTTTAAAACATTTTTCAGATGATTTGTTGAAAGAAGGTGGGTTTGAATCATTTTAACTTGTTGCGGAATAACTTCCGTTTTTATCTAGGCAATCAGGTTTTTACACAAAATAAGAAGTAATATTTGAGAATTTTAGCTTCTGAACGCACAAATATGCGGTTTTTTAATCAAAACACACTTAAAAATATAATACATTTGAAATTTACTCTACGGAACTCTCCTAATTTATTTCGTGATTCCCTTGTATAAAAACAAGAAGTCAGTGCTGTTCCATTAATTTTTAAACTTCCTTATCTTTGGCTTGTTTGCCGGTGCTTGTATATGATGACTGTCCGTCCTCGACATCCAACAGTAGTCGGCCAACATAGCTGTATTCCAGTTCCAGCGGTACCTCCTCTACATCTCCTTAATATCTTTGTGAAGACGTTCACCCTGCTCTTCACGATAATATCCGAATTTTTTCGCAAAGCCGGCTGCTGTGGCCGAGCGGTTCTAGGCGATTCAGTCTGGAACCGCGCGACCACTACGGTCGCAGGTTCGAATCCTGCCTTGGGCATAGATGTGTGTGATGTCCTTAGGTTAGTTAGGTTTAAGTAGTTCTAAGTTCTAGGGGACTGATGACCTCAATAGTTAAGTCCCATAGTGGTCAAAGACATTTGAACCATTTTTTTCCGCAAAGTAGTCAACATGGAAGTGCGGAAAGTGGACTTCCACATTCACCTAACAATTTATTTCCTTGAAACTTCCTGGCAGATTAAAACTGTGTGCCGGACCGAGACTCGAACTCGGGACCTTTGCCGGTGCTTATATATGATGAATGTCCGTCCTTGACATCCAACAGTAGTCGGCCAACATAGCTGTATTCCAGTTCCAGCGGTACCTCCTCTCCAGCCCCTTAATATCTTTGTGATGACGTTCACCCTGCTCTTCACGATAGGTGAAGGTAGGAGACGAGATACTGGCAGAAGTACAGCTGTGAGGAGGGGCCGTGAGTCGTGTTTGGGTAGCTCAGTTGGTAGAGCACTTGCCCGCGAAGGCAAAGATCCCGAGTTCGCGTCTCGGTACGGCACACAGTTTTAATCTGCCAGGAAGTTTCATATCAGCGCACACTCCGCTGTAGAGTGAAAATCTCATTCTGGATATTTCTTTGAAATTTGGCAAAATATTTTCAACAATATCTTTGTAATTAGGATCTTCGTTATTCACTAGTCAGTTCACAGTAACAGATTTGAAGATGATCTATGCGTCTTTTTCTCTCTTATTCGTTGTTTTATTAATATCTTCATAATTCACCAATTGCTTTATTAAGTACCAATAAAGATTTAGCCATCAATTTGTCTTGTGCGATGAAGGGAAATTTCTTGGATAGGTATAAATTGGTAAGAGATGGAACGGATCCCCCGTGGTACACAAAAAAGGTCCGAACGCTGTTGCAGAGGCAACGGAAAAAGCATGCGAAGTTCAGAAGAACGCGAAATCCTGAAGATGGGCTAAAATTTACAGACGCGCGAAATTTGGCACGTACTTCGATGCGAGATGCCTTTAATAGGTTCCACAACGAAACATTGTCTCGAAATTTGGTAGAAAATCCGAAGAAATTCTGGTCGTATGTAAAGTACACAAGCGGCAAGACGCAGTCAATACCTTCGCTGCGCAGTGCCGATGGTACTGTTATCGACGACTGCGCCGCTAAAGCGGAGTTATTGAACGCAGTTTTCCGAAATTCCTTCACCAGGGAAGACGAATGGAATATTCCAGAATTTGAAACACGAACATCTGCTAGCATGAGTTTCTTAGAAGTAGATACCTTAGGGGTTGCGAAGCAACTCAAATCGCTTGATACAGGCAAGTCTTCAGGTCCAGATTGTATACCGATTAGGTTCCTTTCAGATTACGCTGATACTATAGCTCCCTACTTAGCACTCATATACAACCGCTCGCTCACCGATAGATCTGTACCTACAGATTGGAAAATTGCGCAGGTCGCACCAGTGTTCAAGAAGGGTAGTAGGAGTAATCCATTTAACTACAGACCTATATCATTGACGTCGGTTTGCAGTAGGGTTTTGGAGCATATACTGTATTCAAACATTATGAATCACCTCGAAGGGAACGATCTATTGACACGTAATCAGCATGGCTTCAGAAAACATCGCTCTTGTGCAACGCAGCTAGCTCTTTATTCGCACGAAGTAATGGCCGCTATCGACAGGGGATCTCAAGTTGATTCCGTATTTCTAGATTTCCGGAAAGCTTTTGACACCGTTCCTCACAAGCGACTTCTAATCAAGCTGCGGAGCTATGGGGTATCGTCTCAGTTGTGCGACTGGATTCGTGATTTCCTGTCAGGAAGGTCACAGTTCGTAGTAATAGACGGCAAATCATCGAGTAAAACTGAAGTGATATCAGGTGTTCCCCAAGGAAGCGTCCTGGGACCTCTACTGTTCCTGATCTATATAAATGACCTGGGTGACAATCTGAGCAGTTCTCTTAGGTTGTTCGCAGATGATGCTGTAATTTACCGTCTAGTAAGGTCATCCGAAGACCAGTATCAGCTGCAAAGCGATTTAGAAAAGATTGCTGTATGGTGTGTCAGGTGGCAGTTGACGCTAAATAACGAAAAGTGTGAGATGATCCACATGAGTTCCAAAAGAAATCCGTTGGAATTCGATTACTCGATAAATAGTACAATTCTCAAGGCTGTCAATTCAACTAAGTACCTGGGTGTTAAAATTACAAACAACTTCAGTTGGAAGGACCACATAGATAATATTGTCGGGAAGGCGAGCCAAAGGTTGCGTTTCATTGGCAGGACACTTAGAAGATGCAACAAGTCCACTAAAGAGACAGCTTACACTACACTCGTTCGTCCTCTGTTAGAATATTGCTGCGCGGTGTGGGATCCTTACCAGGTGGGATTGACGGAGGACATCGAGAGGGTGCAAAGAAGGGCAGCTCGTTTTGTATTATCGCGTTATAGGGGAGAGAGTGTGGCAGATATGATACACGAGTTGGGATGGAAGTCATTACAGCATAGACGTTTTTCGTCGCGGCGAGACCTTTTTACGAAATTTCAGTCACCAACTTTCTCTTCCGAATGCGAAAATATTTTGTTGAGCCCAACCTACATAGGTAGGAATGATCATCAAAATAAAATAAGAGAAATCAGAGCTCGAACAGAAAGGTTTAGGTGTTCGTTTTTCCCGCTCGCTGTTCGGGAGTGGAATAGTAGAGAGATAGTATGATTGTGGTTCGATGAACCCTCTGCCAAGCACTTAAATGTGAATTGCAGAGTAGTCATGTAGATGTAGATGTAGATGTATTTGACACCGTGTCCATCCTGTGGCTAGGGCTTCACAAATCGCTTCATTAAGACCAGTTTCAGGCGTAATTGTGGAAGTAAGCTGTTTTTAGTTCCAGGCAGAAAATTTTTGCGCTCTGGCCAAACCCTCATCCTCCATTCGCCTTTGCATAGAAAGCAAGGAAATTTCTGAATCTTGCTAACAGTATTCTGATAATTTTGAAGTGACTGCACATAAGCCATTTTTGTTTCTAACGCTCGATGCCTCTTCAGAGTATCTTCAAGTTTTCATAAGTATCTTTCATGTGCCAGAGGAAAGGATCCATACGTTCCCACTATGCACTAACACACCTTGCAGGCTTCTTGTCGATGAGTCTGGAAGAAGTCTCCACTGATTAGGATTACGTTCAGTGACAAGGAAGTGCATTAACTTGATCGTATTATTGTAGTAAACCAAGGACTCGTTCTGTGGGAATAAAGGAACTAGTTCTTCCTCTCTATCTGTGTAACATGAATAGTGTGTTCCTGGTTCCAGAAGGGTGGCAAGTTGTTTCGCAGATTCCGTAGGAAAAATTCAAGTCTCGTACGAGGTTCTTAAGTCCACTCCTGGAGAACAGTTGTGAAGTAAAATTACACTCAGACTGGTAGACATCAGTATCGTTTTTGGTAGTTGCGTCGACTTTAGTTCTGGCATCATCTTCTGCTATATTGTCTTAAACCGCCAGAGGAAATGGAGCAATCAGATCTTCTCCGTGTACATCTAGTCTAATGCCTGAATCAATCCACAGATACACAATTTGCCTCTTGTTTTTCGAATTGCACCCCTGAACATTAACTAAACAGTCATTAAGATGAATTTTAGGCTTTCTCCACACCACTGGAAATGGACTACTGTGTTTTCTTTCCTGTTGTCCATAACAGTAACGTGTCAACACAATAGTGGCAAACAGTCTTTGGCGTCCAGCTCTTGTCCTGGTCACCAAGTTTCATTTGAGATAAGCATGGTAAGCTTTCTTCATGAAGTCTGTTATAACCAATCTCCGCTTCAGCACTGTATAATTTCGGTAAATCTAACAGAGAACATTTGGGTGAGCATTAACGCTGTAGTAAATAGAAACAATAGGTGAACTGTTCTATTACTGCTGTCTTACAGTAAATATACAGTTTCATTGTCGGCCGGGGTGACCGAGCGCTTCTAGGCGCTACAGTCTGGAACCGCGCGATCACTACGGTCGCAGGTTCGAATCTTGCCTCGTGCATGGATGTGTGTGATGTCCTTAGGTTAGTTAGGTTTAAGTAGTTCTAAGTTATAGGGGACTGATGACCTCAATAGTTAAGTCCCATAGTACCCAGAGCCATTTGAACCATTTTTTAACAGATTATTGACAAGGCAAGCCTGTGAGATAAATAACGTTTTGTAGGTCACCAATAACTACTAGAATCAATAGATGTAACAACCTAAAGGAGGATCGTATTTAAGAAATTTTGGTCTAATAATAGGCATAACCTACTGGTAAAGTGATTTATCTGAAGACAAATCGTGGTAAAATTGTACGTTATAGAAAAAAAATGAAAACAGATTTGGAATCAGCATAAAAAGTTGAGGTAGTATCACATATTGGTTTTCTGCCATCTGATACCATTCAAGATAGTGTTTTTATTCATAATTTAAGCAGTGGTTAGGTTAGTCTCAGGACGTTATTATCACTAGTCAAAGATGTTATGCCTAGATGTCAAAAAATATCCCTATACAATACTGTTTACACAGGAAACTTACTAGATAGCCGCCTCAAGTAACATCACGTTATCGACGGCGGATAGAGATCTGATTTCATACTGAGAGCGGCAAAGGAGCCAAAAGAAAGATGACCATTTTCTCCAAGGTCTTTCCTCCTGGTTCGAGGAGAAGTGCCAGAATTACCACCCTTCAGGAGTTGGTATATTTTCCTATCGTTCACGCCTTTTTAACAAATTCCAAGATTATTTACTTTGATGGTGCTGTATTGGATTTGGTCATGATCGAGTGGAGTTTCATGAACCTCTGACAGCGCCAAATCCTGTTCCCCATGGTGAAAGAGCAGTTGTAAGAAATATTGAATCTTAAATAAAACTCACCCCTCTCCGTGGTTTCTCGGTAGTGGCCCATCGGGGATCCTGGCGGGCAGTAGGCGCGTTGAGGCGCCATGTCACTGAATGCGCGGCCCCTCCCACCGGGGGTTCGAGTCCTCCCTCGGGCGTGGGTGTGTGTGTTGTTCTTAGCATAGGTTAGTTTCAGTTAGTTTAAGTAGTTTGTAAGTCTAGGGACCGATGACCTCTGCAGACTGGTCCCTTAAGAACTCACACACACTTGAACATGTTGCCGGCAGTGGCAGTAGTCGTCGCAAAATGCTCTGCCATTATCTTGTCAGTATCTTTGGACGCTTTAAGAGACACAGTTGCTTCAGCATCGCTGCTGCAGGTCAACGTATGGATTTGCCAGATATCCTTCTGATGGTTTCCTATACTTTCGTGGAACAAGTGGATCGGTAGATAGCCTCCAGAAATTTATGCCAACGCCTTTCCTCGCTCTCCTTCGAGCATTGGCTCTCTATACTGGAAAAGCTATGAGGTCTGTGGCTGATGGACGGCACTTAAACTATCGCAGAACCGCACACCTGATCCCGATTGTTGAGCGGCATCGATCAGTCAATCGAAATACAGGCTCATAGATGACCAGGAAACTTCGTAACGGATAAGTCGATGGCTTGGTGAATAAAAAATGTGATTTGGTACACCCAATGCTAGACGATGGCTCGGTCTTCAAACATAGCCAGATGGTTCAGCAGTTACAGTTACTTAAGGGTTTCGTGACCACTTGCTGTCAAACTGCCTATTGGCTTCCTCCTCCGTTCTTCGGCCGGCGATCATGCGACGATTTTACAGACATTCCCCAGCACGAGTGCTGCTGGTGAACTGCAGCCGAGCTCGCGGCCGCACACTATATGTATCTGTCGCTCCAACGTCCGGGGGCTTCTCCGCGGTCATTTCCGTTGCAGTTCTCATCTTGCTACAAGCGACAGTCTTCCGCTGCAGCACGAGAAGCTAGGATCTGTTTACCTTAAGGCTCATTTTCATCCCGTTGAAGCTATTTCCGTGTTTTTTTTCTTTTTTTTTCTTTTTTTTTTTTTCTACAGCTTCTCTGAACAAGTGGGAGTGATAGTGCTTCTCTGCAGCCAGAACTTCCGTGTCGGCGAATTTTACTACACTACTGGCCATCCAAATTGCTGCACCAAGAAGAAATGCAGATGATAAACGGGTATTCATTGGACAAATATATTATACTAGAACTGATATGTGATTACATTTTCACGCAGTTTGGGTGCATAGATCCTGAGAAATCAGTACCCAGAACAATCACTTCTGGCCATAATACCGGCCTTGATATCCCTGGGCATTGAGTCTCAACAGCAGTGACTGGCGTATTGTGACGAGCCAGTTGTTCGGCCACCATTGACCAGACGTTTTCAATTAGTGACAGATCTAGAGAATGTGCTGGCCAGGGCAGCAATCGAACATTTTCTGTATCCAGAAAATCCCGTAGAGGACCTGCAACATGCTGTCGTCCATTTTCCTGCTGAAATGTAGGGTTTCGCAGGGATCTAATGAAGGGTAGAGCCACGGGTCGTAACACATCTGAAATGTAACGTCCACTGTTCAAAGTGCCGTCAATGCGAACAAGAGGTGACCGAGACGTGTAACCAATGGCACCCCATACCAGCACGCCGAGTTATACGCCAGTATGGCGATGACGAATACACGCTTCCAATGTGCGTTCACCGCGATGACGCCAAACACGGATGCGACCACCATGATGCTGTAAACAGAACCTAGATTCATCCGAAAAAATGACGTTTTGCCATTCGTGCACTCGGGTTCGTCGTTGCGTACAGCATCGCAGGTGCTCCTGTCTGTGCTGCAGCATCAAGTGTAACCGCAGCCATGGTCTCCGAGTTGGCAGTCCATGCTGCTGCAAACGCCGTCCAACTGTTCGTGCTGATAGTTGTTGTCTTGCAAACGTCCCCATGTGTTGTATTACTTATAATCCGTCTTCATTGTAATTTTTTTATTCATATGACCGGTTTCGGTTCATTCAGAAGCATCTTCAGACCCGATATTTCAGTTACAGGAGTAACCCGTCCAAATTCAGCAAATTTCACATGCTGCGTGCGAAATTTGCTGAATTTGGACGGGTTACTACTGTAACTGAAATATTAGATCTGAAGATGGTTCTGAATGAACCGAAACCGGTCATATGAATAAAAAAAATTGCAATCAAGACGGATTATAAGTAATACAAAATCACTGATTGCTGTTATCCCATCGGACACTATGTCTATCTTTGCAAAATCCCCATCTGTTGACTCAGGGATGGAGACGTGGCTGCACTATCCATTACATCTATGCGGGTAAGATGCCCGTCGCCTCGACTGCTAGTGATACGAGGCCGTTGGGATCCAGCACGGCGTTCCGTATTATCCTCATGAAGCCACCGATTCCATATTCTGGTAACAGTCATTGGATCTCGACCAATGCGAGTTGCAATGTCGCCATACGATAAACCGCAATCGCGACAGGCTACAATCCGCCCTTTATCAAAGTCGGAAACGTGATGGTACACATTTTTCCTCCTTCCACGAGGCATCACAACAACGTTTCAGCAGGCAACGCCAGTCAACTGGTGTTTGTGTATGAGAAATCGGTTGGAAACTTTCCTCATGTCAGCACGTTCTAGGTGTCGTCAACGGCGCCAACCTTGTCTGAATGCTCTGAAAAGCTATTCATTTGCATATCGCAGCATCTTCTTGCCGACATCGGATGGTAGTTTAATAAATGGTGCAGGTATTGGTCCGTGTGTGTCGGTTTTCGATACACGCTGTGTCCCAGATTTTCTCCATCCCCTGCGACCAGCACGTCTGGAAATGGTAGTTTTTGCCCTTTTTTGTTTTCAAGGTAAATTTAATTTTTGCATGGAGACTGCTCAGGTGTCTTAGGAAGTCACCAAGCTTTTCTTCACCATGACTCCACACAACGAAATTATTATCGACGTATCTGTACCACACCTTAGGTTTACAAGTCGCGAGCTCGGCTCCAGTTCGCTACCAGCAATGGAGGGTGAAGCTTTGACAATGCGAGCCACTCGTACTTGCGAAACGTCAGTAAAATGATGAGACGAAAGTTGGCTGAAGAAACCGTGACAAAGGCAAACAGGCATTTGTCAGTTACAGTTAGCTCTCTTGACCATCCATCGTGGAGGCTTACTTCATGGATTGCCCCACTGGTAGGTGAATCCAGAGTGGAAAGTGGTCATTGGAATGAAAGTCATCAGCAACTTCACGCAGAGCAGGCTCTGTGAGGGCTGGGCACAGGAAGAGAGTTCTATTACTGAGGATAATCCAATAACAGTGGGACTGGAATACATAGCTCTTGAGACGCCTGGAGGCTCGAATCCTGGAGCAAATAGAGCTTGACCTCCAGTAGGAGTTTGACGGGGCCTATACGAACTCAGTAACTGTGCCTCTAAGTGGGGCAAGGATTACTAACCACCAAATGGAATGGCCGATGCATGGAGGCAGAAGCACTTGGCACGATGTTGGCGAGACATATCGGTCTTCTGTTGAGGACATTCATTAATATCTGGTGGCTTTTAACTCCACATGTCCTTGTACCCATAGTTAAGCTTGCGACGCTGATGGCAGCGTAGTTTGTGTCCTGTTAGTGCTTCTTACTTAATGACTCTCCAGGTAAAATTACCGTGTGGCAATAGGAGAAATGCCATTGTTCTGGCCACGATGATCATTCCCTGTATCTCGGTACTCATTTGGTGTCTTTTGTCTATAGGAGTGGTTCCGAGTGGGAACAGAGTAGAATATTTATATATTCTAAATCTGCAATGAGGGAAAGATAGTCTGACATGCAACTGAAAATGAGAGTGCCGCAAAATGACAACATGCATCTGAATGAATAAGGGAATGAAACACAGAGTCTGGAACCTGACTCAAAACAGAGACACATACCTACTGAACACAGAGTCCGAATGCTCTGTGCGAAACAGAATGCACATGACTTAACTTTCCCTCCTATCAAAGTCACGAAAAATTATCTCCAGAATAAACCTCGCAATGACGATCCAAATGACCACAGAGGGACTCCGGCTGGAAGTTTTGTTCTTCTTACCCATTCTTATCTTTCAGGCGCTGAGTTTCCTGTAATGAAGTCTTATCATGGCTGGGCTCGATTTCTAGTGTCACCTAATGAGCGTCTGACCCTTCTTAACACCACAAAAAGCCTTGTTTCACACTTCCCTATCTTGTTTCGAAAATTGCTCGGACGTCAGCAGGCACGGAACAAGTAAACTCAAACGTCATTGCCAAGGCAGTACCATGCTGTTTAGATCTCCGAATTAGGGTTGGCGGTTATCACTGAAACAATCGGTTTTCGGCTCAGTGGTTCTTTTTGTCTCCATTTTAAGCTGGCAAGCAAAACCACTCAAAATAACCGGTTTCTGAAATAACAGATTTTCGGTTTTTGTTGCTATGACTTCCAGTAAAAGACGCTGACTTCGAGCAAAGACTGAAAAATTCCAATGAAAGTGAAGGAGTTGGAGATCAAAATCGATATGAGGTTGAGCTGCGGCAGAAATTGATCTCTTTCTCTCCTGCAGCGGTTGCGAAGGTGAAAAAGGTGTGCATGGTTACAACGAGAGCGAAAAGACACACGTTGATGACGTTTCTGCATAGTCCTTTTTGGATGGCATCAATTTTTCACCCTGGGAAACAACAAAATTCAGTTACTATCCAGAGTTTGTAGCAATACAACAAAATTATAGGGATATTAGTCAAATTTACCCTGTCTTCCCAGAATCACTTTGTTTCTTCTTACATTGTACTGCAAGATTGTTGTGCCTCCCGCCGTTGTTAGCTTTAAAAGTAAAGGGAGCTTTGTAATTCATTGCTACTGCGCTTCGTAAAATATTTGTAACCAAAGAATGGAACAATTCTGTAATCCAACTGATGTCCGAGGACGACAGCTAGAAATTACTATATTGACTAGGGACAAATCTTGCACACAGCTCGTACACGTGTACCGTCCGACAGGCCACGCCAGACGCGAATAGATTCGTTATTGTATACGAAGGTAGTATTTGTTCCCGAAAGAGCAGATACCATTGATGACCGTGTAGCTTCTCTAGAATGAAATGATAATTAAATCGACACTCTAGCTGCAAACAGGCGTTGATATACATCATTGGGGACATGTTGAAAATATGTGTCCCGACCGGGACCGGAACCCGGGATCTCCTTTAAATGGCAGACGCTCTATGCATCTGAGCTACCTTGGGCTGTTTGCAGCTAGGGTGTCGATTTAATTATCATAGATACATTACTGTCTCTTCAGTGGCGTAACGGTTCTTATGTAAAGTCTTTGCTGCTAGTTTATAACTGTAGGCATTTATATTAAAATATTTCTGATTACTTTACCCAGTTTCTACAAAAATTCGATATTTCAAATGGATGGAAATTTTACAAGCATCCCTCGTTTTAGTAACAGTCTTATTTAAATACCAAAACTTTTAGCCCTGCTATTATAGGAAAATGATATGCCGGTTTTTTACTAGATGATCAGTAAAAAATGAAAAAAAAAATAATCCTGTTACAGCAGAGACCAAAAAGCATACCGAAAAACATCGGCTATTCATAACTAAAATACAAATATCGGTTTTAACGTATCGGTCTTTTCCAACCCCTATTGCGAATTGCGTCGCCAGTCGCTGCTCGCATCGGGTTCCCCATTGGCTTACGCGTAGCCTTTTTTTCTTTACTTCTTTTTACGGGGCTGAGAATGCATCCAGGTCCTATCTGCATTACTGAGTCACCAACAAGGCTCCAGCTTAACAGCAGGTCAGTTTGTTTGCAATTGTAAGCCCCCGATAAAGTGCCTCAGGTGTCTGGGAACTTGATGGCATCTTTAAACAGCACACACGTTTCAGAGAGAAGCACAACACCTGTCAAACTGTAACTGCCCATCTTTTGCAGATTTGTGGAAAGCCCATGATAGCAAGGCGCGGCTTCACTGGTGCCCTACTGTTCAGAGCACCAGGTCGCGAGGTGTTACGCTACGTTATGACGCACACATTTCCACGTTCCTCTCGTTCGTGTACTACTCTGCGACAACGTGACGAAACTCGTCAGTTACTCGCGAACGTCACGTGGCGCGTCGGCTTATTCTTGGAGCGTGCATTTATACTGCCGATTCGGCTGTGCATTATGCAGAGCATTGTGGCCGTAAAACGCGTCGGCCGCGCCGTACGTCTCGTTCTCTGCGCTCTTTCGCCACCGCGTGCGGGCTGCCCTCAGCCCCTGAAAGCCAGACCCGCCGCGCTGCGCCGCGGGCATTTTATTCTTCAGGGAAACGGCGACAGCCGCTGAAATCTGTTCCGCGCCCTTACTGCTCCCCGGGGCTCCTCCACAACCCCCCTCCTCCTGGCTGCTCCGTTGCCCGGCAGCAGCCCAAGCACTTGCTGGTGTTTCGTTGCGCGCGCAGGTGACCCACCGACCTACACGCGTACGTAGTAGCAGGCGAATTACGTTGAAATCTTCTGCGCAGTCAAACGGAGTTGCGAAAGTGCGCGACTGAACACGTTTAATAGAATTCAAGTGTAACGTACCACAGAAGAAATACGCCAATGATTAAGATCATCTAGGTTGAGACAGCAGAAAAAATACACTTAAAAAAAAAGGAAGCACCATGAACGAATTATCGGAATGGGATGGAAAAGGGCTTACGTAATTTACTCTACAGACAAAGAAATGATTACAGTTTCAGAAAAACTGGATCGTTTGTTTAAGAGAAAGAGCTTCACAATTTGAGCAAGTCAGTAACGCGTTGTTGCACGTCTGACCCTTACGCAAGCATTTATTCGGCCTGCTGTAGAGTGTTTCCTGTCCTCCTGAGGGATATAGTGCCCATTTCTGTACAATTGCTGCGTTGCATCGTCAAAACACCGAGTTGGTTTGAGGGCCCTGTCCATAATCCTCAGAACGTTCTCAAATGGGGACACATACGACCACGTTGCTGGCCAAGGTAGAGTTGGTCAGGCATAAAGACAAGCACCAGAAATTCTCGCATTGTGCCGGCAGGCATTACCTTGTTTGTAAGGTCTGGACTACTTGCCATGAAGGGCAACAAAAAGAGATGTAGAATACCAACGACGTACCGCTGTGTTGTAAGGGTGCCGCGGGTGACAACCAAACTGGTTCTGCTCTGAAACGAAATGGGACTCCGGACCATCACTTCTGGGTGTCTAGTCGTGCGGCAGGTGACAGTCAAGCTGGTATACCACCGCTCTAGCGGGCGTCTCTGGAGGTCTTCGGCCGGCCAGAGTGGCCGAGCGGTTCTAGGCCCTACAGTTTGGACCGCTACGGACGCAGGTTCGAATCCTGCCTCAGGCACGGATGTGTGTGATGTCCTTAGGTGAGTTAGGTTTTTTTATCCATTTGAGACGTCTTCGCTCTGAAATCTTATTGGCTAAAGTAGAATTAAGCTCCGACGAGCAGCGAAGACGTGTCCGGAAACGCCTCGGACACAGGTAGAATACCTGCTTGACTGTCATCCTACTTTTCATGAATATCTAATCATGTGTTTATCTGCTCACACACATTTTCAATCACGCTGTTAACATGTAGCTGTGCTTTCTCTGCCTATCGCTTCTAATCGGAGGCACATAGTATGGAGCTTCGGCCAGTGCAGGTGCGAACTGAGGCAATGGAGGAGTTTTGTCATCTTGAGATTGTGTCGGCTGTCCAACACGCAATGCACCGTGGAAGACAGTGCCACTTCTGTGCTCCAGAGAGCAGGAAAACATTTAGGTGGACAAAGTAAAGGCGAAGATGGGTTCTGTAACCAATGTGAAGCATAGGGACCCTAAATGACATTTCGAAGGCGGGAAAATACGCGAAAGTTCGTACAGCTCAGCAATGGAGCCCACAGCGATACGATACGATATGACATTGCCTGCATTGTTCATAAACACGTTGCAGGGTTCCTTCGGACATGCTCTGTTGTTCGAAATACGTTGCAATGTTTCTTCAGATGTGATTGCATGCGCTGGGGCATCGTATTCATCCGCTGGCACCGTGCAAGCTAATTTCAATTAGAATGTCACGCCTATAGGGCTCTATACATAAAGGATGTACGATTGCAGGTTGTAGACACATGGTTGATACATGGAAATTTGGGTCTGGACGTGTAGCGTGCTCCGATGGCCAAATGGTAGGATGACCGCTCCCGATAAGCGGGAAATCCGGGTTCGAGTCCCAGTGCGGCACTAAACGTCTTATCGTCATTTCATTATACAGCTGATAGTTGTCCATATTCGCAACTGCCAGTACACTTCATGATGATGATGATAATGATGATGATGATGTTTGGTTTGTGGGGCGCTCAACTGCACGGTTATCAGCGCCCTTACAAATTCCCAACCTTTACTCCGCCCAATCTTCCACTTTCATGAAAGATGATGAAAAGACGTGGACAACACGAACATCCAGTCATCTCGAGGCAGGTGAAAATTCCTGACCCTGCCGGGAATCGAACCCGGCCAGTACATTTCATGTATTCCAGACCGATTATGTTCATCCTCACAATCTGCAAGTGGCTCAACGGCTACTTCTGAAAGATAAAGTGTGTAGGCGCAGTTCCTGCACAGTTTTACTGGACAAATTAAGCAGGGTGACTCATTTTGGGTAAATCTTCTTGAGATACTTGATGAAGCAAACTCTGACCTGAATGGGTTTGAAGACCCTCAGCTACTTTTCGAAAAGACCCAGGGCAGCCCAAAGGTTATCATCTGGTGAGCTACTGGACAGGCCATTGGACTCGACTGGTCATATGAATTAGTGATAAAACATGCCCACAACACTGAGGAGTTGAAAGCCGCAATCCGGGACGAGATACAGGCCATTTCACAAGAGCGTAATGAGAAGCTTCCACGAATGTCTTCAGCAATCGATCGCTAATTATGGAGTCATTGTGAGTGATGTCATGAAATAAACTAGTTTTGGGCTTTACAGTAATGACAGTGTGTGTAGAACAGGCGTCTATATTTGTATAAATATACACTAAACATGACAAAAGAGAAAGAAAATGTACAGCGTGTTTATAATTAAACTTATGCTTCTTGAGTCATCCTAGACGGAAAACTATTTACCGGATGGGTAACCGACTTTATAGGAATGACGTTCAGACGGAACGCTGCAGGATTTGCGTTATTAGTAGTGCCAGTGTCATAACCTTCTGTTAGGCGCCGGCGCTGGTACGTGGCGTAGCGTAGAATGTGCATTAAAGATGCCGACAGTCAACATGGTTATGGACCGCGAGAGCAGAGCTTTACTCGTCAAGCTGTTTTCCCAAAAAAGAAGAAAAAAACAACCTGCCTGCTATAGCACTGTTGCTCTTCTCGAGTAGTATTGGTGCATTCAAGGAATACGGAGGTGTTCTCTTTCTGTACAGGGGTTTAAGAATATGACTCTAAAGTTCGAATTACCTGACAATTTGGGAATTGCTCCTGGGAAAGGCAGACGGCCAATTGCGCCACAAATTGTTGAAGAAGTTACTGGTGCCATAGTTTAGAATGCCGAACGCAATGTGCAGTCCTCAAGCACTACAGGAACTGTGTCACGACAGCTGAACAGTCTATGGTCCTCCATTGCTTCAGGCGGCAGTAGAGAAATTTCTAGTGACATTCCAAGCTGTCGTGGATTTAGATGGTCGTCACAGTGAGCAAAGTTTATAATCTTTGTAACCTGAGACGTAACTAACAAATGTCACCGTCTAATATGGAAATTAAAATGCTTTTATTTGATTGGTTTATTCGTTATTTATCTTCCTCTTTCCCTTTCAGATGTTTCGGCAAAGTTACATTGTCCTACGACTACTCGTTTGTGAAGGGGGCCCTCTCAAACAGTGAAAGTTTTATTGTAACCACTTTGTATTGCGTCGTATGGCCCACCCTGTAGAAAAGTAACTTAAGAACGCAGTGACTTGTCCGGGTAAAATTGCATGGTTTTTAAGCAAACTCTTACGCCTACCGCTACGGTCGCAGGTTCGAATCCTGCCTCGGGCGTGGTATGTGTGTGATGTCCTTAGGTTAGTTAGGTTTAAGTAGTTCTGAGTTCTAGGGGACTGATGCCCTCAGATGTTAAGTCGCATAGTGCTCAGAGCCATTTGAACCATTTTTCTTAAGCCTACTTCTCTCTATTACTCAGATACACAGCAGTGCCATGTGATGACGGTTGGCTCCAGTAATCTTAAACCTTTTTACAGAGAAGTTCGAAGATATTGTCCTAAACACTGCCCCATTAACGCCTGGTGTTATGTTTTTGTCGATACGTAGCCGTCATTTGTCATTTGGAGCCAAGTATTTGAAAATCTTAACGAGTTGCCAGAAAAACTAAACAGCATTAACAGTAACATACAGTTTACTGTGGGAGGTGCAGAAAAGGCGCGTTACCCTTCCTGGACGTACTCGTCCGCCGCAAATAAAGGTGCCTTGGCCACACCGTTAACAGAAAACTTACACCGATTTGTACTTGTACGCCATAAGCCATCATCACCCGGCACAGAAGCGCTCTGTGATACAAGCGTTTGTAAATTATGCAAAACCAGACACCGATAAGCTACATGAAGAGCGGAACCAGCCGCGCAAAATATTCAGCAACAACAACTATCACTACTTATATGAAATGATTTCAAGTAAGAATCGCAACAAGACGACTGACAAGGGTCTATAGTTCAGTGTCGCGTAAGGTAAGCAGCCTGCTAAAGAGAAGCAAAACCAGATCGATCTTCAGGTCTCAGTCAAAACCCCAGCAGTTACTGAGCCACGTTGAAGATACGCAGGCCTCTGAACACCTGGGGTTTACAAAATACCTTGTGACACCCCGTCCGTCACTTATCTGGTTTTAACGTGTGTCCACCCCTGCTAATTGACTAACAGATCAACAGAATATGAAAAACTGCCGCATATCGGATAACACAAAGATAGTAATAAGGCCCTGTGACTCCAGATTGAACAGTGGTGGCAGTGTTGACATTAATTGATTCAGAATTGATCACTTTTAATTAAAAAGGGGTGCACATTGATGTTATATTCAGCTATTGAACACCAGATGCAAATGTTGAACTTAAAATTAATAACGAAAGTGACTTGGGATTTCAACTACTTGATTGAAAACAGATGAAGTCGACTAGCACAAATGTATTTTAACTCCCGACCTTCAATCATCACATTAAATGACTCTCCTAACAGGTAGTGGGAATAAATTGCGTTTACGTGGAGTTAAGTGCGATAAATCAAAATTAATTCCTATCGACTGACTCAGGCGTAATGCGAAGTGCGAGAAGAATTCTCCAATACACGGCCCATCAAACCCTCATGGAAGCTTTGCCGACGTGATGCAACAAATTAATCCGTGGCCTAATTCAAGCCGGAGCGGGTGCAATATCACCGAACTCAGCGTGGCGGGGCGGCGTCGTTGTGTGGACGTCGGCCGGCCTCGTGGTGCTGCAAGGCTCCGCTCGTCTATTCACTCATAGCTATCTGGCTCAATACATAGCTGAACCAAAACTTTCTATCCACAAGCTCAATCGTTCCATTTGCTAAGTCCCAAACTGCAGCGATGCTCACTCTCTCTCAGGCAAGCTGAGTAAAGAACGCCACGTCCGCACTCTAGGCAAGCTGGGAACGAAAGACCTCTATGGAGACTTCTGCCAGTCAGCTCTTCGCCTCGGTTTCCTCTCCAAAAAAAATCACTTACGCCAATTGCAGTTCAAGTCACGTTAATTACGCGTCGCTTCCCAGCGACGACCCATGCCTGCTCTGGGAAGCGAACAAATTCCCACAAAATTTCCCTTTCTCTTAACTTCTGCTATTTAGCTCCTCCCAGGTCACCCATCAAGGTTAGCGTCTGCACAAAACACCAATTTTTCCGGAATTCTGACTGCTAGGAGAGTACTTCAAATTCCTTGGTCCTATGTTCCCATCGGAGGGCGGCATATTTCATTCTGTCGCTCTTCACATGATTTACTTCAGACTCTGTGGACCGTGAATTCAGCGTGAAGTTGCTATAGTCACAAAAACGCATATTTTTGGCCTCTATTGACCGCTCCACCGAAGCTTTGCGCGGCTTTCTCGCATGTTTCACTGAAAGCGGGACGACGGACATTTATCAACAGGCGTACTAGCTGCTCCCCAGCCGCACGCAGCGGCAACTCTGAATACTTCCTTGGGATAAACTAGCCTCCAATGAATCGATGCGTTTCCACAAAGTTTTCATGTCGCGTGAAGTACTTTAAAACCATCACCCAACATTAGTTATTCCAATACGTCCATACTATACCCTCTACAAGATGCATTGTGCCTTGTCAGTCATTTTTGTTCAGCCCTACTGTTCACTCAACGTCAGTTCCGTGATCTTTAATTACTTCGTGTAAGGGGCGTAGTTCTTGCCATCTAACATTTTGCGAATGCAGCCAAACATACATCAATCAAACTATATGCACAGAACAACTCCAGAAGGAACATGAGCGTTTTATCACCAATGTTACTATGAAAATCCACATTTAACTGAGTTTCCTTTGGAAAACTATAATCGGGTCATGTTTGACACCTGTATAGTGACTCATAATACAATAATAAGAACACATTGACACCGGTGTGTCAGACCCACCATACTTGCTCCGGACACTGCGAGAGGACTGTACAAGCAATGATCACACGCACGGCACAGCGGACACACCAGGAACCGCGGTGTTGGCCGTCGAATGGCGCTAGCTGCGCAGCATTTGTGCACCGCCGCCGTCAGTGTCAGCCAGTTTGCCGTGGCATACGAAGCTCCATCGCAGTCTTTAACACTGGTAGCATGCCGCGACAGCGTGGACGTGAACCGTATGTGCAGTTGACGGACTCTGAGCGAGGGCGTATAGTGGGCATGCGGGAGGCCGGGTGGACGTACCGCCGAATTGCTCAACACGTGGGGCGTGAGGTCTCCACAGTACATCGATGTTGTCGCGAGTGGTCGTCGGAAGGTGTACGTGCCCGTCGACCTGTGACCGGACCGCAGCGACGCACGGATGCACACCAAGACCGTTGGATCCTACGCAGTGCCGTAGGGGACCGCACCGCCACTTCCCAGCAAATTAGGGACACTGTTGCTCCTGGGGTATCGGCGAGGACCATTCGCAACCGTCTCCATGAAGCTGGGCTACGGTCCCGCACACCGTTAGGCCGTCTTCCGCTCACGCCCCAACATCGTGCAGCCCGCCTCCAGTGGTGTCGCGAAAGGCGTAAATGGAGGGACGAATGGAGACGTGTCGTCTTCAGCGATGAGAGTCGCTTCTGCCTTGGTGCCAATGATGGTCGTATGCGTGTTTGGCGCCGTGCAGGTGAGCGCCACAATCAGGACAGCATACGACCGAGGCACACAGGGCCAACACCCGGCATCATGGTGTGGGCAGCGATCTCCTACACTGGCCGTACACCTCTGGTGATCGTCGAGGGGACACTGAAAAGTGCACGGTACATCCAAACCGTCATCGAACCCATCGTTCTACCATTCCTAGACTGGCAAGGGAACTTGCTGTTCCAACAGGACAATGCACGTCCGCATGTATCCCGTGCCCCCCAACGTGCTCTAGAAGATGTAAATCAACTACCCTGGCCAGCAAGATCTCCGGATCTATCCTGAATTAAGCATGTTTGGGACTGGATGAAGCGTCGTCTCACGCGGTCTGCACGTCCAGCACGAACGCTGGTCCAACTCAGGCGCCAGGTGGAAATAGCATGGCAAGCCGTTCCACAGGACTACATCCAGCATCTCTACGATCGTCTCCATGGGAGAATAGCAGCCTGCATTGCTGCGAAAGGTGGATATACACTGTACTAGTGCCGACATTGTGCATGCTCTGTTGCCTGTGTCTATGTGCCTGTGGTTCTGTCAGTGTGATCATGTGATGTGTCTGACCCCAGGAATGTGTGAATAAATTTTCCCCTTCCTGGGACAATGAATTCACGGTGTTCTTATTTCAATTTGCAGGAGTGTAATAGCTTTTGGAGCAGTGCAATTAAAGGAGCCATTGAAACAAAAGCCACAGGCACACCATTAATAGAATCGACGGTGTAAAGCTCAGAGCAGCAAAGTTGGAGGGGGCGTATTGTATGCAGAGTCAATGTATGGTGATGTCTTGGGCACCACTGACATCTAGGCTGGCATCTAGAATGAGGGTGTAGCAGCAGCTCATCAGCAGCCATTCCATTTGACAATGGTCAGAGTCTCGTGGAATATCAACCACATGATGCAGCTTGAAGCCCAAAACATCTTATTAACGTAAACGTATGTTCATATTTACGGAGACATGGTTGTGTAAACACTGATGCAAATGGCCAGTAAACACAGATATCTATGCGAACTGTGAGACCCAAAGAAATTGTATACATTTTAGATGAACAAAACCATTCTTTTCAGAGATAAGACCAGAATTACTCACTGAATTACCTCTACGCCATAACTATTCACTCAGAAAAATAAATGAAAGGAAGGCGCCTTGCGTTTTCAATTCAGGTCAACTTAATTGTATTTTTGTCTCATTTTGTCCTATTTTAAAAGAGCATAGAAAGAGGAGTAATAGGTTTATTTACTTCCCTAGTAATTGTGAGATTTTAAACTTCAACACTTTTTTGTTATACAAGTTAAAAGTATTAGAATAAAATGCTATAAATTTTTATCTAGTGGGAAAATTTTAAAAATATCATCCAGTGACATTCGTCAGTAGGAAAAGGGAGAGAAGGAAACATAGTGGGTGAATATGGATTGGGGCTAAGAAATGAAAGAGGAAGCCGTCTGGTAGAATTTTGCACAGACCATAACTTAATCATAGCTAACACTTGGTTCAAGAATCATAAAGGAAGGATGTATGCGTGGAAGAATCCTGGAGGTACTAAAAGGTATCAGATAGATTATATAATGGTAAGACCGAGATTTAGGAATCAGGTTTTAAGTTGTAGGACATTTCCAGGGGCAGATGTGGACTCTGACCACAATCTATTGGTTATGACCTGTAGATTAAAACTGAAGAAACTGCAAAAAAAGTGGGAATTTAAGGACATGGGATCTGGATAAGCTGAAAGAACCAGAGGTTGTACAGAGTTTCAAGGAGAGCATAAGGGAACAATTCACAGGAATGGGGGAAAGAAACACAGTAGAAGAAGAATGGGTACCTCTGAGGAATGAAATAGTGAAGGCAGCAGAGGAACTAGTAGGTAAAAAGACGAGGGCTGCTAGAAATCCTTGGGTAACAGAAGCAATATTGAACTTAATTGATGAAAGGAGAGAATATAAAAAATGCAGTAAATGAAGCAGGCAAAAAGGAATACAAACGTCTCAAAAGTGCGATCGACAGGAAGTGCAAAATGGCTAACCGGGGATGGCTAGAGGATAAATGTACGGATGTAGAAGCTTATCTCACTAGGGGTAAGATAGATACTGCCTACAGGAAAATTAAAGAGAACTTTGGAGAGAAGAGAACCACTTGTATGAATATCAAGAGCTCAGATGGCAACCCAGTTCTAAGCAAAGAAGGGAAGTCAGAAAGGTGGAAGGAGTATATAGAGGGTTTATACAAGGGCGATGTACTTGAGGACAATATTATGGAAATGGAAGAGTATGTAGATGAAGACGAAATGGGAGAAAAGATACTGCGTGAAGAGTTTGACAGAGCACTGAAAGACCTGAGTCGAAACAAGGCCACGGGAGTAGACAACATTCCATTTGAACTATTCACGGCCTTTGGAGAGCCAGTCATGACAAAACTCTACCAGCTGGTGAGCAAGATGTATGAGACAGGCGAAATACCATCAGACTTCAAGAAGAATATAATAATTTCGATCCCAAAGAAAGCAGGTGCTGACAGATGTGAAAATTACCGAACTATCAGTTTAATAAGTCACAACTGCAAAATACTAACGCGAATTCTTTACAGACGAATGGGGAGGATCAGTTTGGATTCCGTAGAAATGTTGGAACACGTGAAGCAATACTGACCTTACGACTTATCTTAGAAGAAAGATTAAGAAAAGGCAAACTTAAATTTCTAGCATTTGTAGACTTGGAGAAAGGTTTTGACTCTCTTACAAATTCTGAAGGTAGCAGGTTTAAAATACAGGGAGCGAAAGGCTATTTACAATTTGTACAAAAACCAGATGGCAGTCATAAGAGTCGAGGGCATGAAAGGGAAGCATTTTTCTCGAAGTGAGTTGGTTTCTTTTCTCTGAGCTTATTATCCTGCTTTTGAAATGATACAAACACAGTGCAGTGACATAGCTGGGATACATAATACTTTCAGAGCCAGTTGGCATATCATTGGGTACAACACTGTTTCAGTTTTCGGATTGTCTCTATCTAGGAAATATGCAACACTTCAGTACCTGTATTTATTTAGTTCGATAATCGCTATATGTCCCAGGTGGTGACTTCTTAGGAGGTGGTAACACACTCCAAACGGCTGCTCATACACCGTTCAAAGCAGCTAAGTTATGTAATGCACTTGTAGTTCCAAAGAAATAAGCGTTATGGCTTTCATGGTCCTGGACTCAATTACAGCCAAATGAAACTAACTGAGCAGAAAATAGAGTAAATAATTTATTTCTAAACACTACCTCATTCATCACAGAAATGGACATACAAAAGGAGGTACACAAATTTAATTACGTTAAAGGAATTATCTATAGAGTCCTCAGAAAAACAATAAGAATGGAAACTCAGGTTATGTTCTACAAAACGATGGTGTTACCAACTGTGTCACGTGGAAGTGCGTTGTGAATTGTCACAAAAGGAAAAGAACAAAGATTATAACAACTACTGATATAGTTCCTAAGAGAGTATCTGTGTCCACACTATCTGATAGGACCATGAATGCTGACATCAGAGAACAGCAGGAGTGAGTGTTGGGTATACATTATGTGACAGGGGGATGAATACTGACGTCAGAGAAGAATGGAGTGGAAAGCTTAAATGAGCTGATTAAGGAATACAGAAATAACTAAAAGGACTATGTCACAACAATGGTGTAATATCCTTTATATTCGATGAATTATTCTGATACAATTCTACCCTTTAATGACGTTTACTAATTTTCTATCTTCATACTCGAAAAATCCATGCACAAAGTAGTTTCATACAATAGCTATGCCATGAGCGCATAATTATTCTTTGTAGTACTCTTTCTGGTGGTTGTAAGAAGAAAAGTTTCCGAGATTGTCTCTTTTTGCCGTTTAGCCTGAGCTTTGTTTGAAGAACTGTAATCTGATTATTGAGATTTATGACAGAAGATAACTGATACGAAATTGTACGATTAAAAGGGAAATATATGTATATATTGCTCCTTCATACAAAAGGTGTGTATTTGACATTTGAGAATTAATGATATTCATCGATATATTGCGTAGCTGTTAATCAAAAGGGAATTTCCCAAAGACTGGATACGAACCTGCATTTAATCATCCAAGAGCTCCGTTACTTCACCAAAGTCGAATATCAACTTGATCTGAGGTTTTCCCACTGATTATACAACGCTCCCAAAATTACAAGGCATTTTATGTGTACAGATTAGCAGACTGCCGCAAAGCATGAACCTGCAGAGAAGAAGACACATCGCCAGATTTCATTCTAACAAGTAACATTTCTGAATCATTTTGAGTGACTGAGCTATGACTGTGTTTCCTACTATCAATGATTGATTGCTCGAAGGAATTGAGAACTACATAATTACATAGATAGGAGGAAAAATTACAGTGGCGACCGTGACAGGACTCCCTTGGATTGTTATATAATATATGTCACAACAACGGAAGACATCAGAATACCAGAATTAATAATGAGTTATTCCCAAGTGGGCTGAAGAACTTTAGTAAGACCAAGGGAAAAGTGAAAATACTAATAATTTCAACCATGAGGACGTAACAGGCAAATGCCTTCTACATGCAGAAAGAAGAAGAAAACAGCTCGTATTAAAAATATGACGTTATGAGTTTTGTAATTTCTTATACAAAATGGTACATTGATCGTGACCGGGCCAAATATGTCACGAAATAAGCGCCAAACGAAAAAACTACAAAGAACGAAACACGTTTTACATCGTAACGGTTTTTCCATTCTATTTATCAATGGAACACGTAACAAACTAACTAACCAATTAACGTGTCTAGCTTGGAGGGGGAAACCAGATGGCGATATGGTTGGCCCACTAGATGGCGTTGCCATAGGTCAAACGGATATCAACTGCATTTTTTTTTTTAAATAGGAACCCCCATTCTTTACTACATACTTGTGTAGTACGCAAAGAAATATGAATATTTTAGTTGGACCACTTTTTTCGCTTTGTGATATATGGCACTGCAATAGTCACAAACATATGGCTTACAATTTCAGACGAACAATTGGTAACAGGTAGGTTTTTAAAATTAAAATACAGAACATAGGTACGTTTGAACATTTTATTTCGGTTGTTCCAATGTGATATATATATCTTTGTGAACTTATCATTCCTGAGAACGAATGCTTTTACAGTGTGATTACCTGTAAATACCACATTAATGCAATAAATGCTCAAAATGATGTCCGTCAACCTCAATGCATTTGGCAATACGTGTAACGGCATACCTCTCAACAGCGAGTAGTTCCCCTTCCGTAATGTTCGCACATGCATTGACAATGCGCTGACGCATGTTGGCAGGCGTTGTCGGTGGAACACGATAGCAAATATCCTTCAAGTTTCCCCACTAAAAGAAATCCGGGGACGTCAGATCCGGTGAACGTGTGGGCCATGGTATGGTGCTTCGACGACCAATCCACCTGACATGAAATATGCTATTCAATACCGCTTCAACCGCACGCGAGCTATGTGCCGGACATGCATCATGTTGGAAGTACATCACCATTCTGTCTTGGAGTGAAACATCTTGTAATAGCATCGGTAGAACAGTACGTAGGACATCAGCATACATTGCACTATTTAGATTGACATCGATAAAATTAGGGGCCAATTATCCTAACTCCCATAATGCCGCACCATACGTTAACCAGCCAAGGTCTCTGATCTTCCACTCGTCGCAGCCATCGTGGATTTTCCGTCGCCCAATAGTGCACATTATGACGGTTTACATTACCGCTGTTGGTGAATGACGCTTCGTCGCTAAATAGAACGCGTGCAATAAATTTGTCATTGTCCCGCAATTTCTCTCGTGCCCAGTTGCAGAATTGTACACGGCGTTCGAAGTTGTCGCCCTGCAATTCCTGGTCCATAGAAATATGGTACGGGTGCAATCGATGTTGATGTAGCATTCTCAACACCGACGTTATTGAGATTCCCGATTCTCGGGCAATTTGTGTGCTACTGAGGTGCGGATTAGCCACGACAACAGCTAAAACACATACTTGGGCATCATCATTTGTTGCAGGTCGTAGTTGACGTTTCGCATGTGGCTGAACACTTCCTGTTTCCTTAAATAAAGTAACTATCCGGCGAACGGTCCGGACACTTGTATGATGTCGTCCAGGATACCGAGCAGCATACAGAGCACACGCCCATTGGGCATTTTGATCTCAATAGCCATACGATATCGACCTTTTCCACAATTGGTAAACGGTCCATTTTAACACGGGTAATGTATCACGTAGCAAATAGCGTCCGCACTGGCGGAATGTTACGTGATACCACGTACTCATACGTTTGTGGCTATTACAGCGTCATCTACCACAAAGCGAAAATAGTGGTCCAACTAAAACATTCATATTTATTTACATACTACACGAATATGTAATACATAATGGGGGTTCCTATTTTTAAAAAACGCAGTTGACCTATGGCAACGCCATCTAGCGGGCCAACTATAACGCCATCTGGTTTCCCCCTTCAAGCTAGACGAGCTTCGTTGTTTGTAGTTTTTTCGTTTGATGTTTATTTCGTGAGATATTTGGCCCGGTCACTGTCAATGGATCACCCTGTATAGCCCTGGTCTTCTGTAGGAGGAGCCCTGAAAGCATTAATCTGATCAGGTTAAATCGATAAGTAAATGAAAAGAAATAATATAAACATGCACTACCATGTATGTGAAAGTAATTATATAACGTACAGACCGTTCTTGCTATAAAGAGAAATATCCAAAGAGCCAAAGTCTGATGGAGATCAGGTGAGTGAAGAATGTGAGATACGAGCTGAATCAGTGAATGAGCCACCAGCGCGGAGTTGCTTTGCAATCCTCTCCATCTGAGCCGTTGGAGAGAGGAGTGACTACTGAGTCGCTTTGAGATCCACTCCACAGAAACAGCGCAGAGCGGGAAGGTGTTGGGATGGTTGCTCCTCATACCACTCTGTGTGAATGGTGGTTGAAGACCACAGCGTACGTGATTCACATAATCGTCAACAACATAAATCAAGTGTGATGCTATGTCGATGGTGAAAAAGTAACAACTCACACAAAAATAAGTAAATGTTCATTGGGCTTCTGAACTTTGAGATTTCCTTTCAAAATGAAGATAAAACATGAGGTGTGACTGATAACTGTTTACAACATACCAGAGTGCATAGAGGAAATCGAGATGATCAATTTCACATCTAAAACTTGTCATCTATCAAGTAAGGAAAATACCTCTGACTGGCATACAAAAACTACTTAATGTAAGGCTCACTCACATTGCTCAAGATATGCATTATTCTATCCATCTCTTTGCACAAACCATTAATTTTAGAAAAAGAAGTTAACAAACACTCCTTCATATGAAATTAAGTGCCTTTTTTTACTGTTTTATGTTTTCACTAGAGGCTGCGTTTTTTGAGTCACTCAAGAAAACGTAAGCAATCGACCTTCAAACGCACCTCCACCTCTAGAATCACACTCACTGGTCGGGATATCTATTATATTTTTCATGATGGTCCCTCTACCATTATACAGAAATTTGCATCTACACGAATTATGTCTCATATTTGACCTTTTTAGTCTTTATTGACTGGACCATACACCACAGGATTAGTCGAATATTTTGTTAACATTTTTAATTTAAGATCTCTCTTCAGGGTAATGAAAGACAAAAAGACTTTTGTAAACGATATGCAAAGACTAATTAGGTTTATAGTTCGTTGTAAGCTTAACCCTTACAAGCACAAAAGTTTCGTAATAAGGACAGACAAACTAAATTATTTAAATGTTAATTTCATGCAGTTAAAATTCTTATAATCATAGGTAAAGTTTACACAAATGTTAATTTTGCTGCATAAGTGCCCAAAAAATCTGACAGCATAATAACTCAGATACTGAAGTCCAAATTGTATGGTAAATAATTCCTGCGACTGCACATTTTTATTTTTTTCAGTGGCAAGAGGGAGCCCTATAAAGAAAGTACTAGAAATGCTGCCTGGTGAGGCGGAAAGGGGGAGTGTGGTGGTGGGGATGCGTTTTGAACGTCACTTTTTTACGTTTTTCTACAATAGCACGAAAAAGGCGGCCTATAGCGAACACATATGGGAGTGTAAATCTAAGCAACGTTAGATTTGCCACGATAAAGGCTCTATTCAGTTTTCCTGTAGGACTAATAATTTGCGCGATGAGAGAATGTAAAAACCCTTCGACATACATGTGCAGTAGCCTAGGTGGTTTTTGTACACCAATTTGAGGTAGTTCCCCAAGTTTATACAGTGTCGTGTATCAAATTGTTCATCTCCACTTCCTCTACATCACTGAAGTACATTGTAAACAGTTACCGTTTCCACCCTCTGTACGATGTCAAAATGTTTTCTTTGTTAATGCAGCGTTATGAAGAACTGATCTTTCTTCAATTTTTATTCTTTCATGTGCAAAAGGAACAATTAGTGGCCTCAGGGGCATTCTTATCGCCTTACTGAGGGCTCAATCTAATTCTTCAAACAACTAAAGTCAGTTCTCATTTGAAAGTACCTTTGACAGCGATTGTCGTTAGCGTCTTAATGTTTTGAAATTTGCCACGAAAATGTCTTTATCCTGTGGGCATCAACCTACAATTAAACACACATACTTATTCAGAGGAAAACGATGACAGATATAAAACTTACTACAAAGGTAGAAAACATAAATACATGAATCTAACCTGGGTAGAAACCACTGAAATTGAGAATCGTGTGGAAATTCAGTAGAAAGCTTAATTCTAAGTTAAAAATGAAACTTTGAGTACAAACTAAATACAAAATTGAGCACAAGATAGAAATAAGTGTGAGTGCACATCTTACAACTAACTAATGCTACTACTTACAATTTGAGAGAATCATGTTCTCTTTCATTTTCGTGACACAACTGACATCTACTCCATTGTTATAAAAGTTTTTATGTAGTGGTGAGGAAAAAGTCCTTTTACTTTTTAGGTCCTAGAATGTGCAAGGTTATAACATCCATGATGTGGAATGCTTGTTCTTATATGAGGACCGTTATACATACAATAACTGCCACTTACTGTTAACTTTTCTATTATTTGCCTGTTTGGTGCACATGAACAGTCTTAGTCTCGCGTTTTTCATCCCAAGTGTTCAGTGCTTTAGATAACGGGACTGCCAGTAGCCGGCACGGAGATCGAAGCTAGTTAGATACCTAACACCCTTGAACTTCTGTATTTGCTCCCCCCTCCCCACTGTTCGCCTACGTATAATAATTTTATTAATATCACAGCCGTCAAGTACAAGTCGGATGCTTTTGTCCGACTTGGGTACCGCGACCAAGGGGCTGTATATGGTGATAATAAAGTCTCAGTTATCCTCCACTGCATCACTCTTCGTATCTCCTTAGACACAGCCTCCTTATTACTCCACGGTACCGAGTAAGCGGCTCAACAGTAAGTTTCGTGCAACTTTACTGCCATGTCGTACACATATCCCTTTATTACACCGGGTATTGCAGTGGAAACCGCGGCATAACCTCTAAGCAAATCTGGGAGTAGTTGTTGCTGCTGAGTGTCAAGATAGCATGATTCAGTAACCTTATGGTCGATTTCCAGAGAAATCTCGCGTATCTCGTCGTCGTCAGACTGTATACGAGGATAATCTTCCCCGGTACACTCTCTTACAATGTGTAAGGGCTGCTGTGCACCATAGGTCACTTTTAGCCCTCCGTGAAAAGCCGTAGTAGTGATTAATGCCAGTTCGAACCTTCTGCCATTGTTCCTCAATGAACAGCGGGCACGAGACAGATGTTACTAACATTCGATTCTTTATTTATCGAAGTGCCGTTTGACTGATTCACATGTGATTCATTATGTTTTGCATCCTCTTGAATCAAGTCTAGTGAATCGATTGTAGCCATAAATAAGTCAAGATCGGTTCTCGAACGTGGAATAACTTTTCCCTAATCGCTATTGGCAATTTACCTTTCAGAATTCTTAGAACGTCCCTTGCCGACATCGGTTCTTTCCAGTAATGCGTCTTGTTCAAATATTTTTCAAAAGCCTATGTATGTTTCCCTGACCTGGGTTGTATACTTTCAGACTGTAAACTTGCTTACGAAGACGCTCTTGGGAGACCAAAATCTACCTAAAAATGCCTTTTCAAATTCACTACAAGTTTCGCAATTATCCGCTGTCTCCATTGCTCAGAGAGCGGCGTTTCCCGTTATGAAAGAAACGACAAGCTACACGTTTTGGCATTCACTCCACGAATTAAGTAACACGTTCCGAAAACTTTTAATAAGAATGACAGGATGTGTTGTCCTTTTCTCTTCCGAAAACATTTGGCAGTGGCGGTGCTTAAATAATGTCTCTTCATGTTTTAAATGATCCAATGTTGGTACCGCGGCAGCTGACTGCGGCAGCACAACAATATGATTTTTACAGCATTGGGCTGTTACCAACATTCTCATACTGCATGTTTTCAATTGGCCTGTTACCGTATTGGCGGCTGTTACAAGGGCTAACATTTTGTACCGTATTGCCGCATACATCACGTTATTTTCTGAGCCCCTCCTCCGCATTTGTAAATCACGCATGTTACGTGGGAGAGAATCTCAATGTTAGTTCTCGTCGTTTGATGGATTAATATTCGAACGCAGCAGAGCAGCAACTACCTCTGGCTCTACTTTCTGTTCGAAGTTCTTAGTTAAATCGTCTACCCTCTTTACTACACAATTAATATTCTTTTCTAAACATTCTTGAGCTTCGCTCAAGATTTCAAGTTTCGCGTCAAATGTGTTCACTTTCTCGGTTAAGTCCTGTGTTTTAGTGATCACTCCATCTACATTTAACTCTATCCATTTTATCTCTTCGGGATCTGTAAAATAATATGTTCATTCTGCGCCTCAAGTACTTTATTTAATTCCTCTGCAAGGTACCGCTCTCTCTCTCTCTCTCTCTCTCTCTCTTTCTTTCTGTTCCCTTTCCTCTTCGCGTAAACGCTCCTGTTCTTCGCATTCCTTCTCCGCAATTCGACCTTTCTCTTGACGTTCCTTTTCGCTCTGCTTAATAGTTTCCTTTACCATGTCCTGTAATAGTCTATCTTTCTCTTCTCTTCTCCGTTCTTTCTCTTTCTCATCAATTTAGGCAAAGGGTAACGTTAAAAAATCACTCCCGAGTGTTGGGACTGACAAAGCATTTGTAGACGGCGCTGTAACTGAATTACTTTCCGTTGAAGTACCTGATTTACTATTAGTTTGCTGTATACTTATAGCAGAATCTATACTTTCATGTGCCAAATCAAATTCTGACTGCGCACATTATGATCTACATCTCCTGGCTCCAAATTATGGATCTTAGAGTCAGCTTAATCAGTTTCGTGAAATAGCTTCTCGCGAATATTATTTGTATCCTCAACATTTCGTACTTCGTCTGCTTCCGCACTTACCACTTTTTTACGTCGTCCTATATTTACACACAACACACAATAAATCACTTTGACAAGTAAAATCAAAATCCATTGAAGCACTGACTCTAGTTTCTGTACATCACTTTCTCCAAAAGACAGAAATTCCTTACAATGACTGTTAAAAACTTTCTCCAGAAAATACACTCCAGGAAATTGAAATAAGAACACCGTGAATTCATTGTACCAGGAAGGGGAAACTTTATTGACACATTCCTGGGGTCAGATACACACAGGCACCACAGGCACATAGACACAGGCAACAGAGCATGCACAATGTCGGCACTAGTACAGTGTATATCCACCTTTCGCAGCAATGCAGCCTGCTATTCTCCGATGGAGACGATCGTAGAGATGCTGGATGTAGTCCTGTGGAATGGCTTGCCATACCATTTCCACCTGGCGCCTCAGTTGGAACAGCGTTCGTGCTGGACGTGCAGACAGCGTGAGACGACGCTTCATCCAGTCCCAAAGATGTTCAATGGGGAACAGATCCGGAGATCTTGCTGGCTAGGGTAGTTGACTTACACCTTCTAGAGCACGTTGGGTGGCACGGGATACATGCAGACGTGCATTGTCCTGTTGGAACAGTAAGTTCCCTTGCCGGACTAGGAATGGTAGAACGATGGGTTCGATGACGGTTTGGATGTACCGTGCACTATTCAGTGTCCCTTCGACGATCATCAGAGGTGTACGGCCAGTGTAGGAGATCGCTCCCCACACCATGATGCCGGGTGTTGGCCCTGTGTGCTTCGGTCGTATGCAGTGCTGATTGTGGCGCTCACCTGCACGGCGTCAAACACGCATACGACCATCATTGGCACCAAGGCAGAAGCGACTCTCATCGCTGAAGACGACACGTCTCCATTCGTCTCTCCATTCACGCCTGTCGCGACACCAGTGGAAGGCGGGCTGCACGATGTTGGGGCGTGAGCGGAAGACGGCCTAACGGTGTGGGGGACCGTAGCCCAGCTTCATGGAGACGGTTGCGAATGGTGTTCGCCGATACCCCAGGAGCAACAGTGTCCCTAATTTGCTGGGAAGTGGCGGTGCGGTCCCCTAAGGCACTGCGTAGGATCCTACGGTCTTGGCGTGCATCCGTGCGTCGCTGCGGTCCGGTCCCAGGTCGACGGGCACGTGCACCTTCCGCCGACCACTGGCGACAACATCGATGTACTGCGGAGACCTCACGCCCCACGTGTTGAGCAATTCGGCGGTACGTCCATCCGTCCTCCCGCATGCCCACTATACACCCTCGCTCAAAGTCCGTCAACTGCACATACGGTTCACGTCCACGCTGTCGCGGCATGCTACCAGTGTTAAAGACAGCGATGGAGCTCCGTATGCCAGGGCAAACTGGCTGACACTGACGGCGGCGGTGCACAAATGCTGCGCAGCTAGCGCCATTCGACGGCCAACACCGCGGTTCCTGGTGTGTCCGCTGTGCCGTGCGTGTGATCATTGCTTGTACAGCCCTCTCGCAGTGTCCGGAGCAAGTACGGTGGGTTTGACACACCGGTGTCAATGTGTTCTTTTTTCCATTTCCAGAAGTGTACTACGCTTGATCTGCATGAAGTGCAGCAAGATGTTTTAAATATGATAGGCCGCCTACACTGAAACACTGAAGTGCAAGGCCCCCAATTTACTAAATGCTTAGCTAGCAGAATATTGGTAGCACACTTTCGTGTCCTTACCTTGACAGTTAGCAGACAGGTTTGCACTTTGAAGGTCAGGATCAGTTATCAGATTCATATGTACATCTCTCCTTTATGCAGCAATGTACGTATACTCGCTTATTGTTATTGGTTGTTAAATACATGAAAGAAAAAACTAATACACGTTAGTATATAATACAAATATTGTACTGTGGTACATACAAGTGTCTCATGCGCCTTACGTTAGCGAGCCAGATGTGGTGTGTACAGTGTCGTGGCGTGTAGAATGTCTGTTCTGGAGTAATCACAAGCTCCGGAACGAATATGCAGTGCGCAGGACCAGAGAAGGCAACGAGGAAACGGCGGCCAATGGTGCCCGGAATTGGACCGCGGCACGCCTAGAGCGACACCTGCAAGAAGGGAAGAAGAAGACTAATAATTTGCGCGATGAGAGAATGTAAAAACCCTTCGACATACATGTGCAGTAGCCTAGGTGGTTTTTGTACACCAATTTGAGGTAGTTCCCCAAGTTGATACAGTGTCGCGTATCAAATTGTTCATCTCCACTTCCTCTACATCACTGAAGTACATTGTAAACAGTTACCGTTTCCACCCTCTGTACGATGTCAAAATGTTTTCTTTGTTAATGCAGCGTTATGAAGAACTGATCTTTCTTCAATTTTTATTCTTTCATGTGCAAAAGGAACAATTAGTGGCCTCAGGGGCATTCTTATCGCCTTACTGAGGGCTCAATCTAATTCTTCAGACAACAACTAAAGTCAGTTCTCATTTGAAAGTACCTTTGACAGCGATTGTCGTTAGCGTCTTAATGTTTTGAAATTTGCCACGAAAATGTCTTTATCCTGTGGGCATCAACCTACAATTAAACACACATATTTATTCAGAGGAAAACGATGACAGATATAAAACTTACTACAAAGGTAGAAAACATAAATACATGAATCTAACCTGGGTAGAAACCACTGAAATTGAGAATCGTGTGGAAAATTCAGTAGAAAGCTTAATCCTAAGTTAAAAATGAAACTTTGAGTACAAACTAAATACAAAATTGAGCACAAGATAGAAATAAGTGTGAGTGCACATCTTACAACTACCTGATGCTACTACTTACAATTTGAGAGAATCATGTTCTCTTTCATTTTCATGACACAACTGACATCTACTCCATTGTTATAAACGGTTTTATGTAGTGGTGAGGAAAAAGTCCTTTTACTTTTAAGGTCCTAGGATGTGCAAGGTTATAACATCAATGATGTGGAATGCTTGTTCTTATATGAGGACCGTTATACAATAACTGCCACTTACTGTTAAGTTTTCTATTATTTGAGGATCTAGGACGAGCCCTCAGTAAGACCTGTTTGCCTGTTTGGTGCACATGAACAGTCTTAGTCTCGCGCTTTTCATCCCAAGTGTTCAGTGCTTTAGATAACGGGACTGCCAGTAGCTGGCACGGAGATCGAAGCTAGTTAGATACCTAACACCCTTGAACTTCTGTATTTGCTCCCCCCTTCCCACTGTTCGCCGACGTATAATAATTTTATTAATATCACAGCCGTCAAGTATAAGTCGGATGCTTTTGTCCGACTTGGGTACCGCGACCAAGGGGCAATATATCGTGATAATGAAGTCTCAGTTATCCTCCACTGCATCACTCTTCGTATCTCCTTAGGCACAGCCTCCTTATTACTCCACGCTACCGAGTAAGCGGCTCAACCGTAAGTTTCGTGCAGCTTTACTCCCATGTCGTACACATATCCCTTTATTACACCGGGTATTGCAGTGGAAACAGAGGCATAGCCTTTAAGCAAATCTGGGAGTAGTTGTTGCTGCTGAGTGTCAAGATAGCATGATTCAGTAACCTCATGCTCGATTTCCAGAGAAATCTCGCGTATCTCGTCGTCGTCAGACTGTATATGAGGATAATCATCCCCGGTACACTCTCTTACAATGTGTAAGGGCTGCTGTGCACCATAGGTCACTTTTAGCCCTCCGTGAAAAGCCGTAGTAGTGATTAATGCCAGTTCGAACCTTCTGCCATTGTTCCTCAATGAACAGCGGGCACGAGAAAGATGTTACTAACATTCGATTCTTTATTAATCGAAGTGCCGTTTGACTGATTCACATGTGATTCATTCTGTTTTGCATCCTCTTGAATCAAATCTAGTGAATCGATTGTAGCCTTAAATAAGTCAAGATCGGTTCTCGAACGTGGAATAACTTTTCCCTAATCGCTATTGGCAATTTACCTTTCAGAATTCTTAGAACGTCCCTTGCCGACATCGGTTCTTTCCAGTAATGCGTCTTGTTCAAATATTTTTCAAAAGCCTATGTATGTTTCCCTGAAGTGGGTTGTATACTTTCAGACTGTAAACTTGCTTACGAAGACGCTCCTGGGAGACCAAAAATTACCTACAAATGCCTTTTCAAATTAAGTAAAAGTTTCGCAACTATCCGCTGTCTCCACTGCTCAGAGAGCGGCGTTTCCCGTTATGAAAGAAACGACAAACTACACGCTTTGGCATTAACTCCACGAATTAAGTAAAACGTTCCGAAAACTTTTAATAAGAATGACAGGATGTGTTGTCCTTTTCTCTTCCGAAAACTTTTGGAAGTGGCGGTGCTTAAATAATATCTTTTCATGTTTTAAATGATCCAATGTTGGTACCGCGGCAGCTGACTGCGGCGGCAAAACAATATGATTTTTACAGCATTGGGCTGTTACCAACATTCTCATACGGCATGTTTTGAATTGGCCTGTTGCCGTATTGGCGGCTGTTACAAGGGCTAACATTTTGTACCGTATTGCCGCTTACATCACGTTATTTTCTGAGCCCGTCCTCCGCATTTGCAAATCACGCATGTTACGTGGGAGAGAATCGCAATGTTAGTTCTCGTCGTTTAATGGATTAATATTCGAACGCAGCAGAGCAGCAACTACCTCTGGCTCTACTTTCTGTTCGAAATTCTTAGTTAAATCGTCTACCCTCTTTACTACACACTTAATATTCTTTCCTAAGCATTCTTGAGCTTCGCTCAAGATTTCAAGTTTCGCATCAAGTGTGTTCACTTTCTCAGTTAAGTCCTGTGTTTTAGTGATCACTCCATCTACATTTAACTCTATCCTTTTTATCTCTTCGGGATCTGTAAAATAATATGTTCATTCTGCGCCTCAAGTACTTTATTTAATTCCTCTGCAAGGTACCGCTCTGTCCCCCCCCCCCCCCCCCCCCCCGCCTCTCTCTCTCTCTCTCTCTCTCTTTCTGTTCCCTTTCCTCTTCGCGTAAACGCTCCTGTTCTTCGCATTCCTTCTCCGCAATTCGACCTTTCTCTTGACGTTCCTTTTCGCTCTGCTTAATAGTTTCCTTTACCATGTCCTGTAATAGTCTATCTTTCTCTTCTCTTCTCCGTTCTTTCTCTTTCTCATCAATTTAGGCAAAGGGTAACGTTAAAAAATCACTCCCGAGTGTTGGGACTGACAAAGCATTTGTAGACGGCGCTGTAACTGAATTACTTTCCGTTGAAGTACCTGATTTACTATTAGTTTGCTGTATACTTATAGCAGAATCTATACTTTCATGTGCCAAATCAAATTCTTAGAGTCAGCTTAATCAGTTTCGTGATCAAATTCTTAGAGTCAGCTTAATCAGTTTCGTGAAATGGCTTCTCGCGAATATTATTTGTATCCTCAACGTTTCGTACTTCGTCTGCTTCCGCACTTACCACTTTTTTAAGTCGTCCTATATTTACACACAACACACAATAAATCACTTTGACAAATAAAATCAAAAAACATTGAAGCACTGACTCTAGTTTCTGTACATCACTTTCTCCAAACGACAGAAATTCCTCACAATGACTGTTAAAAACTTTCTCCAGAAAATATTATGCTTGATCTGCATGAACTGCAGCAAGATGTTTTAAATATGATAGGCCGCCTACACTGAAACACTGAAGTGCAAGGCCCCCAATTTACTAAATACTTAGCTAGCAGAATTTTGGTAGCACACTTTCGTGTCCTTACCTTGACAGTTAGCAGACAGGTTTGCAGTTTGAAGGTCAGGATCAGTTATCAGATTCATATGTACATCTCTCCTTTATGCAGCAATGTACATATACTCGCTTATTGTTATTGGTTGTTAAATACATGAAAGAAAAAACTAATACACGTTAGCATATAATACAAATATTGTACTGTGGTACATACAAGTGTCTCATGCGCCTTACGTTAGCGAGCCAGATGTGGTGTGTACAGTGTCGTGGCGTGTTATTTGTTTGAATTGCTGTATAGCGTTCCGAGAACGCTGCATCCCGTAGGCACCCTATTATATCCGAGTGGGTAAGGCCCCACAACTGGCGACGAGTCTTACAACCGAACTACGTGGCTGCCGGCCATGGACTATTTCTCTTTTTTATATGCTAGTGCCCTAATCTTCTATTGCCTTTTCTTTGCAGGGGGCATATTATTTAACAGTTTCTGGTCGTTTTTGAAAATCAGTGTTTTCAGGTGGGCGTTGCAGAAAATTTCTTTGATTTTGTCGTTCTTTACTTTGCTTGCCTTCTATATTTTTGGCTTTTGTATCTACCTGTATGGCTACCCCACCTGTCCCGGCCCTTGCTCGGGCCCCGTAGCCGCAAGCGTTAAATGCCACACAGCTAATGTAGTTGTTTCAGTTTCAGACGAACCAGATTCCTACTCTGCTCAACACGGAGAAGCTGCTCCTCGCCAACGCTGTGCACCCGACAGAACAAGCACCGCCCACTACAGCTGCTATACCACCTTTCCCACAGTTTAGTGAACAAGACGAAGAATGGCTGTAGTGGTTGCACCACTTCAATGCGCATATGGTAGCTCACAACGTTCCAGGTACTGTGAAACTTCCCTATCTATTATCCACGGTGGGAAGCGCAGCGTTCAAATTAATTCAAAAACTATTTCCTACGCTACTCCGAGTGAACTGTCATACGAACTAGTAATCTCTTCATTACCTATTATGACCAACAAGTGAATGTGGTAGCAGCCAGATATGAATTATTTGATTGCAAAAAACGGTCAGAACAAAGCAATCGCGAGTGGGTAACAGATTTGCAGGGTATGGCCAGCAAATTCAAATTCATAGGTGTCTGCGGTTCTTTATATTCAAATGTAATGTTGCGTGATATAATCGAGTACAGTGTGCCTGGTATCAAAATCACAGGACAAATTTTGAAACAGTCCGATCCACCATTTTAGCAGGTAGTGTTCATACATTTGAGCAGCGAACTATATGTCGGGTTGAATCCCATAGCTGTGATCGCCCCATTCCACATCGGCGGCGTGCGCTAGCTACGCCAGGTAAACAACTTTCCACGCCACCACCTAAGCAGTTTTCTAAACAGGCAGCTACACAGGCGAACAGAATTAAGTTATACACGGCCAGAACGCCAAGACTGCCCCTCCCGACAAGCTCAATGTTACGCTTGTGGTAGGAAAGTACATGTGCAATCCGTATGTTTGCAATTGAACAAGCATAAGAATTAAGCCCACTCACAAAACTTTCGTCACAAGGTCCATGTCATTAATACAGTATATTACAAGTCTGCAACTAGCAAGCATGCAGTTTCGTCAGTGATAGGCCGGTCAAACAAACTTTTTGTTAATTTACTTATTTGTGTGAAACGTGTGAAATTTCAGTTGGACATGTGTGCCTCTGTAACTTATCTCAATCGTCGCACGTATGAACTATTAGGCTCCGCACGCTATTCTGAAACTAGCAAGCAATTAACGCCTTATAATGGACAAGACATTCCCGTTCTCGGAACATGTACTTTGCCTGCCTTGTATCGCTAGCATACGTAGTCTGTGACTTTTACAGTGCTACAATCACACGAGTGTGAAATCATATTTGGTCTTGATTCTTTTGACTTGTTGACCCTTAACTGCCCTAGTGCGAAATCATATTTGGTCTTGATTCTTTTGACTTGTTGACCCTTAACTGCCCTAGTGCGGTCCTGGAGAACCCCAGGCAATATGAATACAATACCTAGTATGTAAACGGAACTACAGATGGCGCCTGTGTTCTTGGTAGTGATGTGAAGTGGTGCCGTTTAAATCCGAGTTTTGGATGCGTGTTTCCGGCAATATTTTGTGAGATGAAGAGAAAGAGGTCGCAGAATACCCACCAGAGTATTTACGTAAGTTGTTTTTCATTATCTCAGTTAGTTCAAAAAGGTTTCAAATGGGTCTGAGCACTATGGGACAACATCTGAGGTCATCAGTACCCTAGAACGTAGAACTACTTAAACCTAACTAACCTAAGGATATCACACACATCCATGCCCCAGGCAGGATTCGAACCTGCGAACGTAGCGGTCACGTGGTTCCAGACTGAAGCGTCTAGAACCGCACGGCCACACCGGCCGGCTCACAGTTAGTGTTTTACGCGACTGAAGTATCAGAGTACATCGAAAAGAGCAAAATTTCAATGATGACGCCAATTTTTAAGGTTATGTATGTACGCATTAGTTTTCAGAATGGCAAAATCGAAGTCATTAACAGATGACGAGTTGGAAAGAATAGTGAATGCGTTTTTACAATGTGCTGAGGAGAGCACAGCAAACGAGGATGAATTTATACTAAGTGATCATGATTCCATCTCTGAAGTTATATCAAAAGTAGTTGTGTAGAATCAGATGAAAAAGCGTGTATTAGGCCTTCCGCTGAAAAGAGCAGTACTACAAGTGCTGAAAAGAAGCTCCTCCGACAACTCGCACCCGTGCTCACAATATAATAGTTAGTCGCCTTCCGGGCACTAGTCGTGAAGCAAAAGCGCTTCTTTCAGCTGACATCTGCTTGGGAATTGCTCATTACTGAAGATTTATTACAACTAATACTTACCAATACAAACGTCGAGATACGTGACATTTCAAGCAAATACAAAGCTCCTCAACCAGCATTCATAAAGCAGCTAGATATAATAGAACTGAGAGCATTCCTAGGTCTCCTATTATTTATCTGGAGTAATGAAATGTAATCACGAACATGTTGTTGGACTTTTTGCTAATGATGGAATTGTTCGTGATGTGATTCGAGCCACTATGAGCGTTCATACATTTTTAATTCACTTTGTCTCGTTTGCGTAACGATTGTGCTACCACACGAGATGCTAGGAAGGCTGATGACAGACTTGCAGCTATTATAGATGTCTGGGAACTCTTTGTAGACAAATGTCACAAGTATTGTACTCCAGGAGCTAACTTGACAATCTATAAAATGTTAGTACCCAATCGTGATTGGTGCCAATTTCATATGTATATGCCTAAGAAGCCAGCCAAATAAGGCCTCAAAGTTTTGTGCCTTTGTGATTCACGAACATTCTATTTATGCAAAGCATTTGTCTACACAGGTAAAGGGACAAATAAAATTATATTATTAGTTCCAACACAGGATTTTTTGAAATTAATAACACCAATGGAGGGAAGCAATAGAAATGTGAAAGTAGCCAATTGGTTCATGTCACTTGAACTCGGTCATCAACTGGAAGGCAAAAATTTTATTGTCTTAGGCACTTGAGAGCTAAATAAACCACAGATACCAGAAAATTCAAACCAAACAGAAAGCGCCCACTAGAATATGCATTATTTGGGCATAACGAAGGAAATACAATTTGTTCTTATGTTCCTCGGAAAGGTCGAGCTGTTGTGCTGCTTTCATCTATGCATCACGATCAGAAAATTAGTACTCAGAAGAGAAAACCTGAAATGATCATTGATTTCAATGTCACAAATGGAGGAGTGGACGCACTGGACCAAATGTGCGCCCAGTATTCGGTATCACGGCGAACACGCAGATGGCCAATGTCCGTATTTCATGCCATAAACATAGTACAGTCAGTGCTGCTATTTTACACTCCTGGAAATTGAAATAAGAACACCGTGAATTCATTGTCCCAGGAAGGGGAAACTTTATTGACACTTTCCTGGGGTCAGACACATCACATGATCACACTGACAGAACCACAGGCACGTAGACACAGGCAACAGAGCATGCACAATGTCGGCACTAGTACAGTGTATATCCACCTTTCGCAGCAATGCAGGCTGCTATTCTCCCATGGAGACGATCGTAGAGATGCTGGATGTAGTCCTGTGGAACGGCTTGCCATGCCATTTCCACCTGGCGCCTCAGTCGGACCAGCGTTCGTGCTGGACGTGCAGACAGCGTGAGACGACGCTTCATCCAGTCCCAAACATGCTCAATGGGGGACAGATCCGGAGATCTTGCTGGCCAGGGTAGTTGACTTACACCTTCTAGAGCACGTTGGGTGGCACGGGATACATGCGGACGTGCATTGTCCTGTTGGAACAGTAAGTTCCCTTGCCGGTCTAGGAATGGTAGAACGATGGGTTCGATGACGGTTTGGATGTACCGTGCACTATTCAGTGTCCCTTCGACGATCATCAGAGGTGTACGGCCAGTGTAGGAGATCGCTCCCCACACCATGGTGCCGGGTGTTGGCCCTGTGTGCCTCGGTCGTATGCAGTCCTGATTGTGGCGCTCACCTGCACGGCGCCAAACACGCATACGACCATCATTGGCACCAAGGCAGAAGCGACTCTCATCGCTGAAGACGACACGTCTCCATTCGTCCCTCCATTCACGCCTGTCGCGACACCACTGGAGGCGGGCTGCACGATGTTGGGGCGTGAGTGGAAGACGGCCTAACGGTGTGCGGGACTGTAGCCCAGCTTCATGGAGACGGTTGCGAATGGTCCTCGCCGATACCCCAGGAGCAACAGTGTCCCTAATTTGCTGGGAAGTGGCGGTGCGGTCCCCTAAGGCACTGCGTAGGATCCTACTGTCTTGGCGTGCATCCGTGCGTCGCTGCGGTCCGGTCCCAGGTCGACGGGCACGTGCACCTTCCACCGACCACTGGCGACAACAACGATGTACTGTGGAGACATCGCGCCCCACGTGTTGAGCAATTCGGCAGTACGTCCACCCGGCCTCCCGCACGCCCACTATACGCCCTCGCTCAAAGTCTGCACATACGGTTCACCTCCACGCTGTCGCGGCATGCTACCAGTGTTAAAGACTGCGATGGAGCAACGTATGCTACGGCAAACTGGCTGACACTGACGGCGGCGGTGCACAAATGCTGCGCAGCTAGCGCCATTCGACGGCCAACACCACGGTTCCTGGTGTGTCCGCTGCGCTGTGCGTGTGATCATTGCTTGTACAGCCCTCTCGCAGTGTCCGGAGCAAGTATGGTGGGTCTGACACACCGGTGTCAATGTGTTCTTTTTTCCATTTCCAGGAGTGTACTTCAGTGTACCAAACAACTTGATCAAACTGGTGATTTAAATAGAATTGCTACAGAGGCTTGGAATGGATTTAGTAAAACCCCATATACAACGTCGAGATCTCCTACCCTTCTCTCGTGAACTGAGAGCCATTGTTGTTAAACTTGGTGGTCCTCATCTTGCCTCAACATCTTCAGAGCCAGAACCCAGGAGGAAAGGAGATGCCACATGTTTGCAAGAAATGCGGACAAGAAAACCAAAATAGTGTATGAAAAATGCTCAAAACATGTTTGTTCCGATCACAGATTTTCAGTGTACCAAAATTGTTTGTAATCATATCTCAAATGAATAAAAATATTTATGATATTCAGTGATAAAAGAGCAACTGAAAATAAAATTTCTGTAAATTACAGTTTCGTTTAACTTATTGGGGTACTCCGACACCCCACTAGAGTATTAGCGTATGAGCATTTGACTAGAATACTTAAGGGTTAATATTCAGGTCAATGTGTTGTCAGTGTCTGCCTTAAATGCAAAAGATAGTGTAGTTAGCTTGCTCAAAGAATTCCCGGAACTCTTTTCTGAAGGTTCAGGCAAAGCTAACAATTTTGTTGCACATATTACGCTGAAAGACAATGCTCAGCCGAAATTTTGCCAGGCCAAAACAGTTTCCATTGCATTACGGCACAAAGTCGCTGTTGAACTTAAAGAATTGCAATATAGCGGAGTTATTGCGCCCATATCAGCTAGTCAGTGGGCAAGTTCTCTGTTATTGCTCCCCCAAACCTTCATGTCGCATTCGCCCCTGTCTTGACTTTAAGTCTACGGTCAACCCACAAACTGTCATTGTTACTTACCAATGCCACGCCCTAAAGATTCTATGGACGAATTAGGCGCTGGCCGCTGTTTTTTAAAAACTGATTTGCACGACGCGTATATTCAAACACCACTCGATGGAGAATCTCAAAAAGTCTGTGTAGTTAATACTCGTTTGGGATTGCGCAGATATTTGCGTTTACCTTTTGACACACCCGCCATTTTCCAATGGTATTTGGAACAGCTGACTGCACAAGTGTCAAACTGTAGGAACTATTTAGACGATATTGTCATAGCAGGTCGCACACCTGAAGAACACATTGCAAATTTACGTGCTTTGTTCCGTGTGTTGTCTGCTGCAGGACTAAAGCGCAGACTGGGCGTGTGTGATTTTTTTAAAACCTGAGTTGCAGTATCTGTGTCATATCATAAACAGTCAAGTTGTACATCCTCTTCAGCCACATTTGTTAGCCATACGACCCTTTGATTCCGAAAAAACCAGTTGTATTGCAAGTTGACACTTCCTCTTACGGACTTACGGAATCGATGCAGTGCTTTGGCACATAATTGGTGATAAAGACAGACCTATTGCTTCCGATCCAAAGTGTAATTCAAAGCTCAGTGCAACTATTCACAAATTGAAAAAGATGTTTTGGCTATTGTATATAGTGTTACCAAATTTCACCACTATTTGTATGGTAGAAAATTCTGCTTAGTAACGGAGCACAAACATTTGCAGTCCTTGTTTCATCCTATGAAACCGGTTCCTGTACGAACTGCCCAAAATGGCAAACATGGGCTCTGTTGTGGTCTCAATACCACTAAGAGATTGTGTATCATCCGACAGCTCAACATGGTAATGCGGACACTCTTTCACGCTTTCCCATTGGCCCTGTTACGGACTTTGACTCTTCTGTTGCATCTTGTTGTCATATCGATGCAGAGGATTCTGAATTGCTTCAGTCTTTCCTGCTAAACTAAAAGAAAGTTGCACAGGGCACGGAAGCTGATCCAGATTTCAACATTTCGTTCAAGTACATTCGCACATCCTGGCATCACTCCTTGAATTGCATCAAGAACTCTGTAGTGCACTGATACTTTGCCCGTCGGCATAGCCTCGCTATACAGCAAGGCAAAATGGCAGTGGACAGTCACGTATGTTAATTCCTAAAGCTTTGCAAAAAGAAGTGTTGCAGTTACTTCACCAAGGTCACTGTGAGATTCTTTGTGCGAAACGGTGAACGCGTCGGCATTCTACTTGGCAGGGTACGCACGCCTAGAAAGAACAGACGACGCCACAGTGTGCCGCAAGTGCGGAAAATCAGTCCGCTCCGCCACAAAAGTTCTCTGCTTGACCTAAGTCGCAATCACCATGGCAATTTGTGCACACAGACTTTGCGGGACCCTTTTCGAACACTAGCTGATTGATTGTGATTGACTCGTATAGCAAGTTTCCTTTTGCTGTGCCCATGAACTCGACAACGTCACGTAGCACTATTCAGGTGTTGTCATGAATTTTTTGCCTGGAAGGTTTACCTGAACTAATAGTGCCACAGAACGGATCTCAGTTCACGTCCCATGAATTTATAACATCCAGTGAACGCAATGGCATACAGCCTCTAACTAGTGCACCGTTCCATCCACAGTCAAACGGCGAAGCGGAACGTTTTGTCAGAACATTCAAGCAGCAGACGGCCAAACGTCGCCCCGCACACACCAGGGATCAAGTATTGCAACTGTTTCTCGTCTCGTATAGTTCGCACCCACGAGATGGACCATAACCTGGCGGAATTGCTTCGCGGCCGCTGCCATCGCACTCTGTTCCACCTCTTCCACCCTCCTCAGCATCCGACACCGCAGGAACGCCGCAAGTATCGATTCGTGCCGCATGATGTTGTCTTTTGCAGGGTTTTAAACGGCAGCAGATGGTCGGCGCGAGGTGCGATCGTCCGCCGACTTGGCGCTTGCTTGTATCTTGTTTCAGGACCAGATGGCTTGCAGCGACGACATCAAAATCAACTTCACCTCCGTCTTGTGCACGATGATCTTTCAGTCTCTCTTCCCTCAGATTCATGGGTCCAAAGGACAGCGCGGCCACAGCAACCGCCAGAGGGTGTCATCAAGACACGGTGGGGAGGCCGCATGGAGACGGAGCCTTTGCCTCTTCCACCTCTTCTCGTCCTAAGGATGGAGTTGGACCCGCCCAAACCGCAGCATTCGACGTTTTCTTCCTCTAGTTCAGGGCAGCAGGAGGTGAACGTGTACCCTTGTGTTCGTTTTGCGGGGACGTTCCCGCGAGAGCGCAAGCCGGATGGCGGGGTACTGCCGGAAGCTTGACGTCCCCTGCAGCCACAGCTTCCGGCCCGTCGAGGCGCTCGCCTCCTGCATCCCCCGCCGTGGTCGGACTCCATACACGACGATGGTCCGTCGCTATTGGGCGGGAGGAATGTTCTGGCCGGAACGAAGATGCAATACGCAAGGCGGTGAGTAAACGGCGGCCAATGGTGAGCGGAATTGGACCGCACCTCGCCAAGAGCTAATACGAAGCTCCTGATAGCCTCGGCCGCCCAGATCAGCACCGGATCACGGATGTTAGCTATCCGTGACGTGTGTCAACTCGTCTAAACATTTCACATATGAAGGACTCTAAATTATATTCCAAGTCGCTCTTCGTTTGCGACTACTATTTCCAAGTCTCTACTGTTAAATATTTCAATTGCTTTCCAGAAATCAAACCGCTAATGTTATTTGTTTGAATTGTTGTATAGCATTCCGAGAACGCTGCATCCGGTAGGCATCCTATTAGCGACGAGTGGGCAAGACACCACCATGTCTATTTACATGAAATGTGTTATTATATTAATGTATTGTACAGAGATGCACACGCTGTAAAATGTCTCGTACTAATCCCATAAAGCTTGTTTACGTACAGTAAATCATTGGATGTGGGTCTACTTTAATGTTGTTTGAGTAATATGTTACGTTAAAATTTCAAGGTATGCACTGAAAACAATATGCGAGGATCTTGAATGTATTAAAATAGAGGTAGTTAGCTTTACCTTTGAAATTTGCTTTAAACCGAGGCAGCATGTACATACGTAATAGCAGTTCCCTTTGATGGTAACACTCTATTAATTGTTCATCTACTTTATCGGGAAATACATCTCACCTACACGCACAAATTATAACCTCACGGCATTATTCTGTCTTTGGTGGTTAGAACTGTAAGTAGCGACTAGTAAGTCTCAGGGCTATCTTTTTATTAAATACCACATATAGTTCGTTAATAATATATCCAGCTATCATGGGTTACGTCCTAGCATGAACAACTGTATGTACCATCTCGTACTATTTGGACCTTCTCTCGATAAATATGTTTTCTTTAAGCAGTGATAAAACATCGTCTTCGCCACAGATTCCATCGCAACACACAAGCACGGCGTTTTGACGTAAAATTCCTTGAAATGAAGCAAAATACCTATCCACTCTGAAGGCAGTCTGAGTTGAATGTTATTATCCATTTCAGAACTATAGTGAAATAACGCTATCGGCCGACAACAACATGAACAGCATCTGCGCCTCTCATCCGTTATTTAAAATATTTACAGACGCTTCTTAAAGAGTAGGCTGGTGGAGTTAGCAAATACTACAATAAGAGGTACAAAATTAGGTAAAATTTCATATATTGCTTGAAATCGCCAAATTACACATGCAGCAATCACGTCTGGCCTCCAGCACGCTCAAGATACATCAGAAATCGAAGAAGAAGAAGAAGTGAGGAAAAAATCATAGCATTTGTTCTATAAATGACAATGATCATAGACGTTACTGTCCCATATAGCAGTTCTTTGTAGGTTATGAGACATTTAATTAATACTTTTCGTAATACTTTTGTAAAGAAGTTCATCTTTATCAATTTTTCACATTTTATAACTCGTAACGAAGTTTTTCGTGATAAATAAAGTTCATTTTCACGACAGTTTATCGCAGAAGTGTCTGCTCCAGGAGGCAAGCAGTACACCCTGGTGTTCAGTTCGTGTGGCAGTTTCAGATGTACACACTGCTGGGGTAAAAAAAAAAAAAATCTTACGGCAAGAGCCATTATAGCTTAGTCAATTGGTGGTAGACAAAACGAGACTACTCTATTCTGTAGAAATGTCTACAGTCACCTCACAGACTGAGTTAAAGTGACTGACCTACAGGAATAAACGATACAGGCTGGTGTATGGGGAAATAAACCAACGTTGTGCAGATTATTTTTTTATATGTCTTCATTTGGAATTATCATCAATTTGTCATAATTCACAACAATATTTTGCAAATGTTTTTTTATGCCTCAAATTCACACTGTATTGCTTTCAAACAAATAGGAGGAACAGTATACTTGTGTATTCCACACGTAAATTCATCCTGAATGGATCTAATACCTGTCGGGGTAATAATAGCAGGCTTTGGTTCTACATGAATACACGTATCTATAAACTTATGTAAGTCCTTCTCATGCACTCTACACTCGCACACGTAGCTCACATAATCACTGAACAATGTCTTCACTTATGTTTGCAACTGACCGAGCTTCACTGGTATAATTCATAGTGCACTGTACATGTCACGCAGGTTCACAGCACTTGAATGTTGTGAACTGATGCACTGAAAAATGTACCTAACGTTAAATACAGTATTGGAGCTTTGTATGTGTTGTCGGCCGACCTCTTCTTAGTAAAGATGTAGACGTCGGTATGAGACTGAGACCAGAGACCTGATCATCAACTGTTCCATCATCGGACATAGATGGTCCCACTTCATCTCAGTAACCTGCACATTAGCACCGCATTGAACATTTTCGATTTCTATTACAATTTTAGAATGACTATGCTATGCTATGCCATCATTTCCACATTTAGATCAACTAGTAGTCAGTTGATAATAGTGGCAGAGAACCGTATACTGAGACCACGTCGGTGCAGCTCAACAAGATGTGATGCAGACAATGGACACTCAATGATAGGGAATGAAACGCTTCAGGAAAGTGATTCCTATTTAATACTGTTGCCATGTTACGTCAAGCACCAACGGAAACTTCAGTTAATGTTACCTTGCATTATAATTTAGTAGAGATGAACGGCAGATTAAAGAAGTCTCCTGGAATAATCAGTTAACAAAGAAATGGGTTACCAGAGTTCCAAGAAATATTGACGTGCGTTCTATGTCCTCTGCGATGTGAAATACCACAGCAGGTAATTCGTATCAGCAACAATAGACATCTACAAAAACGGCAAGCACAAAGTTTGCAGAGAAAACTGGAGACATAGAAACACAGGGAAGAAATTGAGGGCAACAGAAGAAATATATGATATGATTGGTAAAAGATGAAATACAAAAGTGTTTTGCAAAAGAACGGAAGTGAGAAACAAAAATTACTTACGAATAAAATTAATGTCCAACGCAAGGAAGCTACATTAAAATACAGGAAGAATACGAAGAAATCTGAAATGATGTGGTAATCGGAAAAAGCAGCAATTCTTCCGGATTGGTGCAAGGAATTTTAGTTTGGGCAACAAATTGTTAAATTCGATGCATTTTCTCAGATAACTGTTTGTACTCGTTATCCAAAATTTCCTGTGGGAATAGCTGTAGTTCAGTTCTTAGAGATTCTGCTAGTGCAACACAAATATTGCTCTGTTCTTTTTCTTAACGGATTTACGTTACGATTGTAGCATTATGGGAAAAAGGTCCCATCCCACCGCTTCAGTTCTACTGATAAGCGAAAGCCGGCCGGAGTGGCCGTGCGGTTCTAGGCGCTTCAGTTTGGAACCGCGTGACCGCTACGGTCGCAGGTTCTAATCCTGCCTCGGACATGGATGTGTGTGATGTCCTTAGGTTAGCTAGGTTTAATTAATTCTAAGACCTAGGCGACTGATGACCACAGAAGTTAAGTCGCATAGTGCACAGAGCGATTTGAACCATATTTTTGATAAGTGAAAGAGTAGTATCGTCGGAGCCGGAGAGATGAATGAGGTTCCGAAAGGGAAACAAACACTTTTCCATGGCTTTAAACTCGACAACACCTGGGATGCATTGCTGTGCTCAACCCAAGCATGCGCCAAAATATATGAGAATTTAACGCTTCCTATCACAATTAACCGCTGTGTAATGGATTTTTTGCCACACAAGTGATGCAAAATGTAACGAATATTAGGTCTTTAAAGTCCTGTTCAGAATTTATTCTGCACACACACAAGCGCGATATTTTTCCTTGAAAGTAAGCAAAATACCTATCCACTCTGAAGGAATATTATTAGTAATTTTTAAAGAAATCTGAGTTGAATATTATTATCTATTTCAGAACAATAGTGAAATAACTTTATCGGTCTTAAGATGGGCGACAACAAAATCAATACCATCTGTATCTCTCGCGCGTTATTTAAAATATTCACAGACCCATCTTAAAGCGTAGGCTGGTGGGTTAGCAAATACTTCAATAACAGTAAAAAAATAAGTAAAATGTCATCAGTTGCTTGAAATCGCCAAATTACACTTACAGCAATCACGTCTGGCCTCCAGCACTCTCAAGATACATCAGAAATCGAAGAAGAAGAAGAAGAAGAAGAAGAAAAAGAAAAAGTGAGGAAAAAAATCACAGAGAATTTGTTCTAAGAATGACAATGATCATAAACATTATTATCCCGTATACCAGTTCTTTGTACGTCATGTGATATTTAATTAAAACTTTTCGTAATATTCTTGTAAAAAGTTAATCTTTATCAATATTTCGTATTTTATAACTCGTAACGAAGTTTTTCTAGGTAAATAAAGTTCACTTTCACGAAATGTTATCGCTCCTGGAGGCAAGCAGTACTCCCTGGTGTTCAGTACGTGTGACAGTTTTAGAGGTACACACCACTGGAGTAAAAAAAATATCGTTACAGCAAAAGTTGCAAAACGAGACTACTCTATTTTGTATAAATGTCTGCAATCACCTCACAGAGTTACACTGACTGACCTACAGGAATAAAAAATACACGATGGTGTATATAGAAATATACCAACGTTATGTGGATTATTTTTTTATTTTTTTATATGTAAATATCTTTATGTTGTCATAATTCACAACAATATTTTGCAAATATTTTTTTACACTTCAGATTCACCCTGTATTGCTATCAAACTATTAGCAGCAAGAGTATACTTATATCATTGCATAGGCTTTCGCGGCCAGAGTCAGTCGACATAAAAGTTTTCTGGGTATGGTACCGCGTCATAACGTAAAAAACTAATACTGCTGCTGGAGAAAAAGCAACGTTTCGGGCACGGTTGCAGCGACCTTCTTCTCGGTCTAATGGTGCTACTAGCTATGCAGTGTCCTTTATATTTTGTTGTTACTGTTCACTGCGCATGCCATTAAGTCATAATTTTAAAAAGGTAGTTAGTTTCATAGGTCAGTTAGAGAAGAAGAAGAGGGAGCTTTATTTTAATAGGTTATTGCGGTGGAGGGAGAACGTGACCTCTGTTGTCTATTGGTTCTTGTGTTATGTACCATGATTGGTGATCACCGTCGAATGAGAAGTTGGCTGCTGTTTACCAACTGCTGGACGCCGGCCGCGCTGCGGCAGTTACTCGCCGGTAATGCTCGTGCCTCGTGTTGGCAGTGCGGTCTGTTGGGCCCTTATCGCTGGCGGCCAAGATGGGGCAAGCCTGAGTCCATCTACATCTACATCTACATCTACATCCATACTCCGCAAGCCACCTGACGGTGTGTGGCGGAGGGTACCCTGAGTACCTCTATCGGTTCTCCCTTCTATTCCAGTCTCGTATTGTACGTGGAAAGAAGGATTGTCGGTATGCTTCTGTGTGGGCTCTAATCTCTCTGATTTTATCCTCATGGTCTCTTCGCGAGATATACGTAGGAGGGAGCAATATACTGCTTGACTCTTCGGTGAAGGTATGTTCTCGAAACTTTAACAAAAGCCCGTACCGAGCTACTGAGCGTCTCTCCTGCAGAGTCTTCCACTGGAGTTTATCTATCATCTCCGTAACGCTTTCGCAATTACTAAATGATCCTGTAACGAAGCGCGCTGCTCTCCGTTGGATCTTCTCTATCTCTTCTATCAACCCTACCTGGTGCGGATCCCACACTGCTGAGCAGTATTCAAGCATTGGACGAACAAGCGTACTGTAACCTACTTCCTTTGTTGTCGGATTGCATTTCCTTAAGATTCTTCCAATGAATCTCAGTCTGGCATCTGCTTTACCGACGATCAACTTTATATGCTCATTCCATTTTAAATCACTCCTAATGAGTACTCCCAGATAATTTATGGAATTAACTACTTCCAGTTGCTGACCTGCTATTTTGTAGCTAAATGATAAGGGACCTATCTTTCTATGTATTCGCATCACATTACACTTGTCTACATTGAGATTCAATTGCCATTCCCTGCACCATGCGTCAATTCGCTGCAGATCCTCCTGCATTTCAGTACAATTTTCCATTGTTGCAACCTCTCGATACACCACAGCATCATCTGCAAAAAGCCTCAGTGAACTTCCGATGTTATCCACCAGGTCATTTATGTATATTGTGAATAGCAACGGTCCTATGACACTCCCCTGCGGCACACCTGAAATCACTCTTACTTCGGAAGACTTCTCTCCATTGAGAATGACATGCTGAGTTCTGTTATCTAGGAACTCCTCAATCCAATCACACAATTGATCTGATAGTCCGTATGCTCTTACTTTGTTCATTAAACGACTGTGGGGAACTGTGTCAAACGCCTTGCGGAAGTCAAGAAACACGGCATCTACCTGTGAACCCGTGTCTAAGGCCCTCTGAGTCTCGTGGACGAATAGCGAGAGCTGGGTTTCACACGACCGTCTTTTTCGAAACCCATGCTGATTCCTACAGAGTAGATTTCTAGCCTCCAGAAAAGACATTATACTCGAACATAATACGTGTTCCAAAATTCTACAACTGATCGACGTTAGAGATATAGGTCTATAGTTCTGCACATCTGTTTGACGTCCCTTCTTGAAAACGGGGATGACCTGTGCCCTTTTCCAATCCTTTGGAACGCTTCGCTCTTCTAGAGACCTACGGTACACCGCTGCAAGAAGGGGGGCAAGTTCCTTCGCGTACTCTGTGTAAAATCGAACTGGTATTCCATCAGGACCAGCGGCCTTTCCTCTTTTGAGCGATTTTAATTGTTTCTCTATCCCTCTGTCGTCTATTTCGATAACTACCATTTTGTCAACTGTGCGACAATCTAGAGAAGGAACTACAGTTCCTCCCTGTTCATGTTATTACGGTGTTTAAGTATTTCGATGGCCTCTCTAATTTTGCGTTTCGTCATAATTGGCTGCTTGGTGAACACACAGGCTTCGCTGAATTTTATTTCTTTTCCGCAGCCTTGCTAATGTTCTGCCACTGTGGATTTGTTGTGTTGCCCTAGGAAAAGTATACTTGTTTATTCCACCTGTAAATTCATCGTAAATGGATCTAATACCTATGGGGGTAATAATAGCTTTGATTCTGCATAAATACACGTATCTGTAAACTGATGTAAATCCCTCTCGTGCACTCAATACTCGCACACGTAGCTCACGTAATCACTGAACGGTGTCTTCACATATGGTTGCCACTAACTTAGCTTGACTGTTACGATTCATAATGCGCTGTACAGGCCACGCAAGTTCACAGTACTTGAATGTTGTGAATTGATGCACTGAAAAAAGTACCTAACGTTAATTACAGCATGTAATTGCTCTGTATGTGTTGGTGACGGACCTCTTTTTAGTAGAGATGCAGATGTCGGGATGACACTGAGACCACAGACCTGACCATCAAGTATTCCATCTTGGGACATAGATGGTACCATTCCATCTCAGTAAACTGAACATTAGCACAACATTGAACATTTCAGTTTTCTGTCATAATTCTGCAATGACTATGCGACGCTATGCCTTCATCTCCACATTTAGTTCAACTAGTAGTCAGTTGATAGTAGTGACAGAGAGCAGTATACTGAGACCACTTCGGTGCAGCTCAACAACATGTCATGCAGACAATGGACACACAATGATACGGAATGAAGAACTTCAGGAACGTGTTTACTATTTAATATTGTTGCCATGTTACGTCAAGAACCAATGGAAAATTCAGCTAATGTTAGCTTGTATTATAATTTAATAGGGATGAACGGCAGATTAAAGACGTCTTCCGGAATAATCAGTTAACAAAGACATGGGTTACCAGTGTTCCAAGAAATATTGATGTGCTTTCGATGTCCTCTGCGATATGGAATACCACAGCAAGTAGTTCATATGAGCAGGAATAGACATCTACAAAAACGGAAAGCACAAATGTTGCACAGAAAACTAGAGACAAAGAAACACAGGGAAGAAATTGAGGGTAAGAGAAGAAATACATCACATGATTGGTAAAAGGTGGAAATACAAAGTGTTTTGCAAAAGAACGGAATCCAGCAACACAAATCACTTAGGAATAAAATTAATGTCCAATGCAAGGAAGCTACATCAAAATACAGGAAGAATATGAAGATATTGGAAATGGTGTGGTCATCGGAAGGACAGACTCAACATACACAAAAATCAAAGTAACTTTTGCAGTACCTGAAAGCAAAGACATCAGCATCAAAAATGGAACCTAAATTCCACGGTTAAATGCAGAGAAGAGCGCAGATTGGTGTATTGAGTACACTGAGCTTCTCTACGAACTACATTGTTAGAAAACTTGGTAGAAGATGCAGTCAGTGTCGATGTGGACGACGAAGGGGATACATAGAGTCATAATCTGATAGCCCACTGGAAGACTTGCGGTGAAACAAGGGAGAAGTGACAGGAAAACCAAAACCAAACGATGATTGAAACTAGTGTGAAGAATAAATGAAAATCTTCTAGGATTACCATCAGCGTCACTCGATCTTTCGGTGGTTCTCTGCCATTGTCATCAGTAGTTAAAATCACTGACTGTCGGAGCTGGTACGCTGTTCTGCTTATATAAATGCAATGGCACCATCTGGAACCTTCCAGAGAGGGCCCCAGTGACTCATTCATTAGAGGCAAGTTGGCCAGCTCTGTGCCTCCGTTGTACCGAGGCTTACGAGAAAAATAGGCCGCGGCGCGTACGTCACGAAGGTAGGCCTACGCTCGCTCGTATGCTCAACTCAGCACACAAACGCTGTTTCTACAGCTGTTAACTCGTAACTAGGTGTGTACTTACAAACGAGAATTGCATGTTCTACTGGAATCCGCTGTTAGGGAGTCTTACTTTTATTAGTCATACAATGATCGGAAGTTCATGGGGCTACCTACAATTTGTTACGGCTGTGCTGGGGTACAATGAAATTGAAATCATGGTAAAATGATTATCACTTGCATGAGGCACCACTTCTTGTATGATACGAGGAATGTTAAGCAGAAGAGAGGAAATGCTAAGAACAAGCTGTTTTACCATTTATGTATGTCGAATATTGCTCTTACACTACATTTTTTGTGGTAAAGTTAATCAGTAGGACTTCATAATAGCAGATTAAAGCAGAAGGTGCAACTCCCGTTAACATGTAAACGCCCAGCTGTGAGTTAACATGTTTAGAAACGCATTTTGTCTGCTGAGCTGAGCGAACGAGAGAGTTCAGGCCTACCTTCGTGACGTACGCGCCGCGGCCTGACTTTCTAGTGGGCTTCACGCAATACTGAATGACGTCAGATGGTGCGAAGAATCGGCAAGACATTTTAAACTGGAGCTTCTGCGTCAGTCTTTGCTTTCGTTCACTGTCGAAAGTCCGCCTCCTTGTCCTACTAGGTGTGTACCGCTGTTCTCCGTTAAATTATTATTGCTGTTTATTCAAATTTCGACAGTTTCTTTTATAACAGAATCCTAATATGATGATCTTCCCGATGAACCATGGACCTTGCCGTTGGTGGGGAGGCTTGCGTGCCTCAGCGATACAGATGGCCGTACCTTAGGTGGGACAACAACGGAGGGGTATCTGTTGAGAGGCCAGACAAACGTGTGGTTCCTGAAGACAGGCAGCAGCCTTTTCAACAGTTGGAGGGGCAACAGTCTGGATGATTGACTGATCTGGCCTTGTAACATTAACCAAAACGGCCTTGCTGTGCTGGTAATGCGAACGGCTGAAAGCAAGGGGAAACTACAGCCGTAATTTTTCCCGAGGGCATGCAGCTTTACTGTATGATTAAATGATGATGGCGTCCTCTTGGGTAAAATATTCCGGAGGTAAAATAGTCCCCCATTCGGATCTCCGGGAGGGGACTACTCAAGAGGACGTCGTTATCAGGAGAAAGAAAACTGGCGTTCTACGGATCGGAGAGTGGAATGTCAGATCCCTTAATCGGGCAGGTAGGTTAGAAAATTTAAAAAGGGAAATGGACAGGTTAAAGTTAGATATAGAGGGAATTAGTGAAGTTCGGTGGCAGGAGGAACAAGACTTCTGGTCAGGTAACTACAGGGTTATAAACACAAAATCAAATAGGGGCAATGCAGGAGTAGGTTTAATAATGAATAGGAAAGTTGGAATGCTGGTAAGCTACTAATAACAGCATAGTGAACCCATTTTGTTGCTAAGATAGATACGAAGGCCACACCTACTACAGTAGTACAAGTTTATATGCCAACTAGCTCTGCAGATGATGAAGAAATTGATGAAATGTATGATGAGATAAAAGAAATTATTCAGGTAGTGAAGGGAGACGAAAATTTAATAGTCATGGGTGACTGGAATTCGTCAGTAGGAAAATGGAGAGAAGGAAACATAGTAGGTGAATATGGATTGGGGGGAAGAAATGAAAGAGGAAGCCGTCTGGTAGAATTTTGTACAGAGCATAACTTAATCATAGCTAATACTTGGTTCAAGAATCATAAAAGAAGGTTGTATACATGGAAGAATCCTGGAGATACTAAAAGGTATCAGATAGATTACATAATGGTAAGACAGAGATTTAAGAATCAAGTTTTAAACTGTAAGACATTTCCAGGGGCAGATGTGGACACTGACCACAATCTATTGGTTATGAACTATAGATTAAAACTGAAGAAACTGCAGAAAGGTGCTAAATTAAGAGGATGGGACCTGGATAGACTGAAAGAACCAGAGGTTATATAGAGTTTCAGGGAGAGCATAAGGGAACAATTGACAGGAATGGAGGAAAGAAATACGGTAGAAGAAGAATGGGTAGCTTTGAGGGATGAAGTAGTGAAGGCAGCAGAGGATCAAGTAGGTAAAAAGACGAGGGCTTGTAGAAATCCTTGGGTAACAGAAGAAATATTGAATTTAATTGATGAAAGGAGAAAATATGAAAATGCAGTAAACGAAGCAGGCAAAAAAGAAAACAAACGTCTCAAAAACGAGATCGACAGGAAGTGCAAAATGGCTAAGCAGGGATGGCTAGAGGACAAATGTAAGGATGTAGAGACTTATCTCACTAGGGGTAAGATAGATACTGCCTACAGGAAAATTAAAGAGACCTTTGGAGAGAAGAGAACCACTTGCATGAATATCAAGAGCTCAGATAGCAACCCAGTTCTAAGCAAAGAAGGGAAGGCGGAAAGGTGGAAGGAGTATATAGAGGGTTCATACATTTGCGATGTACTTGAGGACAATATTATGGAAATGGAAGAGGATGTAGATGAAGACGAAATGGGAGATAAGATACTGCGTGAAGAGTTTGACCGGGCACTGAAAGACCTGAGTCGAAACAAGGCCCCAGGAGTAGACAACATTCCATTAGAACTACTAACGGCCTTGGGAGAGCCAGTCATGGCAAAACTCTACCATCTGGTGAGTAAGATGTATGAGACAGGCGAAATACCCTCAGTTTTCAGGAAGAATATAATAATTCCAAACCCAAAGAAAGCAGGTGCTGACAGATGTGAAAATTACCGAACTATCAGTTTAATAAGTCACAGCTGCAAAATACTAACGCGACTTCTTTACAGAGGTATGGAAAAACTGGTAGAAGCGGACATCGAGGAAGATCAGTTTGGATACCGTAGAAATGTTGGAACACGTGAGGTAATACTAACCTTACGACTTATCTTGGAAGAAAGATTAAGAAAAGTCAAACCTACGTTTCTAGCATTTGAAGACTTAGAGAAACTTTTTGACAATTTTAATTGGAATACTCTCTTTCAAATTCTGAAGGTGGCAGGGGTAAAATACAGGGAGCGTAAGGCTATTTACAATTTGTACAGAAACCAGATGGTAGTTATAAGAGTCGAGGGGCATGAAAGGGAAGCAGTGGTTAGGAAGGGAGTGAGACAGGGTTGTAGCCTCTCCCCTATGTTATTCAATCCGTATATTGTATAATGGAATGTAGTCGAATTAAGTCGGGTGATGTTGAGGGAATTAGATTAGGAAATGAGACACTTAAAGTAGTATTGCTATTTAGGGAGCAAAATAACTGATGATGGTCGAAGTAGAGAGGATATAAAATGTAGACTAGCAATGGCAAGGAAAGCGTTTCTGAAGAAGAGAAATTTGTTAACATCGAGTATAGATTTAAGTGTCAGGAAGTCATTTCTGAAAGTATTTGTATGGAGTGTAGCCATGTATGGAAGTGAAACATGGACGATAAATAGTTTGGACAAGAAGAGAATAGAAGCTTTCTAAATGTGATGCTATACAAGAATGCTGAAGATCAGATGGGTAGATCACATAACTAATGAGGAAGTATTGAATAGGATTCGGGAGAAGAGAAGTTTGAGGCACAACTTGACCAGAAGAAGGGATTGGTTGGTAGGACATGTTCTGAGGCAGCAAGGGATCACCAATTTGGTATTTGAGGGCAGCATGGAGGGCAAAAATCGTAGAGGGAAACCAAGAGATGAATACACTAAGCAGATTGAGAAGGATGTAAGTTGCAGTAGGTACTGGGAGATGAAGAAGCTTGCACAGGACAGAGTAGCATGGAGAGCTACATCAAACCAGTCGCAGGACTGAAGACCGCAACAACAACAACATATTGAACAAGCAGTAAAGGAAACAAAACAAAAATTCGGAGTAGGTATTAAAATTCATGGAGAAGAAGTAAAAACTTTGAGGTTCGCCGATGACATTGTAATGCTGTCAGAGACAGCAAAGGACTTGGAAGAACGGAATTGACAGTGCTATTTAGGGAGCAAAATAACTGATGATGGTCGAAGTAGAGAGGATATAAAATGTAGACTGGCAATGGCAAGGAAATCGTTTCTGAAGAAGAGAAATTCGTTAAAATCGAGTATAGGTTTAAGTGTCAGGAAGTCGTTTCTGAAAGTATTTGTATGGAGTGTAGCCTTATATGGGAGTGAAACATGGACGATAACTAGTTTGGAGAAGAAGATAATAGAAGCTTTCGAACTGTGGTGCTACAGAAGAACGCTGAAGATTAGATGGGTAGATCACATAACTAATGAGGAGGTATTGAATAGAATTGGGGAGAAGAGGAGTTTGTGGCACAACTTGACAAAAAGAAGGGACCGGTTGGTATGACATCAAGGGATCACAAATTTAGCATTGGAGGGCAGCGTGGAGGGTAAAAATCGTAGAGGGAGACCAAGAGATGAATACACGAAGCAGGTTCAGAAGGATGTAGGTTGCAGTAAGTACTGGGAGATGAAGAAACTTGCACAGGATAGAGTAGCATGGAGAGCTGCATCAAACCAGTCTCTGGAGTGAAGACCACAACAACAACAGTATGATGATGTTTGAGCCAAAACGGTCTTATTTTCAAATTGTAATTTATGGAGTTTTCTTGACAATGTTTTTTCCACGATCAACGTTTCAAGTTCCCTTTGTTTAATGCGACGTGAGTGCTCTGCACAACTCTCTGCAACAGTGCGAATACTTTAACCTATTGTATGTAACATACACAGGGAGCACCATACAGGAAGGAACTCGAAGACCTATATGTTCATTAATCGGGCGTAACATACCTCTCATCTTGGAGCTTCGCCTGAACACTGGTCTCAGTACATATCTCTTCAGGACGCGTCCTATCTTGCTAGTATTTGCTTCACAGTATGGCTTGGTTCAAATGGCTCTGAGCACTATGCTACGTAACGTCTGAGGTCATCAGTCGCCTAGAACTAAGAACTAAATAAACCTAACTAACCTAAGGACACCACACTCATCCATGCCCGTGGCAGGATTCGAACCTGCGACCGTAGCGGTCACGTGGTGCCAGACTGAAGCGCCTATAACCGCACGGCCACACCGACCGGCTCCACAGTATGAAAGGAATGCAGCCGGCTTGGCCCATTCCACCCATTCACGTGGCGTCTTTCGTGCGACGAAAGCTTTTGCAATTTCTCGATTGCTGTAACTGTTTTCTCTGAACATGCGCTTGAAATGCTTAAATTCAGACATTAAGTGATCATCGTCAGAAATAATTTTTGCTGTGTGTAGTAACGTGTTCGTGTAGAACGTGGAGAGTAAGCACTGAATTTACCGCACGAGTGCATACCACTCGCTCAGTCCCGAGTATAGGACTCACGCCGCAACTGTGAGACATATCACCCAATCAGCTTGGCTGCCGATGTTCCTTACATTAATGCCCAAGGAGCGTCAGCGTGCTGTTGTTGGATTAGGAAGTGTGGGCCAGTACCGCGGCCACCAGGTTCTCGCGACATTACTCCTGCAGATTTCCTGTACTAGACACTGATAGACGCTCAAGAAGAGCTGTTGGCCCATTTGGTTGCAGCTGCAACCATTATTAGTGAAGCGCCTGTTTGTGTTGAGCGTGTTAGACGATCACTGATACATTATTCGTCACTGGCTCCCTTGAGCGAAGCCCTTTTGAAGTTATTGACTGCAATAACGATCTTAAAGGACAGTTTGTGCCATCGAGTTTAAACGCATTCTCATTGGAAATGCATAATAGCACAGTTAAAATAAGAAAGGGAGCTAGACAGCAGGCTTCGGTAACTTCATAGTTAAATTAAAAACATACCCTCGGCATATCTAGATATAGCTTAAAAATTAGTGTAGTGTTCTGTTGCCTGTGTCTGGCAAAACCCACTATTGTGTCAATGAATCGGCTATAGGAGTTGTTCTGATGATGGTGGAAGAAAAGGTCGGGAGCAGCAGTAATTCTTTCGGACTGGTGCAAGGTATTTTTGTTTGGCCAGCAAATTGCTAAATTCGGTGAATTTTCTTAGATCTTTTTTTTAATACTCCTTATCCTAAATTTCATGTGTGAATAGCTGTACTTCAGTTCTTAGAAATTCCGCTAGTGAAACACAAATATTCTTCTGTACCTTTTTTTAAACTGTTTACGTGGCTTTAAAGGGAATTGTTCGATAATGGGAAAAAGATCCCATCCCACCGCTTCAGTTCTACTGATAAGCGAAAGAGTAATACCGCCGGAGAGTTGAGTGAGGTTTCGAAAACGAAACAAACACTTTGCCATGACTTTAAACTCGACAACACCTGGCACGCATTGCTGTACTCAACCCAAGCATGCGCCAAAATATTAGAGCCTCATGCCGACATAACACACGCCAGCTCCCCCCCCCCCCCCCCCCGCCCCCTTCTTCCCTGGATACTGTAACAAATATTATGAGGGTTTAACGCTTCCTATTACAATTAACCGCTGTCTAACGCATGTTTTCCAACACAAGTGATGCAAAATGTAACGACTATTAGGACTGTTGAAGTCCTGTTCGAAATTTGGTCTGCCACTTTAGTCACACATCCAAGCACAAGAATGAAACGTGAAACGAACATTATAGTCGGTGGTGAAATGTAGTCTTACAGTAAAAGTGGATTTCACCCCCATAAGTTACACTGTGGGTTACAGTAAACGAAACTTTCCAACTTAAATATGTGCCGGCATTAACAAATACGGTGCATTTTAGCAAGAAATGTCTGTGATAACTTTCCATATCACAACTGGAGGCAGTTTGCTTACCTCACGTCTTCTAAAGATGTGGCGTACCCTTTGTCCCGCTTGGTTTCTTCGATGTCGGTCGCAAGATCTAATGCTTGCGCCATAAACAGTGCATAATAATGTGACAAGTGGGTAGGATTATAACCTAAGTATAATAAGAACAGTAAAAAAAACAGGGTGCCAACTAGTTTTGTTTTATTTCAGTAATCGCAGAATTAGCAAATCATTATCTAGCGCCCGTCAATCGTTAATATTCGTAACAAGATTCCTGGTCATTTCTCGTTAGTTCCGGAGCACCGAAAAAGTTAACAAAATCGCTCCACGCAATATGAGAAGCAACATGAGATAGCACAAATATAGGGTGACATTTACTGAGCTGAACGGTCTGCGGTAGAACGTTCAAACTGCACGGTTGACAGCGGGGCATGATGGTAATTAGTGTGGGCATGTATGATTTGGTTTAGCGATGCAGACCACTTTCATTTGTATGGGTTCGTCAGTAAGCAAAACTGGAGCATTTGGCTGACTGAGAATCCACATTTCGAGATCGAAAGTTCTCTTTACACTCAACGGGTGACTGTATGGTGTACAATGTCCAGTCACGGAATAGGCCGTGCTGTATTCCTTGATGGTACGGTGACTACCGAACGTACGTGAAGGTTTTGGAAGATGATATCATCCCCGTTATCAAAAGTGACCTTGATTTGACAAGATGTGGTTCATGCAAGAGAGAGCTCGACCCCATCGAATCAGGAGCGTGTATGATGCCCTGGAGGAGCAATTTGGAGACTGCGCTCTGGCTCTGTGGCACCCAGAGGCTACTGGCATGGGTCTTGATTGGCCGCTATATCCTCCGGGTCTGAAGACATGCGACTCCTTTTTATGGGGCTATAATAAATACAAGGTGTACAGCAGTAATCTCACAACCATTGTTTAGCTGAAATCAGCCATTGGGAAAGTCATCGACAGCATCGATGTTCCGGCACTTAAGCGGGTCACACAAAATTTCGGTATTCCTCTATGCCACTTCATCGTCAATGATGGCCGGTATATCGAACATGTCATAACATAAATACCACTATCTGTAGTGACGTTTAAATGTTGAACAAAGTGTGTGCACTCCGTAGTTTGTAAATGGCTCGAGCACTATGGGACTCAACTGCTGTGGTCATTAGTCCCCTAGAACTTAGAACTACTTAAACCTAACTAACCTAAGGACATCACACACATCCATGCCCGAGGCAGGATTCGAACCTGCGACCGTAGCAGTCGCACGGTTCCGGACTGCGCGCCTAGAACCGCGAGACCACCGCGGCCGGCGTAGTTTGTAAATAATTTACTTTTTTTTGTATAGTTCAATAATTGTTACCCTGTGTGTTCTCCGAGGCAACTATAACAGTTTCTTCCGTTTTTATGTGGAGTTGCATTTCCCACACTAATTCGCGTGTTGCCACCTCGAAAAGCGATCGTAGTCTACCTTGGAATAACACAACATCACACAAGTACGTCATCTGAGGCAATTTTTCAAGAAATTGTCCTCTTTAAATGAGAAAAGGTTTTACACAGTCTTTCATGTATTAACTCCTCAGAAAATAATCGTAGGCTGATAGGGAGCTGTCTCAGCAACTTCGAGCCTGTTCTCTCAGAGCGCACTTGTGATTGGTCCATCAATTGCATCAATAAGCGTTGTCAGCAACGAAAATCTGTAGTTAGCATTTTCTTATAAACTTACTGATATTGAAATTATCATTAACAAGTTATCTGTGAAAGTAACGTCGTCAGAGTGTTTGGAGCTGTATATTACTATTTAAGCAGAAAATATAAATAATAAAAGATCCTCTTATTGGCACCAATCGATGTAAGCGAATTTCAACTTCTTTTTCTGCCCTGGTACAGTACGACTCTTCCTCGTCCGGCCGTTCTCACGCTATGTGGCGGAGTGGTTACACAATAATAACATCCCTGTAATGGACTGGCCTCCACAGAGACCTATAGAATCCTATAGGACATATTTGGCATATTTTGGAGCGCCGAATTTATGCCAGGCCTCCGACCGACATCGATACCCCTCCTCAGTGCAGCAAAAGAATGGGCTGCCATTCCCCAAGAAACTTGTAAGTCATTTTCAGCCAGGTACTCGAATACTTTTGATCACTTAGTGTACATCCAAAAGATTTAGTTGTCCATTGCTCACATTCACCATAGTAAATTATATCTTTTGATTAATAGTATTTAGGTGCACCAAGACATCATACAATTCCTCTTCACCGTGGTTCCATACCACAAAAGCGTCCTCCATATATCGATACAACTTCAAAGGGCGTTTACTGGCAGACTGCGGCACCTGCTGTTCAAAAAATTCCATGAACAGAGTAGCAACAGCTGGACTCAGAGGGCTTCCCATGGCCACTCCTTCGGTTTGTTGGTAATAATTATTATCATACTGGAAATAAGTCTTGGCCAGGCAGTGTCGAAACACACCTACTATATCAGTGGGAAACATATTAGCTATGTATGAAGGAGCTTCGTCAACAGGAACCGTGGGAAACAGGGATACCATATTAAAACTAACAAGGATATCACCTGGGCTGACAGTAATCTCCTTCAATATTTCGATAAAATGCGCAAAATGTTTAATGCGATACTCAGTTTTACCAAAATGTGGTTGTAGCAAGGAGGCGAGATGTTTAGACAACTCTTGGATAGGCGATCCAATAGCACTCACTGTCGGTCTCAATGGGACATTATACTTACGTATCTTCGGTAGCCCATATAATCTAGGAGGGTAAGTTTCCGTTTTAGATAGATATTTTTTATCCTCTTAGGAATGGAAGATCTTTTTATTAATCAATTGGTAGCTCCTAATACTAGTGTTAGGAGCTAGTGACTGAAGCACTTTTTTTTATCTGTAGCTCAGAAGTCAAATACTATTCTTTCTAGATGATGTTTTAAAATGGATAAGTAGTACTCTAAAAATGATTTATTTAAAAGAAATTTCACCGACTATTCAGTTTTCAGAAATACTGAAGCGCGTATATTTTTGTTTCTGGTGGAGAAGCCAAATACCAATTTTCACAGTCCTAGATTCAAAATAGGCCGGCTGGTGTGGCCGAGCGACTCTAGGCGCTTCACTCTGGAACGGTCGCAGGTTAGAATCCTGCCTCCTCGGACACAGATGTGTGTGATGCCCTTAGGTTAGTTACGTTTAAGTAGTTCTAAGTTCAAGGGGACTGATGACCTCAGGTGTTAAGTCCCATAGTGCTCAGAGCCATTTGAACATAGTTTCAAAATATCCTTAATAGCGGCATTTTTTGAAAAAAAAATCATTTCATCCCATATTTCACCTCCTTATGGGTAGAACATACCTTGTTAAACGATGCCGACTGTATAACATCAACACCCTCTTGAAATTTTATGTTTCTATGTTTGGCTGTTTGAACTGGACGATTATGAGTCAATGAATTATTCAGACCCTCTTTCACCAGCTTAGGGAGTGAATTTCCAACGCACTGAAATACTTAATTTTTTAATACTGACAGGGAATTCAACTAGAAATTTTCGTCTATTTAGCTACAATAATGCCCTTTATTTCACCCACGTCTGGAGTTGAATTTCGAAAAATACTGGAACACGTATGCATTTTATTTCGAACCAAGAAGTCCTACACCAATTTTCGTGGATGTAGTATTAAAAATGCTTTAATAGTACTTCTTTAATATAGATTTGTTTCGAAAAGTATTACACCCTCTATTTCACCACGATGGGAGTCGAATTTCAAAAAATGTTGAAACACCTTCTTGTTTCTCTGACCGCGAAACTAAATACCGATTTCCGCATTTCTAAGTTCAAAATTGCCTTAATAGCGACATATTTTCAGAAAACTTTTCATCCCCAGTCTTCCAGATAATATGAAAGATAATGCAACAACTGGTTTCTTAGGCAATCGGTCCCCATAGTAAGGTGCCAAATGAATAACATTTTCTGATTCGTTGCATAAATGTGGTGCATTCTAATTACACTTTAATTAATTTATGTCTAATTAAATTTGGGGACTTGAGGCTATCAGCGAGAAATACGTTTCTAAAATGGATGTTATATTGAACCAGCAGGACTGAAACACAGATACGTTATAATCTATTACAACGAGTGACTGCAACACTAGAAAAAACAAAATCGTTTACTTTGGCTTTCAGTTGCCAGTTTTGATGGATTGCATTAAATCTGAGTATATAAGAATAGAGACCATAAACCACCAACTACATGGAATGTTTCAAGTGCCAGAAATTCGTGCACACCACTCCGATCCACGGCGAAGTTTACGTGGCTACTAGACATGGGGCACTTAAAAATTCCTTCCCTCAAAGGTAACAACACTGTAACATGGATGGCACGCCGGATACAGGGAGTTGATCGAACATGTCTGCAACAGTTTTATATTCTGTCCCAACTTTTTAATAGGTCGCTGGACAGTATATTAGGGAACTGGATTCATCCCACCATCAGGTCATTGCGTTGGCTACAAGTGCGTTTAGAACATGCCTCAGTCCAGCCTCTCCGCCGGAGGAGACGAGCCAATACTTTCAATCAGATGGCAACTATTCATAGTGTAACAAATGTACAACATACAGTGGGTGGACAAAAATATAGAAACACTGCGAGAAGTGCATGGTTGAAAAGTAATGACGACGAACGGCTCCTGTGCCACGTTCTCAATCAATTGCAAGTGTCAGTCGTGATGGGAACGGTGATCTGTGTAGTCGTGGGTGCATTATGTCGGAGTCAGGCGACTTTGTACATAGGTGAGTTTTTGGTACTCGTAAGGTAGTCGAAGTGTTTGGTGTTTCATAGGTACAACACTGAAGATTTATACCTCTTACAGGGAAAGCAGAAAAACATAACCGCTAACTCACAACAAGGACGGAAGTGTATGCTGTATGATCGTGACAGACGGTTATTGATGTGGACTGTGACGACAAATAAGAGGCTACGTCTAAAAACGTCACTGCAGAAGTGAATGTCTCACTTTTGAACCCTGGCAGCACCAAATCAACAAGAAGGGTGCTTCATAATCTCGGAATTGTAGGGAAAGCAAGAATTTCAGAACCACACATCAGAGACGTAAAGGGACACAACAGGAAAACGTGACGCAGAAGCCACATACCAGGACTATGGAGGAATAAAAGAGTGTTATTTAGTTGGATCAGTTTCGCTGTACACATTTCCCAAGTACTGGCCCAGTTTACATCCCAAGTGTGAAACGAGGCGGGCATTCGGTGAAGAATTACGCACTCATATTTTGCAACGAAGGTCCTGAATTTCTAGGTGACAGCGCCCTTAAGCACACACATAGCGTTGTTTGAAACAGGTGTGAGCATGATGGTGAATTTTCGCTTCTCCTCCGGCCACCGCATTCACCAGATATCAAGGTTACTGAGTCTTTGCAGTCTAGTTTGGAGAGAACGATGCGTGATCCCTCTCCGCTCCTGTCACTGTCATCTGTACTTTCCATTATTTTGTAGGAAGAATGGTCTAAGATTTTCTTGAATACCATACAGGACTTGTATTTATCCATTTGGAGACGACTAGAAGCTGAATTTTATTCATTGTTGTCATTGTTTCTTCCATAACTGTATTATTTTTCTAAAATAAAGTAAAAAAACTGTCTTCAATCGTGATTTTATTTCAGTGCATGATGCCTTTCGAATTTTATAAACTTATATTCACAAAGTGCCACCTTGTGAACTGCCATTGTAATTTTACCAGTACTGGGATTAACTTTAATTTGGAAAGAAAAATTTTGGTGCACACTCTAAAGCCACATGAAGATCAGCCTCCAGGGCTCGAAATGCACCGTGCACAGAAATAAAAACACGATTGTGACTGACAGCGGATGTTCGTTTTTTTACGACTGGAAGCTCTTTTGAATGCCAACGATTTTCCTACACCGTATTAGGCACGGTAATGTGTTTTGTTTTTGTTGTGTCCTTATTTTAGTCCATCCTCTGTATATTCCGTACCCCAGATGACTGTAAACCATACATCAATACAATATACCAATACATCAATAGAGAATCACTCTCCAGACTAAATCGTGACTCATCTTTGAAAGCAACGTTGGCCCACTCTTCGATCATCCAGATGGCATGTTGCTGACTCCACTCTAGACGTTCCCGTCTGTGAAGACACGTCATAAGTAGACGTACAGCGTGTCCCCAACAATAAATGTCAACCTGCCGAAGCCTTCTACACACCGTTTGCCTCGACACAACACGTCCAGTGGGTGCTGCCGGGTCACATGCCAGCTGCGGCGCAGTACTGAGGCGGCACTGTCGTGCCCGTCATGCCAAAAATTGTCCTATCTTCTGGTGTCGCACGTGATCGGCCCTGCTCTGGTTTTCACTACACAGTTTAGGTCTCTATTAATTTTTGCCACATCCGAGAAACAACAGAACGATTCACATTAAGCCATCAGACCAAATCAGTTTACGACTGTTCCGCTACCTTTCTTTCCATGGCCCCACTCGGCAGATAGTCTGGTAGGCATCTTCTCTGTACCATACTGCATCATCCCTGACTGTGCACGCAGCGGTTGTGGATGTGGGGTTACCTGGTAAACAGTACCTCGTTTCATAGGTGCCCTACGTCATCGTTGGCAGGGTTGCCAACTGACCGGAACGTCATCTTCCGTGCGGAGCAAGATCGTGCGCACATTTGACTGACAGTTTGAATGTTTATATCATGAATTATACACAAGTCTGTAAAAGGGTAATGCGTATCAATCCCAAATTATTTGCATTTTTCTACTATTTAACACATCTCGAAGATCTGATCAAAAGATCTTCCTTGACGAAACCCACACCTATAGTCACCAACAACGTTTTCAACAGAGAGTGTAAACCTATTAAAATGGATGTTGAACAATATTTAATGTGCTGTACGTAATAGGCAAATTCCTCTGTAGTTGGTGCACGCCATAATATCACTGTCCAAGCATTGGGCATATGATACCTGTTTTCCAGTCAGCAGGAATAGTATCATGTGTCCAAATCGTAATTACAAGCTCCCGGGGTGTTTGAAAATTTCCTTTTCTGCACACTCACTAAGCTCTGCGTGTATTGAGTCCATTGTTGGGCAACTGGGCTTATTTGAAACAAATATCTTGAGACAAACTCTTGGAGTACTGGAAGAAAATGGTGTCTGGAGCAGAATATTCAACTATAATTTATACATTCGGTATAATGAGCCAGGTATTGTCAGCTACATTAAGATTTAATTGCTGCAATAGGCAGAACATCTACTGAGAGCAAACTGATTAAGAAGATATTCTACGCAGTGTTTGAAGGAAGCAGGAGAGCTGGAAGATGAAAGCTAAGGACGGAGGAAGGTTCACAAAGGAGACAATGAAAACTGGAATTTGAGGAAAAGTTAAAGGTTTACATTAATATACATAGTTTAGCTACTAGAAAAGCTAAGCTTTAACATATAATATTGGTCTCTACGAATAACAAGCTACAACAGATGCTAAGCCGTCACATGTAATATTGATCTTTTTTGTGTGTTTTATACTTTAAGACATGTCACACAAAAGTGCCAGTAAATTTAAAATTATGACATAAATGTCTGGGCTCGTAATTCTTGTAAGTATCTGGTCCTCAAAGTGTTCAGTTTTAAACGCTCTGTGATTTAGAAATTCCTCCCACTTTTTCGCACGTAACATAATTCATCTCGCGTAAAAAGAAATTTACTTTGAAAGTAACGCGTTTCGAAAGACCATTCGCAATACTAACCGGAGACGGTTAGAAATAGGTTCGATTTAGCAGTTGCCGGAAGCGCCAGAAAACAGGCATTATTGCGCATGCGCAGCTACAGTGGTGTAGAAAGACCGCATGTTCGTATGTATAAAGCACTAAGAGCGCTTAAATTACACCGTAAAAGAAACAGGGCATCAGAGGATACTCCCCAGGGCAGCGTAATTTCGTAAACCATACTAAAATGCATAATTCAGCTTGAAGTTCACATTGGTTTTTTACAGATTCGCAATGAAGTAGGTCCAATCTGATAAGCAACGATCTCATTTTTCGTTGTTTATTATGGCATAATGTCATACATGGTAGAATATGATAACGTGCACTTGAAATTCAGCGAAAAGTTGGAACTAGCCAATACTGTGGGATGAAACACTTCGTTCGAAATATAATGGCTGCCTCAGGGGAAAGATTAATAAAGCCCAACTTCTTTAGCAAACTTCCAAAACTACCTTCACTGCTCTGCAAGGAGATTAATGTTAGACTGCTAATAACTTGGAAATAAAATTAAATCAGAAAACTGAAACTAATAATATTTTGCCCTCCGTAATTATGTGAATGTATTTTGATTCCCTTGATAGGGAAGGATTGAATAATATTCTGCAGAAGAAAATGTGCAAATGTGTGGTAAGGACTATGGGACCAAACTGCTGAGGTCATCGGTCCCTAGGCTTACACAGTACTTAATCGAACTTAAACTAACTTATGCTAAAGAAAACACGTACACCGATGCCCGATGGAGGACTCGAACCTCTGACAGGGGAGCCGCGTGAACCATGACAAGACGCCTCAGGCTGCACGGCAATCCCTCGCGGCCCTACAGAAGGCCAAAGCTCACAAAGGGCTGGTGCACGAATGATAATGGTGCTCTCTACAAATGTATGGGAAACCATGTGGAGGATGTATGGCATACGTTTCACAATTAACTACTGTACTTGAGAACATATACCTTGAGACAAGCGATCTTGATGACACTAAAACACTTGAAGTGTAACCATGTCGTATGTGCCTTATCTACATTGACCCCTTAAGTTCCTTTCAGGTTATCTATCATATACACCAGCCAGAACATTATGATTACCTACCTAATAGCCGGCATGTCCACCTTTGACACTCATAACAGCAACGATGGAAAAAGTGAGGCCTTGGTAGGTTACTGGCACCACGTCTGCACACACAAGTCACCCTGTTCTCGTAAATACCGGCAAGGAGGGCTATCAGTTCTGATGACACGTACAGTCGCATAGCAGATGTGTTCGATCGGCTTCAGATCTGGTGAGTTGGGGGGCCAGCAGATGAAATGAAACTCTCCACTGTCTTTCTCGAACAACTCAATCAAAGTACGGGCCTTCTGACGCGGCGCGGTATTTTTTTTAAAAGTACCACTGCCGTCGGGAAACATGATCTCCATCAAGGGGTGTACGTGGTCTACAACCAGTGTACGTTACTCCTTGGCCGTCATGGTGCTTGCAAGAGCTCCACTGGACCCACGGATGCCAACGTGAATTTCTCCAGAGCGTAACGGAGCCACTACCATCTTGTCTCCATCCCGCAGTACAGATGTCAAGCAGCTGTTCCCCTGGAAGACGTCGCATTAGTGCCCTCACATTGGCATGATGAAGAAGGTATCGGAATTGTTTAGCTCATGAAACGTTGTACCATTGCGCCAACGTCCAGTGCCGATGGTCACGTGCCTACTTCACTCGTAGTTGCCGTCGTCGTGGGGTTCACATTGGCCCATGCATGGGTTGTCGGCGGCGCAGGCTCATCGTTAGGATATTTCGGTGCACTATGTGTTTAGGTACATTTGTACTCTGCTCAGTACCAAAGACTGATGCTAGTTATGCCACAGTTCTCCGTCTGTCCTGTTTTATCAGTCTGCCCATCTTACGAAGTCCGATATCTGTAATGAGTGGCCTCCCAACCCCAAGACGTCTGAACGTGGTTTCACATTGCATTGGTTACGTCACGTGTTGTAGTCACTCACCACAGCGTTTCTCGAACACCCGAGAAGTCACGCAGTTTCCGAAATGCTCGTGCTGAGCCTCAAGGCCACCACAATCTGCCCTTGGTCAAACTCGCACCACATGCCCTCCCCACACTAGCCACGGTCAGGACGCTAACCGATACTACACGCACGTTGTTTCTAAGTAGCAGTCATTCCTCGCTCAGCTCGATACTACGGCATGTATGAATTAAGGGTAATGAAGTAACACAGCTGGCCGTTGTGACCGAAAGGATCTAGGCGCTTCAGTCCTGAACAGCGTGACTGCTACCGTCGCAGGTTCGAATCCTGCCTCGGGCATGAATGTGTATGATTGCCTTAGGTTAGTTAGGTTTAAGTAGTACTAAGTCTAGGGGACTGATGACCTCAGATGTTAAGTCCCATAGTGCTCAGAGCCATTTGAACTATTTGAAGTAGCTGATGAACTAGCTAAAGATTCCTGAATGGGGAAGACAATTTCATAATGTGATGTCCTCATAAGCGCAGTTACCTTGTTTTTGAGACACAACATCCGCTTTGTATGAGGATCTGTGTTTACAGTTGATAAACAAGAAGCTACTGTCGATGGAATAAACGACACGGTCATATCCATCTGCCGGCTGCTGAGGCTGGCTCTTAATGCGGCTCTGGATGTGGCACACTCCTCTGAACGCAGATTCTTCCTCTGGCGAGGGATCAACCGCCGTGCCTGTGGTTGTACGTGTAGACTTTTTTCCTAAGCAAAAATTGTGCAGTCTTGGTTTCATATGGAAACCATGATAATAACTCAGCATATCGAACTAATTTCGCACAATATTGACTCTCAAATGAAGATTACTACTCCTGATTATAAAGGTATGCATCGTGCACAGGTACCCACCCACAAAGTTAAATCTAAAGGCAAACGCCTCTGTCGCCGCAGTCCCTTCTTTTCCACCTGAGTCGGGAAGCCACACATAGAATCTCTGTTCGCTACGACGAACCAGAATTTGCTTTATATTCATATGATGGAGTCTTCAAAACAGTCAATTAGAGGTAAGGAACGTGTCGCTGGGTGCCTTTTCAAATGATCTTCGAAGTAGCCAGTGTGTGGTAACGCCGCAAAATGCTTGTCGTATATTAACGACGTGATGACCTGTACGTTGTTATGCTTAAGGTTGTTGGGAGGCTCCAGGATAGTAAACCAGAGACACAATGCAGAGAGTAGACAAAATTGGCAGCGTTTAGTTTTCCGGAGCAAAATTGTAACTCTAGAGTCTTGCAAATTGGAGACGCTGTGTGTAGTTGCCACAGGGAGAAGTTTCATTACAAAGAATTAACTGGTAACCCCACCCACAGCATAGACGCTGTTGTAAGACAGAAGATGGCCATGAAAAGGCACATCTTATCAGAGCCAGCAAGTGTGATACATGATCCTGAGAACTGAAACGTCAGTGGGTTTATTACAACAGTACCTGCTCACCAAAGGGCTGAGTGCGGGGCCAAGTAACGTGAAACATTGTTGTTGCTGCCCATAATAAGATTTCCAGTGACGTTTAGCTTTCAGGTCAACGCTGTTTCTACCAAAGCCAGATTAGTGAATGTGAAGTCCAGAGGCATACCTTGCTACCGAGTTTGAGAAGTGGACGAATCTAAAAATAGTTGGCCAGAAGCTGAGAGTGACTCGTCAGATTGGCTGAAACTTGTTAAGCGCCGGTAGGTTGCTGGGCCTACCACAGGAAAGGAGAAATAAAATGCGGCGTCACAATTCCTTAAAAACCCATGTTTTGGTATTAAACGGTATTGTCAGTCATATTGTTTGGACGCCGACTCCCTGTCGCTCGTGGCCAGCCTCAGTAGGGTCTCAAGTTAGTACTTAACATGATGCTAGTGTTCTCTACTTCTGTTAGCGTTCAGCCTCCTGGATTCAGATGCTAACTTCTGTTGTCCATCCAGTTGCCTAATTAGCTTTTTCTGATGTTTAGAATTAGCCTTTAGTGTAGTAGTTGGTTCGATAGCTAACAATAGTGTTAATCAGACCACTGAACTCCAAGCATTCCTAGCGAGTCCCAAAATCCTCGCCTCTCGTGGGTGCCCTGAGATAGTGTTTGGCGCTGATCCAACTCATCAGCTTGCCGTCACTGGGAATCTGTTTTTCTGCATTTGTTCCTCACCGCTCGGAAATTACAGATTGACCTCGAGCCCCGTGTCTTCCCTCTTTCCTGTGTTAGGACACGACAAGTTAACCCAACAGTTCCATGTAATTGGGTTCTACGTGTGCAATGCCACAATGTACGAGGCGTGTTTTTCAAATAAGTACCCTTTTGAAATTTAAAAAAAGACGTGCTAAGATATCTCAATAACTTTACTTTTACATGAAAGCCTGTACCTTAATCTACGCAATGACGCCATTATAGTCTGATTCTTCCTTGTTTACGTTGTGTACTGAGTGTTTAAGATGCCTCCGATAATCGTGAGTCCAGCCGACTGTGAAGTACGGGCTGTTATATTAGTGCTAAAGGCCTAAAAGCGATCGATGTTCATCTTGAGATCTGTGCGGTTTACAGAGAAAACATTATGAGTGATGGAACGGTAAGAAAGTGGGTGAGATCATTTAAAGATGGCCGCACAAATGTGCATGATGAACAACGGTGTGGGCGTCCTTCGGTCGTTATTGAAAGTTTGGTGCAGGAAGAGGACAATTGTTGTTTTTGTGGTCTTCAGTCCTGAGACTGGTTTCATGCAGCTCTCCATGCTACTCTATCCTGTGTAAGCTTCTTCATCTCCCAGTACTTACTTCAACCTACATCCTTCTGAATCGGCTTAGTGTATTCATCTTTTGGTCTCCGTCTACGATTTTTACCCTCCACACTGCCCTCCAATGCTAAATTTGTGATCCCTTGATGCCTCAAAACATGTCCTACCAACCGGTCCCTTCTTTTTGTCAAGTTGTGCCACAAACTCCTCTTCTCCCCAATTCTATTCAATACCTCCTCATTAGTTATGTGATCTACCCATCTAATCTTCAGCATTCTTCTGTAGCACCACATTTCGAAAGCTTCTATTCTCTTCTTGTGCAAAGTATTTATCATCCATGTTTCACCTCCATACATGGCTACACTCCATACAAATTCTTTCAGAAACGACTTCCTGACACTTAAATCTATAATCGATGTAAACAAATTTCTCTTCTTCATAAACGCTTTCCTTGCCATTGCCAGTCTACATTTTATATCCTCTCTACTTCGACCATCATGAGTTATTTTACTCCCTAAATAGCAAAACTCCTTCACTACTTTAAGTGTCTCATTTCCTAATCTAATTCCCTCAGCATCACCCGATTTAATTTGACTACATTCCATTATCCTCGTTTTGCTTTTGTTGATCCTCCTTTCAAGACACTATCCATTCCATTCAACTGCTCTTCCAAGTCCTTTACTGTCTCTGACAGAATTAAAATGTCATCGGCGAACATCAAAGTTTATATTTCTTCTCCATGAATTATAATACCTACTCCAAATTTTTCTTTTGTTTCCTTTACTACTTGCTCAATATACAGATTGAATAACATCGGGGAGAGGCTACAACCCTGTCTCACTCCCTTCCCAACCACTGCTTCCCTTTCATGCCCCTCGACTCTTATAACTGCCATCTGGTTTCTGTACAAATTGTAAATACCCTTACGCTCCTTGTATTTTACCCCTGCCACCTTTAGAATTTGAAAGAGAGTATTCCAGTCAAAAGCTTTCTCTAAATCTACAAATGCTAGAAACGTAGGTTTGCCTTTTCTTAATCTTTCTTCTAAGATAAGTCGTAAGGTTAGTATTGCCTCACGTGTTCCAACATTTCTGCGGAATCCAAACTGATCTTCACCGAGGTCCGCTTCTACCAGTTTTTCCATTCGTCTGTAAAGAATTCGCTTTAGTATTTTGCAGCTGTGACTTTTTAAACTGATAGTTCGGTAATTTTCACATCTGTCAACACCTGCTTTCTTTGGGATTGGAATTATTATATTCTTCTTGAAGTCTGAGGGTATTTCACCTGTCTCATACATCTTGCTCACCAGATGGTAGAGTTTTGTCATGACTGGCTCTCCCAAGGCCGTCAGTAGTTCTAATGGAATGTTGTCTACTCCCGGGGCCTTGTTTCGACTCAGGTCTTTCAGTGCTCTGACAAACTCTTCCCGCAGTATCGTATCTCCCATTTCATCGTCATCTGCATCCTCTTCCATTTCCAGAACATTGTCCTCAAGTACATCGCCCTTGTATAAACCCTCTATATACTCCTTCCACCTTTCCGCCTTCCCTTCTTTGCTTAGAACCGGGTTTCCATCTGAGCTCGTGATATTCATACAAGTGGCTCTCTTTTCTCCAAAGGTCTCTTTAATTTTCCTGTAGGCCGTATCTATCTTACCCCTAGTGAGATAAGTCTCTACATCCTTACATTTGTCCTCTAGCTATCCCTGCTTAGCCATTTTGCACTGCCTGTCGATCTCATTTTTGAGACGTTTGTATTCCTTTTTGCCTGCTTCATTTACTGCATTTTTATATTTTCTTCTTTCGTCAATTAAATTCAATACTTCTTCTGTTACCCAAGGATTTCTACAAGCCCTCGTCTTTTTACCTACTTGATCCTCTGCTGCCTTCACTACTTCATCCATCAAAGCTACCCATTCTTCTTCTACTGTATTTCTTTCCTCCATTCCTGTCAATTGTTCCCTTATGCTCTCCCTGAAACTCTCTACAACCTCTGGTTCTTTCAGTTTATCCAGGTCCCATCTCCTTAAATTAGTACCTTTTTGTAGTTTCTTCAGTATTAATCTACAGTTCATAACCAGCAGATTGTGGTCAGAGTCCATATCTGGCCCTGGAAATGTCTTACAATTTAAAACCTGATTCCTAAATCTCTCTATTACCATTATATAAACTATCTGATACCTTTTAGTATCTCCAGGATTCTTCCATGTATACCACCTTCTTTTATGATTCTTGAACCAAGTATAAGCTGTGATTAAGTTATGCTCTGTGCAAAATTCTACCAGACGGCTTCCTCTTTCATTTCTTCCCCCCAATCCATATTCACCTACTATGTTTCCTTCTCTCCCTTTTCCTACTGAAGAGTTCCAGTCACCCATGACTATTAAATTTTCGTCTCTCTTCGCTACCTGAATAATTTCTTTTATCTCATCATCCATTTCCTCAATTTATTCATCATCTACAGAGCTAGTTGGCATATAAACTTGTATTATTGTAGCAGGTGTGGGCTTTGTGTCTATCTTGGCCACAATAATGAGTTCACTATGCTGTTTGTAGTAGCTTACCCGCACTCCTATTTTTTATTCATTATTAAACCTACTCCTGCATTACCCGTATTTGATTTTGTATTTATAACCCTGCATTCACCTGACCAAAAGTCTTGTTCCTGCTGCCACCGAACTTCACTAATTCCCACTATATCTAACTGTAACCTATCTATTTCCCTTTTTAAATTTTCTAACCTACCTGCCCGATTTAGGGACCTGACATTCCACGCTCCGATCTGTAGAACGGCAGTTTTCTTTCTCCTGATAACGACGTCCTCTTGAGTAGTCCCCGCCCAGAGATCCGAATGGGGAACTATTTTACCTCCGGAATATTTTACCCAAGAGGACGACATCATCATTTAATCATACAGTAAAGCTACATGCCCTCGTTCTAAATTACGGCTGTAGTTTCCCCTTGCTTTCAGCCGTTCGCAGTACCAGCACAGCAAGGACGTTTTGGTTAATGTTACAAGGCCATATCAGTCAATCATCCAGACTGTTGCCCCTGCAACTACTGAAAAGGCTGCTGCCCCTCTTCAGGAACCACACGTTTGTCTGGCCTCTCAACAGGTACCCCTCCGTTGTGGTTGTACCTACGGTAGGGCCATCTATATCGGTGAGGCACGCAAGTCTCCCCACCAACGTCAAAGGTCGATGGTTCATGGGGGGAAGTGGACAATAAGATGAGAGAAAACAGACGCTTTTCGATTTCCGCCTTGCGGGATGACTTTCCTAATGTTTCTCGTAGTGTTTCACATGGCATTGTGACCGAGCACTTGAATTACAGAAAATTGTGCGCACGTTGGGTACCGAAAATGTTGACGAATGTGTACAAAACCAAACGTTTAGACAGTGCATTGACGTTTCTTGTGCGGTACCACAAAAACGATGATGATTTCTTCAGCCAAATTGTTACGTGTAGATCAAACATTGGTGGCCTACGTCACACCAGAATCAAAGCAACAGTCCCTGGATGTGGAACAAGGGCATCGGTTTGCTGAAAGACAATGCCCATTCGCATGTGGCGAATCAGACCAAAGATTTAATCACATCTTTTCGACGGGAAACTGTAGATCGTCCTTCGTACAGCCCCGATCTTGCGCCCAGTGACTACCATCTGTTCCTGCACTTCAAGAAACACCTGGGCGGTCAGCATCTTCAAGACGATGACGAAGTCAAAATAGTGGTGATGCAGTGGTTAAGAAGTCAGGCGGAAGACTTCTATGAGGAGGGTATTCAAAAATTGACGGAAATTATGTAGAAAAGTTGATTAATGTGCATGCTTCCATGTAAAAATAAAATTATTGAGACATCTTAGTACGCCCTTTTTTAATATCAAAACGGTACTTATTTAAAAAACACGCCTCGTATCAAATTGCACAAATTTACGTCTTTGATGAAAACCATATAGAAAGCATCGAACTAATTTTTCTATACAGGCTGCACCATTTCCTGTCTTATCAAATCAGTGTCATACAACGGATGAATGTACACTAGGAACTGTTTTTTTTTAGCTAAGTGGGTATTATTTCTACTTCATATTTTACTTTTTGAAACATAAATTGAATATATTAGCTACTTTCATTTCGAGTTAATTTCGTAAGGCCACACTGATGACACTGATTATGAGCACACTACATCTACAACCAGCCAGCTAATCAGCCAACCAACCAATCAACTTGATCGTCTGGTACTGAATCCTCAGATGACCCTAGGATTATTTTTGTCATACCTGACAATGAATTACCCGTGTGTGTGTGTGGATATGGGAAAGGGGGAGGGGGTGCCGAGTTGTGCCGTAGGAGTCCACGTCCAAGTTGCAGCTCCACCTGTGAGTTATTCTGTGAGTTCAAAAGCCGAACGAAAGCAAGGGCTTACCGCCTCCAAAGAGACTGTGTCTAGTACCGTCAAACCAATTTTCCTGTTTTGGACAGCTTTACCTTCAATGATGGATGCAATGTACACTCCTGGAAATTGAAATACGATCACCGTGAATTCATTGTCCCAGGAAGGGGAACCTTTATTGACACATTCCTGGGGTCAGATACATCACATGATCACACTGACAGAACCACAGGCACATAGACACAGGCAACAGAGCATGCACAATGTCGGCACTAGTACAGTGTATATCCACCTTTCGCAGCAATACAGGCTGCTATTCTCCCATGGAGACGATCGTAGAGATGCTGGATGTAGTCCTGTGGAACGGCTTGCCATGCCATTTCCACCTGGCGCCTCAGTTGGACCAGCGTTCGTGCTCGACTTGCAGACCGCGTGAGACGACGCTTCATCCAGTCCCAAACATGCTCAGATCCGGAGATCTTGCTGGCCAGGGCAGTTGACTTACACCTTCTAGAGCACGTTGGGTGGCACGGGATACATGCGGACGTGCATTGTCCTGTTGGAACAGCAAGTTCCCTTGCCGGTCTAGGAATGGTAGAACGATGGGTTCGATGACGGTTTGGATGTACCGTGCACTATTCAGTGTCCCCTCGACGATCACCAGAGGTGTACGGCCAGTGTAGGAGATCGCTCCCCACACCATGATGCCGGGTGTTGGCCCTGTGTGCCTCGGTCGTATGCAGTCCTGATTGTGGCGCTCACCTGCACGGCGCCAAACACGCATACGACTATCATTGGCACCAAAGCAGAAGCGACTCTCATCGCTGAATACGACACGTCTCCATTCGTCCCTCCATTCACGCCTGTCGCGACACCACTGGAGGCGGGCTGCACGATGTTGTGGCGTGAGCGGAAGACGGCCTAACGGTGTGCGGCACCGTAGCCCAGCTTCATGGAGACGGTTGCGAATGGTCCTCGCCGATAAACCAGGAGCAACAGTGTCCCTAATTTGCTGGGAAGTGGCGGTGCGGTCCCCTACGGCACTGCGTAGGAGCCTACGGTCTTGGCGTGCATCCGTGCGTCGCTGCGGTCCGGTCCCAGGTCGACGGGCACGTCCAACTTCCGCCAACCACTGGCGACAGCATCGATGTACTGTGGAGACCTCACGTCCCACGTGTTGAGCAATTCGGCGGTACGTCCACCCGGCCTCCAGCATGCCCACTATACGCCCTCGCTCAAAGTCCGTCAACTGCACATACGGTTCACGTCCACGCTGTCGCGGCATGCTACCAGTGTTAAAGACTGCGATGGAGCTCCGTATGCCACGGCAAACTGGCTGACACTGACGGCGGCGGTGCACAAATGCTGCGCAGCTAGCGCCATTCGACGGCCAACACCGCGGTTCCTGGTGTGTCCGCTGTGCCGTGCGTGTGATCATTGCTTGTACAGCCCTCTCGCAGTGTCCGGAGCAAGTATGGTGGGTCTGACACACCGGTGTCAATGTGTTCTTTTTTCCATTTCCAGGAGTGTATGTAGTACTGAGCAAGCGTATCATTAGCAACAACGTCTTATCAAGAGACACTATACACGATGCAATGCTTTTTGTCTGGAAGCAGGTTGGTTTTATTCAGTATTCCAGTACACCATTCATTTGGTTACAAAACCCTATTTTTCAACATTCTTTACCCGGGAGCGCCTGTAATCTGCATAGTACCACTCTGTCGGTCGACATTGGAGCCAATATCTTGCTGCATCAATAACCCCTCTGTCATCGACGTACTTCTTCCCGCGGAGTGCGTTCTTCATTGGACCAAACAAATGGAGGTCGAAAAGTGAGATATCTGGGATGTAGGTTAGCGAGAAAAATCCAATGACGTTTTGTGACCTCCTCTCGGGTTCGCAGACATGTGTGGGGTCTTGCGTTGTCACGGAGAAGGAGTAGTTCGTTTGCGTTTTTCTGGAGGCGAGCTCGCTTTAGTCGTTTCTTCAATTTCCTGTGGGTGGAACAACCTACTTCACAGTTGGTCGTTGCACCGTGAGGGAGGACATCAAACAGCATAACGCCTTAATAGTCCCAGAAGACGGTTGCCACGATTTTCCCTCGGATAAAAGGTGGTGCGGCGCCACCATGAATTGCCGTTTTGTTTCCTGTTCGAGGTGTGAACCCATGTTTCATCATCTGTGACGATGTTCGACAAAAATTGTCACTGCCAACCTCGTAACGTGCATGCAACTCTGCGCAGATGGCCCTTCGTTGCTTTTTATGGACTTCTATTATATGGCTAGGAACCCAGAGTGCACACACCTTTGAGTGCCCAAACTGGTGGACGAGTGTGTCGGCACTGCCAACACCAGAGAAACCCAGTTGAGCAAGAAAGTGTTTTATTGAGATCCATAGATCTCTTCGAATGAGAGTGTCCACACGTTCCAATAATGCAGTAGTCACAGCTGTGTGCGGCCGGCCACCATGTGGGAGATCGCACAGTTTCGGACGACTCATCGTGCTTTTGTTCACTGATGGTCTCCGTAGACATTGCGCAAGCGCGTATGAATATCTGCAGTGCTCTGGTTTTCCGCCAAAAGAAGCTCAATGACAGCTCTCTGCTTGGAATGCATTCCCGTTAGACACACAACTTTGAAGACTATGTCTAGCGCCGTGACCTATCAGAACTTCATGAAACTATATTCCGCGATGTCCCACAGCAAATTCTGCATTTTTTTTTCAAACGAAATTGCTGGAGAAAAAAGAATGGGTTGCATTATTTATTAAATGCCCTTTGTAGCAAGAGACTGTCAGCAGAGTGCAGTTGTGGACGTAATCCAGTCCACAGAGATTAGTAATGCTCAACACTCAACACATCTGAGAAGGAGTTAAAATTAGATGAGTCACTCATCAGCTGAAGCTGTCCCAAAAATTCTGTGCCAAGACTCCACATTGACATACTTACCTCAGATCAGTTGTAGCTGGAAGAAACAGCCCAGTATTCGTAATAAAACCCTCCCCAAAAGTTTCTAATTGAAACTTTCCTGGTGGCGCTTGTTTTATACAGTATCTAAGAAGTCCATAGAAAAAGGTATAAATGCTATCCAGAATAAATTAATGTAATATGAGAAACATCCATATTATGACTTATATACTGCATTGAATACAGTTCTGTAGCTGTGAACCATAACAAGAAAATCTATTAGTATAAGAGACATATGGAGGACACTGGCTCATAAATAAATGTGTAATAGGGCAAATCCTGTTGCCTACTTTTCTTAGGAGAACAATGCTAAGAAGACGTAATAAGTTTTCAGGACATGTAAAAAAGTTTTTTTTAAGATTAATAATAGGACTAGTAACGTAATCGCATTTAAAAGCAGAAGTTGTAACATGTGTTCCTCGCATGTTTCTAGTCAGATATCGTGGAAATTCTGAGCGCCTTTCAAACAAAATGCAATAAATAATACGTGCATCCATAACATAAACATTATATTCGTCATAGCCTCAGAGATATACGACACAGGACAAGGTGAACAGAATTAAAACGATTGATTAAGTTTCTGCATCGTATAAATAAATGTGCGAATGCATTTCACGAAACTGCTACAAATGTACTGTCGTCCCAAAACATCAGGAAACGGCGTACTAAACGTAAGCTGAAAATTTAGGTTATATATCAGTTGAACTGTTTTCGACTCTTAATACATTAGTACACGTATCAAAACAAAAACAACTGTGTAGTTAATGTGAACGATATTATGTGCGCAGACGTAAGCTCTTTATATGATTCTATAATCTCTGAACTGTTAGTTTGTGTTCAACAATATTTATGTCTCATAGTGTAGCTGCATGACCTGCTGCTCTAGAATTTTTTTGTTATGCGAGTATCTTGTTTTCATTTATAGTCGAAGTTACATCAACACACTAAATGTGTCTGTCTCGTCGCTTACGTTTTACAATGAAATAATGCTCGAGCGACAAGGCGTATGTCATCTTTCAAAGGTCGTGCGGGTTACCACTTTCATGCGAGACTACTAGATAATAATAATTCTCATAATATGTGGCGTTAAGGAAAATAAAAATTGTAAAAAACACGTTATTTATAGGGCAAGTAAGGCTTTATCATATTAACTGATACTTCCGTCGCTTCTTGGTAGCATATCAAATGAGTAAAGACGAAAAGCACCATTTTGCTTATCTTATACAAGATTAATTTATTGAGTTAACCGGTTTTCGGTTTACAGCGCCATTTTCAGACTGTTAACTGAATAAATTTACCCAGTAAGACATACGAAATACAGTGCTTTTCATTCATCAAGCAACGCTGTACGTAAACATTTATACGTTTTTCAACGACAATTTCAACATTCTTGAAGTAAAAATATGAGATTATACTATTGAATTTCTTTAAAAAAGTAGGATCTTTATAAGTCAGCAGAGCTCGGTTCAAGACAGGGAAAGAGTAGAATAACGGCTGATGAAGTTACCCGTGAAAACATTTTCCTGTTAACGCATTCAATTAAGCTACCTACCAGAGCTTTCATTCTAGGTGAGATACCGAACGACGTAGTTGTTTATAAGTTCATGTTCACAAAAAAAAATAAAAAAAAAATAAAAAAGTTTCAAATGGCTCTGCTCACTATGGGACTTAACTTCTAAGATCATCAGTCCCCTAGCACTCAGAACTACGTAAACCTAACTAACCTAAGGACATCACACACATCCATGCCCGAGGCAGAATTCGAACCTGCGACCGTAGCGGTCGGGCGGTTCCAGACCGTAGCGCCTAGACCCGGTCGGCCACCCCAGCCAGCAGTTCGTGTTCACTCACAAAAAAAAAAAGACGTTGATGCGTCAGCATCTTGTGATACTATTTCAATGTACCAACAGCCTCAGTTACAAAATAGCTGTTTTTATTACTTGATGGTGACTAGTTTCGGTTTTTTTACTCATAGCCCATTTTCAAATTACCCTGTGAAAAAATGGCCTAAAATTACAATTTGTTACACAATGTACCAAACAGCCAATACATGTCAGAAAATGCAATGTTTGAAGTATCAGAATACGTACCGTCCAGTCAGAATAAATATTACGCCACGTAGGAAAAAAATTACGACAATCAGTATCCAAAGAAGTAAAATGCAAATGAAACCGGATTCAAACAGGAACTGACAATCTAACCTCGGTCATCATAAGGAAATTATTCTGCAGGTGGAATCCCTATCGGAAGCTATTGAAAGTCTTTATTGCATAACTTAAACATCATCAATACAACAAAATAATGAATACCGTGTGTGAAGTCACACCGCTCAGGAATTATACTTCGCTTTTTATGCTGAGTTTCTTAAAGGGAAATTTATAAATAATACAACACACTTAGCACCACACCCGACACTTAAAACCATTACATGGACCATCGTTTACAAACAAGTATAGACCAGACATAACAAATACCCTACCACCAAACCTTATAATGAAATCAGTTTTATCTTTTTGGATGAAAAGATACCAAATTATAAAAGAAAAAATCGCAAATCGCAATTGGTCTATAAATAAAACTTTATAATAAAACGAAAAATTTATCTTTTCGTAATGAAGAAGATGTACTTTACAAAACAAATCGCATTAACGACCATTAACAACATTCACAAACATTAAGCTCTTAATGGTTTATAACGTATTTATCAATCCATTTTTTCGACCATAAGTCGGATCTATGTGGTCTAAATAGAAAAAAAGACCATTTTTGACTCTGTCACCACGTATCACTAAGGAGGCGTACTACTCCAGGTACCAACGAGGAATGACAATAGGAATGATAAGAACAGACTAATGGATACAACCACAACAGTTACCTCGAACAATCCTCACTAACTCGCCAGAAATGTGATTTCGCCGTACTATACTACACTCCTGGAAATTGAAATAAGAACACCGTGAATTCATTGTCACCAGGAAGGGGAAACTTTATTGACACATTCCTGGGGTCACATACATCACATGATCACACTGACAGAACCACAGGCACATAGACACAGGCAACAGAGCATGCACAATGTCGGCACTAGTACAGTGTATATCCACCTTTCGCAGCAATGCAGGCTGCTATTCTCCCATGGAGACGATCGTAGAGATGCTGGATGTAGTCCTGTGGAACGGCTTGCCATGCCATTTCCACCTGGCGCCTCAGTTGGACCAGCGTTCGTGCTGGACGTGCAGACCGCGTGAGACGACGCTTCATCCAGTCCCAAACATGCTCAATGGGGGACAGATCCGGAGATGTTGCTGGCCAGGGTAGTTGACTTACACCTTCTAGAGCACGTTGGGTGGCACGGGATACATACGGACGTGCATTGTCCTGTTGGAACAGGAAGTTCCCTTGCCGGTCTAGGAATGGTAGAACGATGGGTTCGATGGCGGTTTGGATGTACCGTGCACTATTCAGTGTCCCCTCGACGATCACCAGAGCTGTACGGCCAGTGTAGGAGATCGCTCCCCACACCATGATGCCGGGTGTTGGCCCTGTGTGCCTCGGTCGTATGCAGTCCTGATTGTGGCGCTCACCTGCACGGCGCCAAACACGCATACGGCCATCATTGGCACCAAGGCAGAAGCGACTCTCATCGTTGAAGACGACACGTCTCCATTCGTCCCTCCATTCACGCCTGTCGCGACACCACTGGAGGCGGGATGCACGATGTTGGGGCGTGAGCGGAAGACGGCCTAATGGTGTGCGGGACCGTAGCCCAGCTTCATGGAGACGGTTGCGAATGGTCCTCGCCGATACCCCAGGAGCAACAGTGTCCCTAATTTGCTGGGAAGTGGCGGTGCGGTCCCCTACGGCACTGCGTAGGATCCTACGGTCTTGGCGTGCATCCGTGCGTTGCTGCGGTCGGTCCCAGGTCGACGGGCACGTGCACCTTCCGCCGACCACTGGCGACAACATCGATGTACTGTGGAGACCTCACGCCCCACGTGTTGAGCAATTCGGCGGTACGTCCACCCGGCCTCCCGCATGCCCACTATACGCCCTCGCTCAAAGTCCGTCAACTGCACATACGGTTCACGTCCACGCTGTCGCGGCATGCTACCAGTGTTAAAGACTGCGATGGAGCTCCGTATGCCACGGCAAACTGGCTGACACTGACGGCGGTGGTGCACAAATGCTGCGCAGCTAGCGCCATTCGACGGCCAACACCACGGTTCCTGGTGTGTCCGCTGTGCCGTGCGTGTGATCATTGCTTGTACAGCCCTCTCGCAGCGTCCGGAGCAAGTATGGTGGGTGTGACACACCGGTGTCAATGTGTTCTTTTTTCCATTTCCAGGAGTGTATATCACAGACACCAATGAACTAAAACAAATCTAAAATCATCCATACACAATTAAATTTAATTTACTTGTAATTAGCGTTGAGAGTAGCAAACTGTTACCTCAACAAATCCCACGTACAACTGAAGAGCTGCAATCCTTCAAAGTTTCTTCATCCAAGAGCGTTGGTATTAAACAATCCAAGCATAAATCAGAATAATTCAAATATAAAACAATGAAAAGGGGGGCTACTAATAGGGGGCAGAATCGTTTGGGTGGAAGAAGGTGGGATTTCCTACAGTGTTTTCCCGAAGAATCCATCGTTCTAGGATGATCTGACATAGAATTGTTGATTGCCAACCTCTTTTTCCTTCGTAATATATGCTTAAGACAAACAAGGTGAGTGAGTAGGGGAGAGGGGGAGAGGAGTTAAGGGACACAAGCGGGAAAGGTGAGGAAACGAACAGGTGATGAGAGATTTGAATTAATCGTGCTGAAACACCTGCCAGACGGTAGAGGAGGGGGAAGGGAAAGAAGGAGAGACAGGCGAGTTAGGTGGAAGGGGGGTGGGGAGGAGGAAAGGAACAAAAGAGTGAGAATGAGAGAGGGAAAGGCGAGTCAGGAACAATCATTTGACGTCGTATTAGCCGATTGTGTCACAGGATGATTTGAGAATAGGTTATGAATAAAAAGCCGGAAGTAGTCATCAACAAGAAAAGCTATTTTGCAACTTCCGCTGTTTTCCACATTGAAACTCTAGTCCGCTCAATGAGATTCCAGGCCGAACCCGTGTCTGGAGAGTACCCACACAGAGCGGAACACCAACCTGACTGTCGCCACCTTATGACGCGACAACGAGTGACGATCTGGGGTGCCAATTCATTTCGTAGTGGGACATCTTTGTTTGTCATCCACGGCACCCTTACAGGAGAACGGTACGTTGACGACATTCTACGTCCCTTTTTATTGTCCTTCATGGTAAGTCATCCAGGGCATACATTTCAGCAAGTTAATGCCCGCCCGTGGTCTAGGGGTAGCGTCTTTGACTATTAATCAAAACATCCTCGGTCCCTGGTTCGAACACCGCACCTCCTTGAATAAAAATCATCACCAACGACGGTCGAACAGTTCTGGCGTAGCAAGTTACATTTATTCTACCAAAGGCCTTGTGAAAGAGGAAAGAGGAGCGGACAGTGATTCTGGACACTCTTGCTCTTGGTGTGGGGAACTGGCCCTAAAAGGCGTAAGAATCATCAATATTCAATTGCATGATGATGCAGAAGGCACTGGAAATCACTGTATAAGGACACATGATTTGTACCCACAGCACATGTCCCAGGACTGTATACTTTATAGACTCAGATCACAATTTAGTAATGAAGGATGCGTTGAAGCTTAAGAGACTAGTTAGGAAGAATAAATAGGCAATGAACTGGGATACGGAAATACTAAGAAATTAAGAGATACGCCTGAAGTTTTCTGAGGCTACAGATACTGCGGTAATTCATATTTTAGTAGGAATGGACATATTCAAAAAGGGTAATCACAGAAGTCGGAAAGAAGACATACATATAAGGAAGGTAACTGCTTCGATACCATGGGTAACAGAAGATATACTTCAGTTGATCGACGACAGAAGGCGATACAAAAACGTTCAATGAAATTCAGGAATGCAGTAATATAAATAACTTAGGAATGAAATAAGCAGGAAGTGGAGGGAAGGTAAGGCGAAATGATTGCGTGAAGAAATGATGAAATCGAAGACGGAATTATTGGCGGAAGAACCGACTCAGCATATAGAGAAGTCAGAACAATCTTTGTGAACATTCGGCATCCTGCAGTAAGTTGGTTCAGCAAGTTCTGTCAATCAGTAGAACGAAAAACCACACCAAGTTGCAAAATTTTACTTTTTAATGATTCGGTGAGTAGTTTCGGGCCGAGACCCATTTTCAAATCATCATACAATGGACAGTTTCAGTGCGTACATACACATCTGTATGCAACCGAAATGAGTCATCGAATGAATGAAAGGTAAAAATTTGCAATTTGGACTGGTTTTTCGTTCTACTTAGGACAAATTTCGGTGCAATTAAATCAAGAGCCGTTACAGAAAACGGATTGAGAGAAAATCGAAGAAAAACGAAAGTAATGAATGAGCAGCAGCAGAAATGTGAACTGCGAGAAACTTAACACCAGAAACTGGATTTTGATGTTATGACACACCCGTTTAACATAAGTTGGCTCTATATCCCTCAGAAGGACATCCAAGATTTCTCTCAATCACGGCGATCACGAAATAGATGAAAATTAGGAATCCTGCTATCAGGGCAGCAAAATAACACATGACGGACGGACAAAGTACGACATAAAAAGCAGACTAGCACTAACAAAAAGGACATTCCGAGCTAAGACACGTCTACTCGTATCAAAAATGTGCGTTAATGTGAGGAAGAAATTTCAACTAATGTACGTTTGGAGCACAGTACTATATGGTTCTGAAACACTGACTGTGGGAAAACTGGAAAAAGAAGAGAATCAAAGATTTGGAGATGAGATGCTACAGAAGAATACTGAAAATTAGATGGACTGATAAAGTAAGGAATGAGGGGGTTCTCCGGAGAGAAAGGAATATATGCAAAACCCTGACGAGAAGAAGGTACAAAATGGTAGGGCATGTATAGAGACATCACGAAATAACTGCCGTAGTGTAGAGGGAACTGTAGAGGGTAAAAACTGTAGGTAAAGACAGCAAATAACTGAGGATTTATATTGCAAGTGCTATCGCAGACGAAAAGGGCGTCACATGAGAGAAAGCCCGCACGCATACGGCGGGCGTTTCTATTGCTTGTCTTCATGGTTGCCAGATCCTACCTTCGCCAGCGAGGTCGTCGCAACTCTCCACATTTGAGAACCTTTGGATCATTATTGGCAGGGCTCTGCAACGAGCTACGGATTTTGATGTTGTGACACGCCCGTTTAACATAAGTTGGCTCGATATCCCTCAGAAGGACATCCAAGATTTCTCTCAGTCAATGCAATACCGTATAACTGTTTGCTTGAGGACCAGGGATGGAAAAAGGCGACATAGACTTGCTCACTTCGTGAGGCTCTTTCGCTTGAATAAATTATCTAAGTTTTCTAAAGGTGTAGTAACTTGTTTGTCTGTACAAGCGGATCACAAATACCTGTTTCCACCCCAATCAGTTAATTTCTTCGTGGTGCGTCTTCTTTTGTCTTAAATTGTCTAAAGCCTGTTAAAGTATGTACTTTCATACGATTCATTCAGACGTGAGATTAATTTTCTCATGAGAGGAGATCTATTTTAGATTAGCTGAGTTACCTTTTAGCAACTGAGGCTAACAATAACTCAATAGTCGAAGTACGTATCTTGCGGAAAACTTGATGTTACTTAAATAACAAAAGTCGGAAATGTGTGACATCAGAGCCTACAGAAGCACACGCTCAAACAGAGTTGCATGAAAGAAGTAACTAAAAACGCTTGCAACATATAGTAACATCGATACTTAGCATGCCGCGTTAGCCCTACTTTTCGAAATAAAACCTTTATGTAATGTGTTTAAATCGATGGCCCCTAGGAATATTGGCCCAGACGGAAGCTTTGTATGCTTGAATCGGTAAAGAACAAGTGTTGTTTGATCCTCACTCTGGTTACAGTACTGTAAGCAATATAGGGCTGCATTTGGCGCGTAGTTGACAACACATCAGCGATTTCTTCATTAAAACTGCTAATTTACCTTGTCTTTGTTGTGCTTAACGTGGATAAAAAATTCATATCACATATAAGAATGTGCTTTTCTCACAAATGTTACCCTGCGGTTCTATCACTTACTCAAAACATCTTTATCATCCTTTAGTAGTTTTGTCCTCTCTTAAATAGCGTAAATGTTTTAAATTCCATTAATTATACGTCTAGGATCGAATTGGAGCACTGGTGTATAAGGACGCCATTTAAAATATTTTAGTTATACAGTTAATCTTGAACGTTTGCTCATTAATCGACCGCACACTTTTGTTCTATCTCTGGCTGTGCCTCTGTATCTGATCAGTGAAAAAATATAATTAAAAAACAAAATAAGTATTTTTCTCAACCTTAAAACACGAAGAATCTCTTCTTGACTTCCAGTATCTACAACACATGCAGTTAAAACTGATGCTGGCTTCCACAGGAATGAGTACCAACTGTAGTTTCGTTACTCTTGTATTGTGACTACAGTTACAGCACCAGAAACGCAAAACAGTGACAATGTATCGATGTCAAAGGCAAAAGAGCAATTTATCACTAACACGAATTAAATAATATATTTATATCTCACTTCTAAACGATCTCACAGCCTGCTGAAGTCGATCTTTTTGCCATTGTCCCTTCGCAGAGCACGTCGGTATAACCACCAGCTCCTCTATCTGTCAGTGAACCGCATTATGATGGCCGCAGTCTAGTTCGGCGAGACGTGGAACATAAAAAAAAGCGACGCGAAATCAATTCTTACGCTCTTACGCTTTAAAATGATTAACAAATTTTCAAAGAAGACATTCTTTGCTCTCATTACCGTTTTGAAGAAGCGGCAGAAATAGGAGTGCCATAGATCACTTTTATGACACTACAAGATTGGCACAGTGGTTGTCAACCTGGCCGGTACCGTCCACTAGTGTGCGTTCTAGCTTTCATCGTGGACAGTACGCCGTAGGGATTTTAAAAACATTTAGATTATATTTCATAAAATTTTGACGAAGTACTTGTTAGGCAATTATTTTCATAATATTTAACTTGCTATAACACTGCTTTATAAAAGTTATAAAGTTACGCCCCTATTTAGTAAATGACCTTTACGAAAATTTTACGACTAACAGAGACATAGAAGTGGGGGAGGGGGTAGGTAGAAAAAAGTTGCCTGCTCTTGGATTATCAGAATAGAAGGTAATGCAAAGGCTATGAGTACTTCAGCCTCAGTTGTGATGTACAACATCTCACTGTTGGTAACAAACTGGCGACCAAAATCTGATTTCAATCTGTCCAAATATTCCTGAAAAATTTGTTCTTGCTTTTGATTTCCTTCAGAAGTCATTAAATAGAACATCAGTCTGTGTGAAGGTTCACTTAGATTGTTTTCCATGGAAATTATACCGTAACCTTTCTCCAAACGGGCTTATGGATTTCTCTACTTCATTTACCTTTAATCTCCGGTCATACTGCCCTAGCAGTTGTGGGACTTAAGAATTGCGTTACCTCCGCAAACGTATGGTCATATTTGAATTCATTTATCAATTTATTAATACTTTAAATAGAAGAAATAACCTCCTTCCAAAGCTACATAAACTTCGGACGCGCTTTGAGTAACAAGGAATTTAAAGACAGTACAGTATTCAAGTACACTCAGAACATGTCTATCTTTAAAAGAAATACAAACAAAAATACTTGCCATATACACTGAAGCCCAAAGAAATTGGTATAGGCATGTATATTCAAATGCAGAGATATGTAAACTGGCAGAAGACAGCGCTGCGGTCGGCATCGCCTATGTAAGACAACAAGTGTCTGGCTCATTTTTTAGATAGGTTACTGCTGCTACAATGACAGATTACCAAGATTTAAGTGAATTTTAACGTGATGTTATAGTCGGTGCACGAGCGCTGGGACACAGCATCTCCGAGATAGTGATGAAGTGGGGATTTTCCCGTACGACTATTTCACGAGCGTACCGTGAATATTAGGAATCCGGCAAAACATCGAGCCTCCGACATCGCTGCGGCCGGGAAAACATACTGCAAGAACGGGACCAACGACGACTGAAGAGATTTTCAACGTGACAGAAGTGGAACCCTTCTGCAAACTGCTGCAGATTTCAATGCTGGGCCATCAACAGGTAAAAGCGTGTGAACCATTCAACAAAACATCATCGAAATGGGCTTTCAGCGCCGAAGGCACACTCGCAATCCTTGATAACTGCACGATACACAGCTTCACGCCTCGCCTGGGCCCGTCAACACCGACATTGGACTGTTGATAACTGGAAACATGTTGTCTGGTCGGACAGGTCTCGTTTCAAATTGTATCGAGCGGATGGACGTGCAAGGTTATGGAGAAAATCTCATGAATCCATGGACCCTGCATGTCAGCAGGGGAGTGTTCAAGCTGGTGGAGGCTCTATAATGGTGTGAAATATGTGCAGCTGGAGTGATATGGGACCCCATGATACGTCTGACAGGTGATACGTACGTAAGCATCCTGTCTGATCACTGGACCCATTCATGTTCATTGTGCATTCCAAAGGCCTTAGGCAGTTCCAGCAGGTCAACGCGACACTCCAGACATCCAGGACTGCTACAAGGTGTCTCCTGGAACACTCTTCGGAGTTTAATCGCTTCCGCTGGCCACCAAACTCCCCAAACATGAACATTACTGAGCATATCTGGGATGCCTTGCGACGTGCCGTTCAGAAGAGGTCTCCACCCCCTTGTATTCTTATGGGTTTATGGACAGCCCTATAGGATTCACGGTGTGAGTTCCCTCCAGCACTACTTCAGACATTATTCAAGTCCATGCGACGTCGTCTTGCGGCACTTCTGGAAGCTCGCTTGGGCCTTACACAGTATCAGGCAGGTGTAACAGTTTCTTTGGCTCTTCACTGTATCTGGACATATACTGCACAACCGGTCTGAGTGGCAGGTTGACGCTTTTTCAGTGTAAAACTAAATTCGCTGGAAAGAAGAGTAGTCATCACTTGTCATTAGAGTACCCCTGTCACTTTTAAATGCTGTAGATGGTGTAGAACTTGTACCAAGTGCTCGTGTGACCCTGTATCTCCTAACGTAAAGCGTGGAAAGGCAGTACTGAGTATGTGGCAGTTGGTTGTGCGGCAGGAGCGCAGTAAGATGGGTCGGCGTCGAAAAGTGGCAGAAGGGCAGAAGAAGCTATCGTCCTAGGACATGACCACAGATACAACATTGACCCTCCTACGACCAGGAAGTTCTTGTGGAGTAATACGCATTACAAGTAATTTACACCATATATATTAGCAGTATCTTAATGAAATAACAGACAGTATAGTTTTTCAGTATAAGTGTAATGATTTTATTTCCCCAAAATAACGTTCAAGAAACAGAAGAATTTTAGATTGGGGTCATATCGGCTCTAGTCGTATTCAGTGAAAAAAAAAAGAATATGAATAACTTCTGAGGAGTTGTAAATATGAAGCTGAACGAAACATCACACGATACAATTCTTCAGGCTTTCCCGCCGACATGTTGACATGTTGAGTAATCGGATCTTCTGCCTGCTGCTTGCATCGTTGTCGTTCGGTCTCAGGGAGCACTTGAAGAAGACACCGAGTCAGGCCTTCGAAATAGCGTGCGAGAACAGCGCCAACGATCGACGAAGAACCGCGTGTCAACACGTCATCGTTAGATGCAATTGATGCAGAGAGAGAGGGAGTCATATACCTAAAAAGATAGCTTTGCAACCAAGAGAGATATATGTTTACAAAGTGGTTATGGGATCATATTGACCATCGTGGGTAATGAAATTGTCAGATTTGTAACACGACGTAACAACAGCCGTTGTAAACAGATCCTAGCCGACAGGTATCGAGGACGAGTGCATCACCTTGCCAAAGACAGCCAGTTTCAAAAACTGACTGAAACTGCTGCCTATATCAGAGAATGCACATCCGACTCAACCAGTTTCCGAGCAATAACCGGGAATGGAGTTGCATGAAATGGATGGATATTTGGAGTTAGGTGACTCACAAATGTCCACTGATCAGAGAAGAACTTGAAGCTGCACGTCTTCAGTGAGTCAAACAACACAGAAACTGGAGAGTGTCTCTAGGGAGTCTTAAGGCGTCAAATGTACCGACGGCCTAATGGGGCGTTTACCCGCAGTCTGTAGAGGGTGTGGTCCAGGCCGGAGGTGCTTCTGAGAAACTTTCCTTCGTGCCATTCTTGTTGTTGAACGAGGATTTTTATTACAAAACTCTCGGTGGCCGTTTTGTCCTTGCTTCTACATTTTCAGCATCACTAGAGGAGACCCTGCCACGTTTATGCGTGAGGCGCGTTAACGCAGAGCACTTATCTCTGGAACCAGTCTTGCCAGAGTGCTGCCGACAATGGAAAATTAGTTCTCAGAAACTTCTCGGCATCAACTGAATGGACGTCTTAGTGCGAAGATCATATTTGTGTTTCTTTTCATGGCCAGTAAATTCTGTTACTCAAATATCGAATTTTCTAGGGAGCATACCTTTTAGAATTGAGAATACGTAAACATATGTTCGTTTAAACGAGTTCTACTTTACATTTTACATTCTACTTTACATTTCTATAATAATTTGAAAGTCTGAAAGTTACTATTGTAGCTTCGAAACTGATTCAATCATGACGATGGGGCACATTTAACAAGTTCTATTGGGGCACGTTTACACACTATTTTGTATTTCCATCCTAGCTGGTACCCAGCCAAGAAAACTTTGAAACAATAATAGTCGGAAACGCAATATTAGTAATAAAAAGTGTAAGCACAGTGGAATAACAAGTAGAAATTGCTTGAAAAGCTATCTCAGACTAATAAATGACAGTAAGAAAGGATTAACTCTATTAGAGTAAGGACTGATAATGGTAAGAACGAGGAAACATGTGGATAGGGCTACTTCTGATGTCACCATTAGAGTTCTGTCCATGGTAACTCTCCATACTCTCCTGCTTCTGCCATCCCCTTCAGGTCAGCGTAATTTCCGCTACCATTTACGTCGTCTATCATCTTGCATCTCCTCCTTCTTCTCAATCTCCAAAATAGTCCTTCTGAAGTGTCTGTTAGCAAGCACTCCTGTCTCAACGAATGACACGTCCAGTTATTCTTCTTTTCTTTTATAAGCTTTTCCAGTCTTGTGAAAAGGATGAAAACTGTCTTTATATTTACTCTTGAAACTAAACAAACAATAAAAAAATCAAGAAAGGGTTCAATACCTTGGATGAAAAAGGTGCGCTCAAAACGATTATGCTACAGGAAACACACATTTTGTGTGCATAAATTGAAACACAAACAATAATGACGAACAAAAAAAAAACTTCTCTGCAGGCCATATTATGCTAATAGATGGAAGTTCACAACAATTTGTTTACTACCAGTAGAAGTTTTGTATTTTATAACGTTAATTGGTGTAAGTAAGCCTGTACTTTAGTTTTCTGCCAATAAACCACATGAAAATTTTACTAGTGTGATTTGTTTACTCATTATTGTGTTCTATGATGTGCGTCAACATGCCTCCATAGGTGCATAAACTCGCAAATACCTAGCGCTTGGTCTGTGGTACTCCTGTTTAAGGTGGTCTAATGTTCAGTGGACCGTACCATATTTCCACATCCTGAAGCGCTGTTTATGCCTTGTGTCAAATGCTTGCCAACCATCTCGCCGCAGATTTTTTCACAGTCCCTGCAGCTGAGCTGGTAGATACTAGGTTGTTGTAATCTGTCTGGTTTTGGTTTTAGTTTAGGTATATGATTTTGTATTGAGTCGTTAGTATTGTAGGCAGGGTTTATATCATTTGCAAGGAAACTTCCACATTCACAGAGTATTATACAACCAACAGTTACATGATAATGAAATAAATATTGGAAATCAAATACTCGATAAAAATCACATAGGAAGAAAACCTCTCATCCTACCACTCCCCTCTGCCAAATTTCATTTGACATCATGTTCGTCACCTTTGTACCGAACTCACTCTTCAGCCAACTCTGTCACCCCCTCCCCAAAATCTATTCTGTTATTCTCTGTTAGATTTTCAACTCCATCATTATTCCTTCATTTATCTTACACGTTAAGTAAATACATAATAACATAATTAAATATTCTCTAGGTAAAATAGTCCCCTACTCGGATCTACGACGGGTACTACCGAGGAACATATCGTCACAAGGAGAGCAACGGAATGGAGCGTGAAATGTTAGATCCCTTAATCGGACAGCTAGGTTACAAAATTTGTAAAGAGAAATAAATCGGTGAAAATTAGGTATAGTGGGAATTAGTGATGTTCGGTGGCAGGAGGAACAGGCGTTCTGCTCAGGTGAATACAGGGTTAGAAATACAAAATCAAATAAAGATAATGCAGGAGTTGGTTTAATAATGAATAAGAAAGTACGAGAGGTGGTAAGCTACTATGAACAGCATACTGAAGGCATTACCGTGGCCAAGATGGACACACAGCAGAAGCCTACCACAGTAGTACAAGTTTACATGTCAACTAGCTCCGCAAAATGATGAAGAGGTTGAAGAAATATACGACGAGGAAAAAGAATTTATTCAGAGAGTTGAAGGACACAATAATTTGATTGTGAGAGGGAACTGGAATTCGGTAGTAGAAAAAGGAAAAGAACGAAACCTAGGAAGTGAATATGGACTGTGCGGAAGGAATGAAAGAGGAAGCAGCCTGGTTGAGTTTTGCACAGAGCATAATTTAATCATCGCTAATACTTGGTTCAAGAATCATAAAAGAAAGTTGTTTACATTTAACAGACTTGGAGACACCGTAAGGTGGTTAGACCGAGATTTAGGAACCTGATTTTATACTGTAAGACATTTCTAGGGGCAGATGAGGACTATGACCATAATTCATAGGTTATTAACTGTAGAATAAAACTGAATAAATTAGAAGAAATGTATAAAATGAAGGGAGTTGGAACTATATAAGTTGAAAGAACCAGAGGTTGTTGAGAGCTTCACAGGAAGCATTAGGCAACGGTTGATTACAACAGGAGAAAGAAATACAGTAGACCTGCTGCTATGGCCGAGTGGTTCTAGGCGCTTCAGGCCGGAACCGCGCTGCTGCTATGGTCGCAGGTTCAAATACTGCCTCGGGCATGGATGTGTCTGATATCCTTAGGTTAATTAGGTTGAAGTAGTTCTAAGTCCAGGGGACTGATGGCCTCAGATGTTAAGTCCCATAGTGTTTAGAGCCATTTTAACCATTTGAAGAAAGACAGTAGAAGAAGCATTGGTAGCTTTAAGAGATGAAATAGTGAAGGCAGCAGAGGAACAAATAGGTAAAAATACAAGGCCTACTAAGAATCCTCGAATAACACAAGAAATATTGAATTTAACAGATGAAAGGAGAAAAAAAATGTAGCAAATGAAGCAGCGAAGCGAATGAAAACCTTTAAAAAATGAGACTGACAGGAAGTGCAAAATTGCTAAGCAGGAATGACTAGAGGACACGTGTAAGGATTTAGAAGCATATTTCACTAGGAGAAAGGTAGATACCGCCTACAGGTGAATTAAAGAGGCCTTTGGGGAAAAGAGAAGCAGCTGTATGAATATCAAGAGCTCAGATGGTAAAATAGTAAAAGCAAAGAAGGGAAGACTGAAAGGTGGAGGGAATGTATAGACGGTCTATAACAGCGAGATGAACTTGAATGCAACATTATAGAAAGGGAAGTGGACGTAGATGAAAATGAGATGGAAGCTATGATACTGTCAGAAGAATTTGTCATGGAAGTGGACGACCTAAGTCGAAAGAAGACTCCAGAAGATAGACGTCATTCCGTCAGAACTATTGATAGCCTTCGCAGACCCAGCCATGACAAAAGTTTGCCCTCTTTCGTGCCAAATGTATGAGACAGGCGAAATACCGTCATAATTAAAGAAGAGCGTGGTAATTCCAATTCCAGAGAAATCAGTTACTGACAGATGTGAAAATTACCAAACTATCAGTTTAATAAGTCATGGTTGCAAAATATTAACACGAATTCTGTAGAGAAAAATGGAAAAACTAGTAGAAGCAGGCCTCTGGGAAAGTCAGTTTTGATTCCGGAGGAATTTGGGAAAAAGCGAGGCAATACTGAGCCTATGTTAAAAGATAGTTTAAGAAAAGGCAAGCCTACATCAGCATTTGAAGACTTAGAGAAAGCTTTTGTCAATGTTGAATGGAATATTCTCTTTGAAATTCTGAATGTAGCAGCGGCACAATACAGGGAGCCAAAGACTAATTATGACCTGTAGAGAAACCGAACGGCAGTATTAAGAGTCGATGGACATGAAAGAGAATGAGACGTGGTTGTGGCCTATCCCCGATGTTATTCAATCAGTACATTGAACAAGCAGTAAAGGAAACCAAAGAAAAATATGGAGGAGGAAGTCTAGGAAGAAGAAATACAAGCTTTGAGATTTGCCGATAACACTGTAATTTTGTCAGACAGCAAAGGCCACAGAACAGCTGTTGAATGTAGTGGACGATGTTTTGATGAATATCGACTACAGCAAAACAAGGATAATGGAATTTCGTCGAATAAAATCAGGTGATCTAAGGAAATTAGATTAGGAAACAAAACAATGTAGTAGATGAATTTTGCTATTTGGCTAGCAAAGTAACTGACGATGGTGGTAGAAGAGAGGATATCAAATACAGACTGGCAATTGCAAGAGAAGAATTCTGCAGAAGAGATATCTGTTAACATCGAATATATATTTAAGTTTTAGGAAGTTTTTTTCTGAAGGCATTTGTCTTGAGTGTAGCCATGTATAGAAGTGCAACATAGACGATGAACAGTTTAGGTAAAACGAGAATGGAAACTTTCGAAATGTGGTGCTACAGAAGAATGCTGAAGATTAAATGGGTCGATCATGTAACTAATGAGGAAGTACTGAATAAAATTGAAGAGACAAGAAATTTGTGGCACAACTTGACCTCGGAAGGGATCGGATGACAAGAGACGTTCTGAGACATAGAGGGATCAGCAGTTTAGTATTTGAGGGAAGTTAGCTGTGTAAAATAGTAGAGGGAGGCCAATAGATAGACACATTGCGCAGATTCTGAAGGCTGCAGTAGTTATTCGGAGATGAAGAGACTCACACAGGATAGAGTACCAAGGAGAGCTGCAACAAATAAGTTTCGCGTTGAAGACCACAACAACAACATTGCTCCATTGTGTTGTATTTAAAACCAAAAAATGCATAGTTTTGAAAAACAGTAGGGGACTAGTCCACGATCAACAGTAACAAAGCAAGGAATAAAACAGAAATTTGCAAGCAGACGGCGTTTCTTAATCAGGGCGAAAAACCAGTCACGAAATAGTGTAAATAAGAATCGGCATCTTGTGAAGAACTGTTTTAGATGTAGAAAGCAAGTAAAACTGTAAATATATTTCGTTGTAGACCCCTGTTGATGTTTTTGGTGACAAAATGCGCAGTTTTCTGTATTTGCAAAGACCGAATTAAAATAATTAAAATAATGAACCCTTTTTGTAACGCATATTATTTTAAGTACACATACAAGAATTTTATTTACTTTAGAATGACTGCAAGGGGTTCCGTTTCAAAGATTATAAATAGCGCAGATCGATGATAGTTTTTTTTATCAAATTCTATGTAGTCATAACAACTCAGTGTGCCGTACACAAACCTTTTTAACGCGCTGCACAGAAATCCTCTCTGTGGGATTTCAGATTACCTACTGGTGAAGAGTTCAACACTTCGACTGTCGCTGTCTTTATGGTATTAAGAAATATGATACTCACTGAGGTACAGACAAAATTACGATTGTAATGAAAGCTGCAATTGCCTATTCTGATAGTTTCCTTTTGAAGGTCCGAAACCCGTAGGTATACAGGCGACAGTGCGTTGGCATGCGTTGTAGTTGGTCAAGACAGTTCTAGAACTCAGATATCCACGTCACACTTTCTGAATGGCATGACTTACTTCCAGAAAAGTTTGACAGCACGTTTCGTAGGTTACTAATGTTCCTGGTTCCATAAAATCCTCGAAGAGTTCATCGGTTGGTTTCCAAAATCTTTCACCATTTATTTTTGTAAAATTATAACTATTTTTTGGCTTTCATGCATATTAATAGCTCTTCAGTTTGGATGACTGTCCGGATTCCACAAAGACTATTAGAGAAAGATATTGACATCCTTCTCTAAAGCGGTACTTCATGCACTAGGGGTTTGTTAATTACTGTAGTCAATTGAAAGGATTTCGATAACAGTACATGGAAGTTCAGCTACTCACGCATGCTATATTTGTGCACAATTCTACGGAGACGCGAGCTAATAACTATCGATTGTTACATTTTGTAGCCAATCATCCACTTTATTTATACAGAAATTTGTATTTTCTTTCTTAGTAGTCACAAGATTAAGTTACAGAGAAGATGTTAATGATTAAGATTTCTCGATTCTTATTCAAGATGAGAAGAGTAATGGCCTCATAAAAGGTACGAGTACGGGTCAGTATTCCAGTATTGTCCATTTAAATGTATCTTTATGTGCAATCACCTCATCGGCGATGGCAAGTGAAATTCTAAGGTCGTTCTCATATGAATCCAGAATGCGGACGTGGATTTACAGCGTCTTAACATGGACTTAGCCGAATCGACTATGTTAGGTTTTCTGAATGTGAAATGGAATTGGACGAGAAAATGAAAAATCGATTTTTAATTCATCGCCTTTCAGTACATAGCAATATGGCTGCAGCATGGCTGAGGGAGCGAGTATCTGTTTTAACACTCGCTGGGAAAGTAGGATAATGCGTGTGTAGACTAAAATCAGTATTTGTTATGAACCATAAAATTCTTACTTATTTATTAGATGTGTGCGTTGGCAGTAGTAAGCAATGGCATAGCCTTGTGTTTTAGGCAGCTGAGGGGAATGTTTGCGTGGGGCGAGGTAGGGAGTAGTAAAACAGTCCTTTCTCCCGTTTCCCTCCTTCCACGTATATGCGCATAGTCTGTTACTGACCGACTGAAAAATATTTCCCAAACTCTTGTCTTCATTGTCAGCCTTGTTGTGTTGCACTGTTAGGCGATTATGGTCTCCCAGTTTCTTTCATTATACACTCCTGGAAATTGAAATAAGAATACCGTGAATTCATTGTCCCAGGAAGGGAAACTTTATTGACACATTCCTGGGGTCAGATACATCACATGATCACACTGACAGAACCACAGGCACATAGACACAGGCAACAGAGCATGCACAATGTCGGCACTAGTACAGTGTATATCCACATTTCGCAGCAATGCAGGCTGCTATTCTCCCATGGAGACGATCGTAGAGATGCTGGATGTAGTCCTGTGGAACGGCATGCCATGCCATTTCCACCTGGCGCCTCAGTTGGAACAGCGTTCGTGCTGGACGTCCAGACCGAGTGAAACGACGCTTCATCCAGTCCCAAACATGCTCAATGGGGGACAGATCCGGAGATCTTGCTGGCCAGGGTAGTTGACTTACACCTTCTAGAGCACGTTGGGTGGCACGGGATACATGCGGACGTGTATTGTCCCGTTGGAACAGGAAGTTCCCTTGCCGGTCTAGGAATGGTAGAACGATGGGTTCGATGACGGTTTGGATGTACCGTGCACTATTCAGTGTCCCCTCGACGATCACCAGAGGTGTACGGCCAATGTAGGAGATCGCTCCCCACACCATGATGCCGGGTGTTGGCCCTGTGTGCCTCGGTCGTATGCAGTCCTGATTGTGGCGCTCACCTGCACGGCGCCAAACACGCATACGACCATCATTGGCACCAAGGCAGAAGCGACTCTCATCGCTGAAGACGACACGTCTCCATTCGTCCCTCCATTCACGCCTGTCGCGACACCACTGGAGGCGGGCTGCACGATGTTGGGGCGTGAGCGGAAGACGGCCTAACGGTGTGGGGGACCGTAGCCCAGCTTCATGGAGACGGTTGCGAATGGTCCTCGCCGATACCCCAGGAGCAACAGTGTCCCTAATTTGCTGGGAAGTGGCGGTGCGGTCCCCTACGGCACTGCGTAGGATCCTACGGTCTTGGCGTGCATCCGTGCGTCGCTGCGGTCCGGTCCCAGGTCGACGGGCACGTGCACCTTCCGCCGACCACTGGCGACAACATCGATGTACTGTGGAGACCTCACGCCCCACGTGTTGAGCAATTCGGCGGTACGTCCACCCGGCCTCCCGCATGCCCACTATACGCCCTCGCTCAAAGTCCGTCAACTGCACATACGGTTCACGTCCACGCTGTCGCGGCATGCTACCAGTGTTAAAGACTGCGATGGAGCTCCGTATGCCACGGCAAACTGGCTGACACTGACGGCGGTGGTGCACAAATGCTGCGCAGCTAGCGCCATTCGACGGCCATCACCGCGGTTCCTGGTGTGTCCGCTGTGCCGTGCGTGTGATCATTGCTTGTACAGCTCTCTCTCAGTGTCAGGAGCAAGTATGGTGGGTCTTTTTTCCATTTCCAGGAGTGTACATGCACAGCGCTGTTGAGAGATACTGAATCCTAGTGACACGTGTATTAACACAATACACCTACATTGTAAGACATAGAGAGGAAACATTGGTGTGTTTTAACTGAATAACGCAAATCATGTAACGCATTTGAAAAGTTTCATACACAGTATTAATACATTATTCATATAGCATCTACTGATACCATGTACATTATAACGCAGAATCTGACCGATATAATTGGGGAAGTGTCACTGAGGTGGAGACTCGAGACGATTTCCTATATTTACGGCACTTGAAACTCTTCAAGTCTCACAGCTACAATGTTGACACAGTTGCATAATGGCTTGTACTGTTCTGTCTGTAACAACTACCATTACTCGCTGCCACGTTCTTGCTGCAGGTTCTCTTCACCTGCAGACAATAAAGGTTTTTCACAACGTCGCGAAAGAGCGCCAAAATTCTGGGTCGATTTACATTTTGATATTTTGTGCCAGGCTGCTGGAGATACTGACGATCTAAAACCACAGTACGTGTGTCTATTGTAACGCTTAGAACACCACTGCCGTACCGCGCTGTGCCAAACCAATAATCACTCGACTAGTGCCAGAACTGGGTGAGAAAAGTGCGGGCTGTTGCTCCCGCACTCTCACCCAGCTCGTGATTTCCTGTGTGGTGGGCTTCGGTACGTGGAGCTTGCTTCCTCTTCTTCCTGCATCTCTCTGAAAACTTTGTGAGGACGTTGTGAATAGATAATCTCATTATATTGTGAAACGTTCCATACACAGCATTGCTCTGTCGAAAACATTGACGAACCCACAACGTTCTTCTGGATTTCCTCAACCAATAATTGACAATTACTCACTACTCGTTGGCAACTACCTGAACAAGGGCTACCTAAGTCTAAATATGCAGAAGTCGGCATGTTTCTGCCCGTTCATATTTTGTGTCATGTCGCTGCCAACTTTGTCGACCTAAGAACGTGAAACATCCTGCACGCAGAAATATCCCAGACCAGAAAACGCCTTTTAAGTTCTAAGTTATTTCAACAAGTGCAACTTTAATGGAGAACACGACTTTTAAGGCCCTAACTGTAGTTCCTAAAGTGGAGGTATTCACAAAGAATATTTTATCATGAATGGATTACGCCTAAGAGAAAATATATTTTAGTTAACACATTAATTAATTCGCCAAACGTATTCATATACACTCCTGGAAATGGAAAAAAGAACACATTGACACCGGTGCGCCAGACCCACCATACTTGCTCCGGACACTGCGAGAAGGCTGTACAAGCAATGATCACACGCACGGCACAGCGGACACACCAAGAACCGCGGTGTTGGCCGTCGAATGGCGCTAGCTGCGCAGCATTTGTGCACCGCCGCCGTTAGTGTCAGCCAGTTTGCCGTGGCATACGGAGCTCCATCGCAGTCTTTAACACTGGTAGCATGACGCGACAGCGTGGACGTGAACCGTATGTGCAGTTGACGGACTTTGAGCGAGGGCGTATAGTGGGCATGCGGGAGGAGGGTGGACGTACCGCCGAATTGCTCAACACGTGGGGCGTGTGGTCTCCACAGTACATCGATGTTGTCGCCAGTGGTCGGCGGAAGGTGCACGTGCCCGTCGACCTGTGACTGGACCGCAGCGACGCACGGATGCACGCCAAGACCGTAGGATCCTACGCAGTGCCGTAGGGGACCGCACCGCCATTCCCAGCAAATTAGGGACACTGTTGCTCCTGGGGTATCGGCGAGGACCATTCGCAACCGTCTCCATGAAGCTGGGCTACGGTCCCGCACACCGTTAGGCCGCTTTCCGCTCACGCCCCAACATCGTGCAGCCCGCCTCCAGTGGTGTCGCGACAGGCGTGAATGGAGGGACGAATGGAGACGTGTCGTCTTCAGCGATGAGAGTCGCTTCTGCCTTGGTGCCAATGATGGTCGTATGCGTGTTTGGCGCCGTGCAGGTGAGCGCCACAATCAGGACTGCATACGACCGAGGCACACAGGGCCAACACCCGGCATCATGGTGTGGGGAGCGATCTCCTACACTGGCCGTACACCTCTGGTGATCGTCGAGGGGACACTGAATAGTGCACGGAACATCCAAACCGTCATCGAACCCATCGTTCTACCATTCCTAGACCGGCAAGGGAAGTTGCTGTTCCAACAGGACAATGCACGTCCGCATGTATCCCGTGCCACCCAACGTGCTCTAGAAGGTGTAAGTCAACTACCCTGGCCAGCAAGATCTCCGGATCTGTCCCCCATTGAGCATGTTTGGGACTGGATGAAGCGTCGTCTCACGCGGTCTGCACGTCCAGCACGAACGCTGGTCCAACTGAGGCGCCAGGTGGAAATGGCATGGCAAGCCGTTCCACAGGACTACATCCAGCATCTCTACGATCGTCTCCATGGGAGAATAGCAGCCTGCATTGCTGCAAAAGATGGATATACACTGTACTAGTGCCGACATTGTGCATGCTCTGTTGCCTGTGTCTATGTGCCTGTGGTTCTGTCAGTGTGATCATGTGATGTATCTGACCCCAGGAATGTGTCAATAAAGCTTCCCCTTCCTGGGACAATGAATTCACGGTATTCTTATTTCAATTTCCAGGAGTGTATAACGGATTATGAAAGACTATGAAATGTTCTACAAACTCTATACATACAAATGGTAATTAGTGGATTCCTATCAATCTGCAGAGTTACTTGAAGGAATGAATTTATTGATCTGACCATGTATCTCAAAGTTCATTAGCCCCCCAAAAGAAACTCCGGCCGTTGTGGCTGTGTGGTTCTAGGTTCTTCAGTCCGGATCCGCATTGCTGCTACAGTCACAGGTTCTAATTCTGCCTCGGGCAGGGATGTGTGTGATGTCCTTAGGTTAGTTAGGTTTAAGTAGTTCTAAGTTCTAGGGGCTGATGACCTCAGATGTTAAGTCCCATAGTGTTCAGAGCCATTTGAACCCAAAAGAAAATGGTGACTCTAAACCTGTGGTTCACTAAGAAGCTGGTACACTCAATGCAGCAGTGGCTAACCTGAGACTAGCAGTCGTCCAGATGCGTGCAAGTGCGGTCCAAGAAATGTCTTATCACGCCGTCGTTGCTGCTTACGCTCACCGTAATTATTCGTGGACAGCCGTGTTGAAGCCCTCTGTCGTGCGAAGGCCACTGCCGTGGAGAAGGCGACGGCGCGTTGCCGCTGGCACAACTCTTGACTCAGTTTGTCTCCTAGGATGTTCACTGATCTCCGTCTACAAAGTACGTGGATGATATGCACAATACGTACATAGCTCCACGTCTCTTCCAATCCGCTCTTCTACGTAAGTAACCATCTACTCCAGCAATTTTCACTGATTCTTAGACCCTGGTGTCATTTCCCGCCAAACATTTCGAGCCTGTCAATAGCAAAAAATGCATATAAGCCTGCCCAATAGCATAAATCCTTCCAGCACACGAAATCCTGCCAAGATAATATGTCACGATACATCGGCAATCACATGAAAAATGGCTCCCCACTTCTAAAATACGCCCACTACATCTCCGTCATCGTGAGGTCGCTGAATTATTTACCAATGGCTCATTTTCTCAGCCAGTACTACCCTCGCATCAGAGGTCTTCTGAATCTGGAAAGCAGCTCACAAGGCTACGGGATTATGTTCCGGAAGACGTGTACCTTTCGGAAAGTAAGTGATGGTTATCTTGAAAACACCTCTCAGTTAAACACGAGGGAGTGGCAGTATCCCGTTGCTGGCGTGACTTCCTCATCACATTTTGGCCACTGGGCGAGATCAGATTATGAATAAATAGTACTCGGTGGAAGGAGTAAAATACAGGGTGCAAAAGGCTATTTACAATTTATACAGATACCAGATGGCAGTTATAAGAATCGAAGGACATGAAAGGGAAGCAGTGGTTGGGAAGGGAGTGAGACAGGGTTGTAGCCTCACCCCGATGTTAACTATCTGTATATTGAGCAAGCAGTAAAGGAAATAAAAGTTTGTAGTAGGAATTAAAAGACATGGAGAAGAAATAAAATCTTTGAGGTTCACCGAAAACATTGTTAATTCTGTCAGAGACAGCAAAGGACCTGGTAGAGCAGAATGGACATGGTCTTGAAAGGAGGATATAAGATGAACATGAACAAAGCAAAACGAGGATAATGGAATGTGTCGAATTAAGTCGGGTGACGCTGAGGGAATTAGATTAGGAAATGAGACAAAGTAGTAAATGAGTTTTGCTATTTGGGGAGCAAAATAACTGATGATGGTCGAAGTAGAGAGGATATAAAATGTAGACTGGCAATGGCAAGGAAAGCATTTCTGAAGAAGAGAAATTTGTTAACATCGGGTATAGATTGAAGAGTCAGGAAGTCGCTTCAGAATGTATTTATATGGAGTGTAGCCATGTATGGAAGTGAAACGTGGACGATAAATAGTTTAGACAAGAAGAGAATAGAAGCTTTTGAAATGTGGTGCTACAGAAGAATGCTGAAGATTAGATGAGTAGATCACATAACTAATGAGGAGGTATTGAATAGAATTGGAGAGAAGAGAAATTTGTGGCACAACTTGACTAGAAGAAGGGATCGTTTGGTAGGACATATTCTGAGGGATCAAGGGATCACCAATTTTGTATTGGAGGGCAGCGTGGAGGGTAAAAATCGCAGAGGGAGAGCAAGAGATGAATACACTAAACTGATTCAGAAGGATGTAGGTTGCAGTAGGTACAGGAAGATGAAGAACCTTGCACAGGATAGAGTAGCGTGGAGAGCTGCATCAAACCAGTCTCAGGACTGAAGACCACAACAACAACAGTACTCACATACCCGAAGCTCTACGCTGCGCTGACAGCAAAGGAACTCTTTTTCGTAGCATTCTTTGCCCAACCTATCTCAAACTCAACGCGCTGTGTGAAAAAAAAATGAACGCAGAAAGAAGACAGAATGCATTCAGTCACTGTCATTCAATACAATTTAAAGGAAAACATTATCCAGGCAATACACTCCATTAACTCCCTCTAACTTCAGAATCAACTTCGAATTGAGTGAAAACGTCATGTGAAATTGCTTGTTGCGTTTCAACAATACAGTATTGACGGATAATCTAGTTATTTCGAATTGATTGTCGAGCTGTGTCATTCCAGACCATTAAGCGCAAGTATAGAACCAGAACTGCGTGACGTAAGTGCAGCTTGTCACTGTTACACCGCCTGGCCCCTCTGGAAAGCACTGTGCTGCGAGTTCATATACTTAACACACTCCCCAAACCCATCTGAAAATTTGTTCCGAGTGTTATGAATAAAGGAGTTTTACACAAGAATACTGTGTGGTTTGCAAATCAGCTCTAGTCTCTTGTTCTTTCGTGACAGGTCACATTATACGCACATGCTTTGTTACCTATCAGACAATATCTGAGCATTCAGCAACCACTGTCGGAAACCACGTCAGCATGGTGAACGCTGAATGATCACTTGAAATCCTTCATAATTTTGATCTTACCAGAGATTAATTGTGAGTTATAGTAAGACAAATGACAAAACAACAAGGCCTTAATTGAATTTTTATTGGTTATCTTTGTAGTTCTTTGCGGTACGCTACATCTATTGCGCTTTTGAGGGAGAGACATTTTCCGTCTAAATGTCTGCACCTGCAAAGTACCTAATTGCTGAAATTACGAATTCCGGAGGAAATATCGAATTATCGGAGCCTCTCCTGCTCCGCTTAACTCTCCCGCACGGAGTAGTCTGAGAAGGTGCTTTGAAACGCAGACACGAATTCCCGCCAGCGAACGCCTAACCCTTCCTTATTAATTTCGTATTAATTTTCTCTTTGCCGCAGCGCGTTGTTAAAAGCAGCTTAGCGCCGGCGCTCAGACGGCGACGGCGGTCGTCGCAGGTTCCGGACCGCCCCGCCCCGCGAATAATTTAATTCGTCCCGCGGGACACGGGACAGCCGCCCCCTTTCATTATTCGTCGCTTCGGCGGTCGCCGCTCGAGAGGCGAGCGAGCGCTTTCCGGGCAGCCGCTGATGCATCATGGATCAGTCGCGGAGTCTGCACACGGCAGTGCGAGCCGCCGTGTGGCCGTCCGCTGGAGGCGCGAGGGCGCCACTCGTCAAGGGGAGCGGTGCCGGTGTCCTCTTAGACATGTTGCTTTCTAACTGTTTTCATATATCTGGTGCTTTTCTCGTTGCAAAATGGAATTCCTTCGCTCGGATATTAGCCAGAAAACTGCTGAAAATATGCAAAGGATTGTGTAGCTAATTACAAACCAATACCGACTAACCGTTCGGTACTACAAAAAGTAAATGGTTGTAAGACAGACATAATTTTCATGAAAACTAGAAAAATATCTGCACAAACTAATGGGCTCAGTTCCAGCTGCAATCTTGAAATTTTCAAATTTGGTGTCTTTCAATGATAATCTATGGCATCTGCTCTACAGTGATATAGATTCAAGCGCCAAAGTAATTGGTATAATCATGTGTTTTCAAATACACAGAGATGTAAATAGGCAGTATAAGGTGCTGCTGTCGGAAACGTCCATAAAAGAGTACAAACAGTTGTTAGATCGGTTACTGATGCTACAGTGGTCTGCTAAAATGCCAAGTTATCAAGATTTAAGTGAGTCTGAACAAGGTGTTACAGTCGGCGCACGAGCGATGGGACACAGCATCTCCGAGGCAGCGATGAAGTGGAGATTTTCCCGTACGACCGTTCCACGAGTGTACCGTGATTATCACTAACCCGGTAAAACATCAAGTGTCCTACATCGTTGCGCCCGGAAGAAGATCCTGCAAGAACGGAGGCAACGACGACTACAGAGAATCGTTCGACGCAACAGAAGTGCAACCCTTCCGAAAACTGCTGCAGATTTCAGTGCTGGGCCATCAAAAAGTGCCAACGTGCGAAACGTTTAACGAAACATCATCGATATGGGCTTTCGGAGCCAAAGGTCCACTCGTTCTACTTTTGATGACTGCACGACACACAGCATTACGCCTCGCCTGGGCCCGTCAACACTGACTTTGGACAGTTGACGACTGGAAACATGTTGCCTGGTCTATTCAAATTGTATCGAGCGAATGGAACAATCTCATGAATCCAATGACCGTCCATGAAGGCAGGGGACTGTTCAACCTGGTGGAGGCTCTGTAATGGTGTGGTACGCGTGCAGCTGCAGTGATATGGGACTCCTGATACGTCTAGATACCACTCTGACAGATGACATCTACGTAAGTATCCTGTCTGATCACCAGAATCCATTCACGTCCATTATGTATTCCGACCGACTTGGGCCATTCCACAGGACAATGTGGCACCACATACGTCCAGAATATCTACAGAGTGGCTCGCGAAACACACTTCTGAGTTTAAACATTTCCACTGGCCGCCAAACTCCCCAAACATGAACATTATTGAGCATATCTGGGATGCCTTGGAAAGTGGTGTTCAGAAAGGACCTCATACTCTTACGAATTTAAGGACAGCTCTGCAGGATTGATGGTGTCAGTTCCCTCCAGCACTACATCAGACATTAATGGAATCCATACCACGTCGTGTCGCTGCACTTCTGCGTGCTCGCGGGAGCCCAACATGATATTAGGCAGGTGTACCAGTTTCTTTGGCTCTTCAGTGTATAAAATATTTCCGGTTTATTCATTCAATCAAACAAAACATTGTGTGGGCGTGACCATTTTCCAACAATGTGAACTGGTGAAGAAGATAAGTTTCGTCAATTATGTAGGAGTTGGGGAGTCAAACGCTTTCAGAGCAACTGAGGAAGAGAAGCCATAAGAATAAATGTAACTCTTATTAAAATGGAGAGCATAAGTCATACACGAAAGCGAATGGATACGATGCCGTAGCAATTGAAAACCGCATACAAAGGAAAGAAACTAAAGAAACAGGAAGACAACAGACTATCAGACGGTAAGAAGAGACTCACAGAATCTGTCATAAATAAAACACAAAATTATTATGGCATGTCCATCAGCCAAACATTAGTAGCCCAGAAGATATGAGAAAAAACTGTATGGGCAGCTTTGTTTCACCTCTCTTCCACGAAGTCACAGAAAGTGAGTCATGGGGCAAATGCAGCAGAGCACACCAAAATGGTGTGAAATTATTTACTAACCAGCTACACCTTTGGCCATAATCTAGATCTTGAAAGAAACATTCAGAGATTTGTCAGATCTTCTTTAAGGACGTACCCAGAGCCCATCAGTGGCGTAACCAGAATTCAAGGAAACAGTATTTGTGCGAACTAGTGTACCGCGTTTTGGTGTCTTTGATGCAGTGGCAAAGTTCAGTGAACGAAATGTTGCAAAGTGTGAAGTCCTGATAGAGACTGCTACAAACTGTTCGTCGTTTCCCACTGAATTTTAGATAGAGAGAGTTAGGGCATCGGAGGGAGCTACTGAAGACCTCAAACTAGGAGTAGAGAACGCAGACGAGCAAGAAATAGCACATTGCAAGACGAGACTGAAGAGAATGGTGTTGGAGTACATTGACAACTTAAATGGTTGTTTCCTGTTTTTTTTCAGAATACTGTCCTTTTTTCAGCTTATACTTGCCAGAATTAGATCAAAATTGAGGATATACCACATTTTAACGCAAGAGTTTTCCTATTTTGTAAATCTGAAAAAAGTTAAGGCTTTATATACGCAGAAAAATGTAGGGAGTTTTTTATCATGATCTTAATTTTTTTTAAAAGCTTTTTGCTTGGATCACTCTAGGGAAATTATGGGAGACATGATGAGGATACGATTCATCTTCCTTCCAGCTGTGCTAGCCATTGTGGCACATCGCTCTGTACACAGTGGAATACCTAGTAATTCAAGGCAGCTTGCTGAGTTTGCCAGATGCGACTTATTTGCACAATATGCTTCATAGCATACTTAAAGTCTATAACTGAGTTCAAAATAAAGGGTGACTCAAAAGCTTGTTAACATTTGAAAATGCACTAATTCACAGGATAATGTACATAGATTGGTGAACTTGAGACATGTGCCTGCATCGACATACGGTTTCATTGAAACCAAAAACTACTGCAAAAACCAGCCAACACATGGCACTGGACAGCAACACGTCGGTATTAGGTAGTCAGTTGTAACCCATTTTTGATATCAAACTGATGTGCAAATTAATTAAATTGTTACAAATAATTGATTTATGACTAACTGACTAATTAATTATATCGAATAATTAATTAACCCACCCCTCTGTTAAATCCCTCATCCGCCTCCCCTCCCCCAGCTGGAAATTGTCGGGAAAAAGACTCATACTGTGCTGGAGAGGAAGGAACTCACAACAGGAAATAAAAATAAATGTCAATGAAGTAGTAAAGAATATACGGTTTATTTATGAAATTCAATTTGCAGGAATTGGAGCTTTCGTTTATTTGTTGGGAAGAGCTCATCATGCTCTGTCGTTTTGGAAGATGAAGGTCTTGTAAAATACAGTGAAAAGAAGTAAGTAAATCGACAGATTTTTTTCGTAGCACGCAAGAAATACCGTCACGAAATCGACGTCAACATAACCCACCGCATGTAATTGCACTGTTAAGAATTGGCTGATCGCATCTTCACACCGACCACAAGGCAGACGCGCCGGCCGCTGCTCGTATTTCCTTGCGCGCACGTTGCTTCAAATGGCTCCGAGCACTATGGGACTTAACATCCATGGTCATCAGTCCCCTAGAACGTAGAACTACTTAAACCTAACTAACCTAAGGACATCACACAACACCCAATCATCACGAGGAAGAAAAAAATCCCTGACCCCGCCGGGAATGAAACCCGGTAACCCGGGCGTGGGAAGCGAGAACGCTACCGCACGACCGCGAGCTGCGGACGTGTACGTTGGGACAGAGGCCCACACGCAAGGCCGGCTCCTGCGGCGCGCGGACAGGAAGTCGTGCTAATCCCCGATCAGGTGCCACCCTGTGCACTGCTGTGCCAACAGGTAAGAGTGGCACGAAACACCATCTTTCTGCTGCCATAAACATCACCTCTGAATATTGTTCTACAGATTGACGGTGGGACTAACATGTCACAAAAGATACATTGCTAATAAAGACCTAAACATTCCACAACTATCACGAAAAACACCTTCCTAATATGTATGCCGCAAACAGACTCTATAAAACAGAACCCGCTAATAGCTTTGAGGAAATGCATGGCGCTAGAAAAATAACTCACTTACTGCACTTCGCTGGGACCTCTGTGACAATACGTCTTCCTCCCACCGTGCCCAGAAGAAGTGTGTACAGGCCGTCGGGCAACTAGCGAGCAATCTCAGCGCCGTCAAGCGAAATCGGTGGGAACTAGTGACTGGTGATCACATCACAAAAAGTAAAGTGATCAATCCCCATTTGTATAGACACACCGAAGCAAATCAAGTTATGAAATTTCAAGAACACTCACCATATATATGGGGCCTTGTATGCAGAGACATTTGAGAACACAGACACACTCCTCACACGTTATCCATAAGCTAAGCAGTCATTAATGCAGCCAAACGCATACTGAGCAGCAGTTCACTATTCACCCACCCAGGGGCGCCTCCACCTGGACAGAGCAGACGTCAGCATCCTTTTGACGTTTGATACCTGGGAATCCACCTCCACTCTCTCTCTCTCAAATGACTATTTCCTGTTTGTGCACGAGCAGAGGGATGCTAACTCACACAGACCAAAATGTCCTCACTCCTCTTACCTTCAACCCCCCCCCCTTTCCCTGCCTACCCATCCCCCCTCCTCCTCGCCTCGCATGCAGACCTGTCGCTGGTAGTCAATATGTCCGTTTTATCTCGCATTTCCACTGCTTCGGAAACCTATAGCGGATGGAACAAAAACATACGAGAAGAAGTAGGTAGTGTCTTTCTTGTACCACAATAATCTCTCCTTTTTCCTGAACAAACGCCAGATACCTGAGAAACCCCTAGCCCTTCCGAAAATGCAAGGCAGTGGATGTTTTGGTAATACTGACGTCTGATTGTTTGACTAATTACTTAAGTCGAAAGCCTATGCATGCAGGCAGTTTCTCCTTGAATCCAATTGATGGATACTAGGAGTGGTATTCTTTGCAGTTTCCAAAACACTTGAGATTTTTCCCCTTGCCTCCGATTGGTGGGTACAGGAACAGTTAGATTATTTGGTAGGATGTCCATTACGTTAGAGGTAGCTGAAAGTTTTGAATTTAAGCTTAACTGCATGCTGTGTCCTTAAATAATCTATGGAGGCGGTGGACTGGTGTGTGTTCTTCCAATAACATTATTATAAACAATTAACAGATCAGTCTGGAATTTGATGATGCAATTGGGTTTTTAAAGCACTATATAATCCCTAAGTTGAGTCCCTCAACTTCACCAGGACGATGGATGAGGAGGAGGAGGAGGAGGAGGAGGAGGAGGAGAACGAGGAGGAAGGGTCTACGACGTGACTGGTTATTAACAACAAAGAATACAGCTTCCACTTTTCCGCAACAAGACAGCGTCCAGTGGACATATTGAGAAGCAGTGAACACCACATCCTTAAACCACGTTCCATTTCGTAGTAGTAGTTGTCGCGGTGAGTTGTCGGAGATCGCTGAAACTCACACAGCCCATGTGCTCATCTCCTGATGCCCACACGCAGCGCTCCAGGCCAGATATCGCACACCATTAGTTGCCGCCGTGGACGCGCATCTCAGCGATCGTGCAGTTCTGCAGCCAGACTCGGCCCATCGGAGAGGACTGCCTGGTCATCGAGGTTGTCCAGGATGACCGGAATTGCAGGAATTCAGATGTGAACTACACATTCAGTGACAACACTTGTCAGTGATCGATATTCAATCTTCTCAAATATCCACACAAAAATTGGAGGATACTCTCAACACTCGCGATCACGAAGGCTGCCCAAAATATACTGAGTAACAGTTCGCTATTCTCCAGGCCAGAGTGACTCAGCGATGGCTCAAGCCTCAAGCCGGAAATGTCAGTGTGTTCCGGTCACCGGCTACCTCCGCCATGCACTGGACAGTCAGAAGAGTCGTCCTAGAAACCAGCCACATATTTATCAGTGTAATTACAGTTAAATGTTACCTTTGCAGCCCCAGTCTGGAGACATGAGCGAAGAATTGGAAACACCTCCTCCTGATGATTGTGGCTATGGAAATATCAATTACCCGCTTCAATCTATACTCTTGTTATGACTGGATACAACATTTCACATGAAATCTGTCGTCCTCATTACGGCTATCGATGCGAACACTGACCACAGTAACTTTACACTCCAACACATACTTTATAAGCCTGATGATCACAGCGAATCTGTCACATGCCCCCAACTAAGTACAATACTCCGCCAATTGCTGCTAAATAACACTTAGAGAAAATTTCGGGATGGAGGGACATGTTTCATTTGCTTTCCTTGCGAGTGGTACCAGTGTATCTTAGGAACCGTCTGATAAGCGACCAGCTATTAAAAACACGATCGCGATTACTCTGTTACTGCTTGAATACTGCTCAGCAGTGTGGGATCCGTACCAGATAGGGTTGATAGAAAAGACAGAGAAGATCCAACGGCGAGCAGTGCGCTTCGTTACAGGATCATTTAGTAATCGCGAAAGCGTTACGGAGATGATAGATAAACTCCAGTGGAAGACTCTGCAAGAGAGACGCTCAGTAGCTCGGCACGGGCTTTTGTTAAAGTTTCGAGAACTTACCTTCACCGAAGAGTCAAGCAGTATATTGCTCCCTCCTACATATATCTCGCGAAGATACCATGAGGATAAATTCAGAGAGATTAGAGCCCACACAGAGGCATACCGACAATCCTTCTTTCCACGAACAATACGAGACTGGAATAGAAGGAAGAACCGATAGAGGTACTTAGGGTACCCTCCGCCACACAGCGTCAGGTGGCTTGCGGAGTATGGACGTAGATGTAACCTTTTTCGACTCCATACAGTAAAACTCCAGCGTGGTTTTAGACAGTCTGTCCGCAACTTGTAACTGTTCCTCAGTCTCTGCCCCGCCCTCCCTGCTGCTTTGTCCACGTGATCGTCCCAATTTAAGTTGGAACTGAGCGGAGGTCGGAGAGTGCTAAATCTACCACCTCACAGGATAAGCTGAGTTTATGTGGCAGGACCATGTTTTGACCACTCGCTGGAAATGGAAACATGTTGTCTTAGGCGCGCCAACTGTGTGCAATGTGTAAGGTCAGGGGCAAATGAAGATTTCTGCCGCAACACTTTCTAGTAGAGAAGACAGTATGAGCAGTTACGGTAGTTTTTCATACCAGTAAAATTAGGGAACTTGGAGAACGACGAGGATTTCTTTACTGCATTGAAGTGCATCTCCAAACTACATACAGGTACTGCAGTCTGATGGAGACCTGCGTCACTCAGCATGCATTATGTCTGTCACCCAAACATCTCTATCTCTCTTTCCTCTATGTTTTGAACCATCCAGCAGGGTAAAGTTACAAGCGATACGCAACCAAACTTTTAAGCTACATATCATTCAGTGTAATAGCACTTCGTTATCGTCGCCTGGTGGGGAACTTGATGATATTTTACCGCGTCTCTCACTTACGGTACATCAAAAACAAGTACAGTATTGCCATCAAGCACGATGTTTGATCCCATTAAACAGATACGAATTGACTCCACAACACGCACAGGGTGGTAGGAAAGAAAAAGACAATGGCTATATTTCTTGTTGACAAAATGTGAAAGAATTGAAGCATTTGAAACAGGAAGTGGTAATCAATACCCTCCGATACTCTGCTTTTGAAAGAGCATAATGCGTATTCGACACTTGCACAACCGACCTACGCCAGTGATACAGACCGGCATTCTCATTCCTGTATTGCAACTACCATTCAACGTACCACGCTTACTCATGCCACCCCTTCAAGTAGACATGATCTCTCTAGATGCTTGCTCAGTGAGGAGGCTAGCTCTCCTCGTTGGTGTATGACAGATATAAGCCCGAAGAAGAAATGTGTCGCTTATGTGTGATGGGGTTCCAGATGGACGGAGTTTGAAAAACTTTACGTAAATCACTTATCAATTACAGAACATTGTCCATGTGTCTGGAGTCGGTACCAAGAGGGTACTGGAAAGAGAGTAATGATCTTAGAACCTAAAAACACGTTTCAAGAGCTACACGATTCTGCACGTAAATGCGGTATAATGCTAAAGCTAAGCGTTTTCCGATCTGCTAACCTTGTGGATTACGACACTCTCAGTATTCCAAAGTAAGAAATATATTTCCAGCGCATGACTTATATTCTCTCTGCAAGCCTCTCTGATAAACCAAGGTTGATCAACTATAAGGTGGTAAAACAACTACCTTGCACACCAACGAAAACATTGATTCTTTGTAACACAAACACTTATATAGGGTTTTGGAGGCGTATGAAGCCTGCTATTTACGAAGACCAAGCCCAATTACGGTTCGGAAACTGCGATATGTGCACAACAGCTCTGTAAAATTATCAACTGAAAATGCATATGAAGAAGCAGCGACATCTTACAAGGAAATAAATATCGCGATGAACAGCCAGAGTAGGCGTAACAGTCTTATGGCAGTTCACCATCGCCTCTGGTAACCTTCATCTCGCATACACAGGTCATAGTCTGGTCTGATGTTCGGTTGTATTGCTCATCTGCGGGATAATAGAGCGTTTCACCTTGACACCACGTCTCTAGGTTGTCTCCTCTTTCCACTATTAAAGTGTGTATATGTAGCATTAGACCATTCTCCTCCATAGCACGCAATTTTATTGATTTCGGTCAGTACTGATTTGACAATAATTTTTTTCTAATTTTATGCAATCCACGATTTTACGTCCATCATAGTATTTCCCTCAATTTTTCGGTATTTCACATCAATTTTTCGTGATTTTACGAGGTTTTCCACGAATTTACCGATGATATATCATTCTTCATATTTTTCGACAGTTTTCGATGTGCATATGGTGTATTGCTGACATATCCATGTGCTGTTAATTTCTAAGAGATTATTTCCGCGTCTTATACACCACCCTACTAGAAAATCCGCTCTTCTCGATGATCGACGTACATGCATTTTTGATACAACGATCATGAAAAGTATAGTAACAGTCGCTTTGTACCTACAAGAGGCTCAACGGGTCGTGCAGATTGTGGCGCAGTAGGTAAATTAATAAAAATCTTCGTTGTTTACATGAGCATTAAAAATATATTTGCGGTCTTTCTGAAACAAAGGAGAACATAATGACAGTAATTTCTACTCTGCAGGTCCACGTTATTCTTTCTGCTCACTGAAACAAAATGTTCCTACTGCTATTTAGTCAGCCGTATAAGGAAACTATTACTGTAAATAAAAGTTTTCAGATGCAACTGATTAATGCGTTCATTAAAAATTCACACACACAAACATAGTAATATTCTTGATAATACTAACAATGTTCCTATCGGAAACAGTACCATTAACAGTTTATAGGCGATCTCTACTGAAAGTGTCAAGTAAAACAGTCTATCGCCCTAACTGGTAATTACCAAACGTTAATTGCTCAACTTAAAAGGGAACAAGACTCTCTCCAGTTGCCATGTTTTGTCAACGTAATGGGTGGCACAATGAGTTACTTCCACGAAAACTAAGCGATCCAGGATGGTGTACAGTCCTCGCGCATCCACTTCCCACTGTTACCGGAAACATGCGTGTGGTAGGTGCCTAACTCTGACATTGTCCGAGGCAGACCGTATGCCGGCGTTTCACTGACACTGGACAGTTGATAGCTCGGTGTTAGGTGTCTCCTCTCAGCGCCTCTGGCTGTATTTGAACATGGGAGCAGCAGACTGCCGAACGGAACATCTGCTATTAATCGCTTTAGGCACAGGTAGCAGCATCTAAATGGCCCCTCTCTAAGACACGTAATTAATTAATAACTCGGTTGCTTAATAATTTAAAATCTTCTTTACTTTTATACGAATGATGTTAAGTTGGCTTCAGTTACTGAAAAAGTTTTAACTCTACTGCATTTAAACTTTGCTGGCTAGAATATTTAGAGCCAACAGTACAATATAACATCTGAACTGCCTCTTTAAGACTCCTTGTATTGACTGCTATGTACAGTGAAGCCTTGAAACTTCGCAGAGATGTATTATTTCATAAATAATGTTCTTTAATTAGAACTTTCTATAACAAATTCAAGTGATACTAAATCGCTTAATCTACTAGGGATAAGGATGTTTTCGTTCCAAATTTAGTTTTTAGTAAATTATTTGAAAACTACTAGAGGCAATTTAAAGAGTCACATAGTTAATGTTTTTATACTAAACTGAGGCTCCATACAAATTTACATCTTTCTGAGTCTAATATTTAGCGCCATCAAATTTTCGTAAAAACGCCGATTTTGAGCAAAGTATTGCCCTGACCAAGTCGAGTCTAGTAACTTTTGTTTGTGACATTCGTTTGCTTACTCTGAACCTTTTTTAGCAGTCTAGTTCCGTTATTTAGTGCCACTTATTTTTTCTTGAAATGATATACACTCCTGGAAATAGAAATAAGAACACCGTGAATTCATTGTCCCAGGAAGGGGAAACTTTATTGACACATTCCTGGGGTCAGATACATCACATGATCACACTGACAGAACCACAGGCACATAGACACAGGCAACAGAGCATGCACAATGTCGGCAATAGTACAGCGTATATCCACCTTTCGCAGCAATGCAGGCTCCTATTCTCCCATGGAGACGATCGTAGAGATGCTGGATGTAGTCCTGTGGAACGGCTTGCCATGCCATTTCCACCTGGCGCCTCAGTTGGACCAGCGTTCGTGCTGGACGTGCAGACCGCGTGAGACGACGCTTCATCCAGTCCCAAACATGCTCAATGGGGGACTGATCCGGAGATCTTGCTGGCCAGGGTAGTTGAATTACACCTTCTAGAGCACGTTGGGTGGCACGGGATACATGCGGACGTGCTTTGTCCTGTTGGAACAGCAAGTTCCCTTGCCGGTCTAGGAATGGTAGAACGATGGGTTCGATGACGGTTTGGATGTACCGTGCACTATTCAGTGTCCCCTCGACGATCACCAGAGGTGTACGGCCAATGTAGGAGATCGCTCCCCACACCACGATGCCGGGTGTTGGCCCTGTGTGCCTCGGTTGTATGCAGTCCTGATTGTGGCGCTCACCTGCACGGCGCCAAACACGCATACGACCATCATTGGCACCAAGGCAGAAGCGACTCTCATCGCTGAAGACGACACGTCTCCATTCGTCCCTCCATTCACGCCTGTCGCGACACCACTGGAGGCGGGCTGCACGATGTTGGGGCGTGAGCGGAAGACGGCCTAACGGTGTGCGGGACCGTAGCCCAGTTTCATGGAGACGGTTGCGAATGGTCCTCGCCGATACCCCAGGAGCAACAGTGTCCCTAATTTGCTGCGAAGTGGTGGTGCGGTCCCCTACGGCACTGCGTAGGATCCTACGGTCTTGGCGTGCATCCGTGCGTCGACGGGCACGTGCACCTTCCGCCGACCACTGGCGACAACATCGATGTACTGTGGAGACCTCACGCCCCGCGTGTTGAGCAATTCGGCTGTACGTCCACCCGGCCTCCCGCATGCCCACTATACGCCCTCGCTCAAAGTCCGTCAACTGCACATACGGTTAACGTCCACGCTGTCGCGGCATGCTACCAGTGTTAAAGACTGCGATGGAGCTCCGTATGCCACGGCAAACTGGCTGACACTGACGGCGGCGGTGCACAAATGCTGCGCAGCTAGCGCCATTCGACGGCCAACACCGCGGTTGCTGGTGTGTCCGCTGTGCCTTGCGTGTTATCATTGCTTGTACAGCCCTCTCGCAGTGTCCGGAGCAAGTATGGTGGGTCTGACACACCGGTGTCAATGTGTTCTTTTTTCCATTTCCAGGAGTGTAGTTGTTCATACCAGACATAGGACATTGCTCTGTTTAATATTGACTGACTCCCCTAAATTCACTTGCATATTTAGGTATATAATTTCAGGCCCGCCAGCTGCAGTGTGGAGCAGGACAATACTACTGACATGAGAGTATCAGGTGCAACGTGTGGATGGGGCACATTGTCAAAGCAAAACCAGTTTAAGGGACCGCCACCAATTGTATACCCAGGTTTGTTACATACTTAATTACGTTTTTTTCGACATATTTTACAACACCTGCATCACGCAAAACAATAGAGAATGAGGAGTTCTTCTTACCAAATAAAAGAGAGTTACAACTGCTGTGAACTGAATTTTATACATAAAAATTATATCCTTTGCTATGTAATTGACACTGATATGAATTTCACATCATGGGATCCTTTCTCTCCTGTTAAGATTGTGTCCTTTTCTTCACAGTTTCCTGTTTGGTGAGGGGAGGGGAGCTGGTGGATTTATCAGAGTGGTGGGGGAGGAATGGCGGTTTCTCAGAATGGATTATCACCAGGTGGTCATAAATCAATCTCCAGGGGCTCATAAATAAACTAACAGAACAATAGGTTAAGGTAGGGGGAAGGAGTACATGGAAAACCACTTAGTAGAACAAAAGGTTAAGGTCTTAAATCAACCATCTGTCACAATTTAATTAATTAGCATATAAATTTGATGTCAAAAGTGTCCTGGTACCGACTGTAACCCTACTACTCGTGTCAGTGGCGCTGCATAACAATCATGTACAAAATATGCTGTACGGAGGCAGGGAGTAAAATCGTCAGTCTCGTCCATCAATGTATTTCTGACAAAATCATTTCTTATTGTTATCCTTAATATATTTTAACCATCTATAAATATTGTTTAGCAACTTTTGGCTGAAGAGCCATTTTATCCATAGTCAGCCTACCCACATTGTGGGGAACTGAAATAACAGACCTAAATCCATGTGATTGCTGGTTGTGGTGTAACCTGAAATTGCAAGTGTGAATTCTGAAAGACAATATTTTCTGGCATTTTTTCACTATGCGTACTGATATATTCTACAGTATTTCTCATAACACTGTACCTGGACTACAGATATTGATAATGAATGAAGGCCGACATGTTGAGTATTTCTGATAAAGAAAATTCGTCTTTGCTGAAAAGCAATTGTGATGCTAATAATTGCTTTCGTATCATATGAAACACCATCTGTTGGTCATTTTGTGTACTCATAACACCTCATGTCGTTTTAACCACATGTTTCGGTTTTTACCTCCCTACCTACATTGTTCCATGAAGTATTGAATTTTCAAATGTTGGGTCACCTTTAATATCACAATGTCATTTAAAAAGAAATGGTCAGCTCCAATGCAAGGTTAAAGCATTGTACCATAAAGGAATAGTGAAGCTCTATGTGATATAGCTTACTAAAAAACTCATACTACCTGTCCGTTTATTACAGTGGTAGACAACCATTTTGTATGTTGGATACCTCTACCTTTATTACTTTGTGAGGTACTTAATTTTCTTGCATAACAAGATGCTATGGACAGCTTTGCCGCAAATGTGCTGTTTTCTATCATAAATGAATGATCAAGCCCTGTATGTTACAGCTTCTTTAAAAACACATACTTCATTGGCATTTATTGCACTGATAAGCAACCATTTTGTATGCCATTTATGATACATAAGTTCCAATGTACTTTTGCTAGTAGAATCAAAATGTGCCCTTTGAAATGTGGATCACATAAGGTTTCCGAGGTATTTAAAATTATGTGTTTTCTTCCTGTAGTGGCTCAGTGGCTCGATGAAGAAGTGTCGAAAGGCGCTTGATAAGAAGATGAGTCTTCCAGTTATTTGAATTATGTTTTTCCTCAGGTTCAGTGAGACCAAATTGAAAGCAGATGTGTTTATTGGATCACAAATCAGAAAATTCTTAATCGATTAGACCTTTATTGCTAAATTTGCGAACTGTAAGTCACGTTCTTGGACCTTTTTCAAAGCGATTTCCATCGGGCAACAGATTAAAACACAATCATGTATCTGTAATGACTGAATTGTTGGACTACTACAAAAAGGAAGGGTTAAGGTAAGTAAATCCCACTTTTTTACATTTTTCCCACAAAAACTGGTTGCTGTTAGCGATGAATAGAGTGAATGTTTTTCACCCAAATTTTCTAATCATACAGCAACACCATCAAGGATGTTAGAATCTTATAGGTGATGAGTGAAGACTGACAGTTCTTGTTTAGACTGGCAGAGGAGACATCTTACGACAGAAAAGTAGCCTTATAGATTTTTTTTTCAAGTAAACTGTCGTAGAACTTCGCAGTTAATTTACATTTTTAATTATGATTACTATTTAGGTTCTATAATTTGTAGATTATGTCCACCGTCCTTCATTTTTTTTAAATTTTCATCAAGTATTGTAAATCAAATCAGTACTAATTATTGTTTAATTTCTCAGAAACACTACTTAATGAAGAAAATCAGGTTGCACCACTGGATTCGTCGTCCCAAAATCAGGTAAATCCACACATTCCGAAATCAGATGCAGAAAGCAGTTTCTGTTCGCTGACTAGCGATGGTTAGCGTGATTTTTCCAGTTCTCTACGACTTATTTCCACAGTAAAAGACTGAAAAATTCAAATGTGGTAGTGAACTGCAATACCAGGCTGTGGCAGCGATTATAGCAGCGCGTCACACACGGCAGTCGACAGCAGGTGACGTGGCTACAGATTGGCAGCAGCCTGTGACAGGTGTCGGCTGCAGGCGAACTTCATTGCAGCCAGCTGTGATTTGGCTCAATTAGCAGCAGAGCTGACATACCGGTTAGGGCACTCAATGCGCATTCGGCAGGTGCGGAATTACAACCCGCTTCCGATCATCTATGCTTCCGTTCCATGGTTTCCAAAAACGATTAAAGTGAAATTCTGGGTAACGTAGCAGATTATTAAGAATTGTCATCTTGCATTGAAATCGTAGCTTGCTGCGGAGCTGCGAGGGGAGCTGATTTTGGTTCTGAGGCTGGCACAGCTGACCCTGGCTACTGGGCCCGGCGAGCAGTGCACTTGCCTAAAGCTTGGTGTAATAGGTTACACATACTCTCTATGTATCTGCAGAAGTACTATTAAACGTAAAACGATCTTTTACAAACCTAGTATACCAAATAAGTAACACGACCATGTTATTAAAATTTAAAATCAATAACGTCATCCTTTTGGAGACATAAATTTTTACTTGAAACAAAAAATCAACATGCTGGTAATGTGAAACTGAGTCAGTGACTGTAATGTATTTATCTAATCTGCAACCAAGAGGATAGATTCATATAATACAATTTTCTGGAATTATCTGTAGTTTTATTGTCACAGATTTCTGACGTAATTAAAAGTACTTTTTCATCGTGTCTTCATTGTGTAGGTGTTTTGGAGAGACTGAAAGATTGAATAGAGGACTTGCGTACAGTGAGAACGCAATATTTTATTAAAATATGTAAATCTATGCGCCAGAAAGTTATGAGCAATAGGAGAGCCATTGAGTGTTAAATTTATTAGTAATTTAATTTGTGGAAAGGAATCATATTTTGTATTCAATAAATTTTATTTAGTTTCGTAATTACGTGATTTCTAGTCTAAATTACATGTGGTAATCTGATTGGCTGACGTTAGAAATACAGTGTATTTAGCAATGTTCGAGATGATTTGATTGGCTGCCTAACATGTTAGCCAATAGGAATTCAAGATTTTCCACGTGTCTGAGTACGGGTTTGTGCTTCGGTTATTGGTGTCGAGATAGTTGCTCGGGAGATGTCTTGTGCTAAACACCTATGTTAAATCACACTGATCAGATTTGTACTAAAATGAAGAAATTCGTGCGTTTCATCGGTTCTCGTGTTGTTGACGAAAAGCGACTACAGTATTGAGCATTTTGTGAAATTTTGAGCTTGGTGAGTAGTTTATTTTGGGAGATATTCGCGTGCGAACACTTCATGTCGTACATCACTCTGGGTGGCGTGTTACGTGCATTTTGCGAGACATTATCGGGAGTAATTTTTTTACAAGCAGCCTACTGAACGAGTTGGGTCAATAGGTAATCGTGGGTCAGTGACTGTTTAGGACGTTCAAAATATTGGTTCTGACTAAATATCTTGTGGTTGCTTTCATGTGTGAACTTGTAACAGAGACAGTCAGTAGCATCACTTAATTAATGTCGAGGTATTAAATATGGACTTGATATCTATTTTCCGTGCCTTTAAAGTCAATAAACCCACTTAAGCGAAATTTTAAACATTTTATCATATGAGTCATGCTAGAATCCCGAACGCTCGATAGTTTAAATACCTTTCAGCTACTGCCCATGGACTGGAATTATGTAGCCTTTTCATGTTAGTTATTTAGTCGAATTTTCGTCAACGCTGTTTTTGTCGGCTGTACCAGTATCTACCATTGCAGAGTGAAGGTAGCTGGACTGATTGTTTAAAGGACAGTGAGAAACCAACCCACCCGCCGTAACACGACCAATTTCTTTCTCCATCCTTTGTTCACTGAACATGTCACTAAAGGTCTCGACGCGACGGGTCATTACATCCTTTAATCAGGACATGTCTGTCAACTGTGACTCACAGTCACCTCAACAACACTCACGGCGTAAATCTTGAGCTAAGCCTAGTGCAGACACAGAGGGTGACTTGTTCAGCCGGAAGCCAAACATAGCCTGCTTTGAAGAGTGTCTTGCTGTCTTCTGTAACGGAAAATTTCGCACTGAATATATGTTTTTGGATATCCTTAGATAACACAAGAGATACTGCATTTAACTGATGTGTGGAGAAAATTAAAAATTACACTGCGTTGCAATTTAAGATAACATAAGATATTTTAGATCTAAAACTGGAATAAGGGTGATTAAATTTTCAGTTAGGCTGAACTTAAGAAATCCATTGTCCTACGGACTTAGCTGAGACGCGCATAGCCAGAGATCTTACCACTTCAGACGCTCGCCGCGGACAGACTGACCTGAGCCCTTAGTAAGGGTGCTTCCAAATACAAAACGGAAGTGACCAGAGAGGCAGCTTCCTGTACCAGCATGACAAGTGACGGACAGGACCATACTAAGAATAGAAACTACTTTGCTTTTAGAAAGCGTAGCTACCTTTTCCGTAGTGGCATCTCGCTACATCGTTATTGTGCCGTCGCTGACTGCCGTGATCACTAAAGTCTCTATTTTGTTTGTCATTAATTTAAAGAACTCTAAAATTCTGAATGTTTATTTTGACTTTAAATTTTTTTGATCCATTTAATATGAGTACTTACTTCTGTACACGTAAAAACCGACGCCACCAGTGTACGTATTTCTCATTGTTATCTGAAATTAATTCCGATTGTAAGCAACTAACCTTAGAAATAACGTACGTGCCGACGGCAGCGCATCTATTACGCATACCGTCTGATCGAAATTTCCGGACATCCTGAAACATCCCCTTCAATTACTGTACTGGTTAACCCCTTCCGTTATTTCATTTTCAAACAGCTAAGCAAAACTGAGCGGAGTCAGACTTTTGGTTCGAAATGGTTCAAATGGCTCTGAGCACTATGGGACTTAACTTCTAAGGTCATCAGTCCCCTAGAACTTAGAACTAATTAAACCTAACTATCCTAAGGACATCACAAACATCCATGCCCGAGGCAGGATTCCAACCTGCGGCCGTAGCGGTCGCGCGGTTCCAGACTGTGGCGCCTAGAACCGCTCGGCCACCCAGGCGGGCCTCAGACATTTCTCTCTTTACTTATTCTGATCATCACTAAACTGACACACAATACTTTTTTAGCGCAACGCAATCTTTCTTTCAGTATCCCTACAAAAGAATGGCCCTGACTAGCAATAATCTATACCTGTCATGAATCACTTACCTCACAAAAATCTTCGTTACTCAAACTACTGCAATACAGCGTGCGCCAATACTGCCAGCTGAATAAAAGATTCTAACTACTAAAGGCACTAACTACTGATAGGTATAGTTAGCAAATGAAAGATTTTCATAGAGAACAAACAATGTATTTACCTTATTAATGTTCAGAAGTCATTATATATATACTCCTGGAAATTGAAATAAGAACACCGTGAATTCATTGTCCCAGGAAGGGGCAACTTTATTGACACATTCCTGGGGTCAGATACATCACATGATCACACTGACAGAACCACAGGCACATAGACACAGGCAACAGAGCATGCACAATGTCGGCACTAGTAAAGTGTATATCCACCTTTCGCAGCAATGCAGGCTGCTATTCTCCTATGGAGACGATCGTAGAGATGCTGGATGTAGTCCTGTGGAACGGCTTGCCATGCCATTTCCACCTGGTGCCTCAGATGGACCAGCGTTCGTGCTGGACGTGCAGATCGCGTGAGACGACGCTTCATCCAGTCCCAAACATGCTCAATGGGGGACAGATCCGGAGATCTTGCTGGCCAGGGTAGTTGACTTACACCTTCTAGAGCACGTTGGGTGGCACGGGATACATGCGGACGTGCATTGTCCTGTTGGAACAGCAAGTGCCTTTGCCGGTCTAGGAATGGTAGAACGATGGGTTCGATGACGGTTTGGATGTACCGTGCACTATTCAGTGTCCCCTCGACGATCACCAGAGGTGTACGGCCAGTGTAGGAGATCGCTCCCCACACCATGATGCCGGGTGTTGGCCCTGTGTGCCTCGGTCGTATGTAGTCCTGATTGTGGCGCTCACCTGCACGGCGCCAAACACGCATACGACCATCATTGGCACCAAGGCAAAAGCGACTCTCATCGCTGAAGACGACACGTTTCCATTCGTCCCTCCATTCACGCCTGTCGCGACACCACTGGAAGCGGGCTGCACGATGTTGGGGCGTGAGCGGAAGACGGCCTAATGGTGTGCGGGACCATAGCCCAGCTTCATGGAGACGGTTGCGAATGGTCCTCGCCGATACCCCAGGAGCAACAGTGTCCCTAATTTGCTGGGAAGTGGCGGTGCGGTCCCCTACGGCACTGCGTAGGATCCTACAGTCTTGGCGTGCATCCGTGCGTCGCTGCGGTCCGGTTCCAGGTCGACGGGCACGTGCACCTTCCGCCGACCACTGGCGCCAACATCGATGTACTGTGGAGACCTCACGCCCCACGTGTTGAGCAATTCGGCGGTAGGTCCACCCGGCTTCCCGCATGCCCACTATACGCCCTCGCTCAAAGTCCGTCAACTACACATACGGTTCACGTCCACGCTGTTGCGGCAGCTACCAGTGTTAAAGACTGCGATGGAGCTCCGTATGCCACGGCAAACTGGCTGACACTGACGGCGGCGGTGCACAAATGCTGCGCAGCTAGCGCCATTCGACGGCCAACACCGCGGTTCTTGGTGTGTCCGCTGTGCCGTGCGTGTGATCATTGCTTGTACAGCCCTCTCGCAGTGTCCGGAGCAAGTATGGTGGGTCTGACAAACCGGTGTCAATGTGTTCTTTTTTCCATTTCCAGGAGTATATATATATATATATATATATATATATATATATATATATATATATATATATATATATAAGTTCATGAAATCCAATATTACAAATTTACTCTTTCTGATGGACATACGTCCAGATAGTCTGTTCTCAAAATTCTGCCATCTCTCTCCCCACATCCACCACCGCTGGCGACTCACCTCCAACTGCGCAACTCTACGCGCTGCACACATCCAACTGCCCAACACTACAATTGAGAATATTCCAACAATGCCAGCCAGCCGCAGACTGCACACAGCACAGCCAGTGATTTTCATACAGAGCGCTACGAGACGTTACCGACATAAAAACCTAAACAGCCTACTCACAACCCATATGTAATGCGGAATTGACCATTAGATATCACGGGAGGCGGAAAGGAGGTGGAGGGCATTGTGTTGTCAGTAGAAGAGCAGTGACAGCAGAATGGATCGGTCAGGAGAGCTCTGTGACTTCGGACATGGACTGAGTAAAAAATTCATCTTGACATCTGAGCCGTGAGGAGAATCGATAGGTCGCGTCACTCTCTCAAGTGCATTCATCTTTGACCCCACGGCGTGACTGGTCGCCTGATATGCCGCTTCGGCAGATGTTCAAGTTCGGCCGTCGGACAGCGGAGGAGCAGAACCGGGGATGGGTCACACAATTTTATTCCTTGTTCACTGGAGCGGGCTCATACTCTGGGTGCGTGGTTCGTCGCCGAAGTGCTCGCTGGTGCACGCGGGGCGTGCTCGCCGTGGCGACTTCGCGATCGAGAGTGAGTCTGACTGAGCGGAGGAAGCCGGCTGGTATTCATCGCTATAGCAGCGTCCTTGTGGACAGCAGGTAGCAGCGAAGGAGCTCTGAGGGAAAGCGGCGCTCTTACAGACGTAAACATGTCTTCTCCACTAGCCCGTCGGATACTGCTTAAGGGAGACAAGGTTCCGGTACTTCCCCTTTGGTTAAATCGTTGTGTAGCGAAGACAGTTCGCTGTGCGGCCAGATCTTTCAATCCTTTTGATGGTTTTAACAGACGATGCTATTTCTTCTGCGCCTCCTGTTACTGACTGTTTTAAATTTGGTTTTCCGTAGCCGCTCAAGCGGGTCTTAAATTATTGTGTGTGCGGTGCAACTCATCCTCTCTTAATGTGTTTCTGATACCTATGATGTTTTTTTTCTCTAAAGAAAGCCCCCCTTTGAACTTTATAGTTCAGAGAAGAATTCTGCGATGCACTCCCCGTTTGCGCTTCGTCTGCACAGACTATTTAATAAGAATAATTTCTGACAATTGGCAGAGTAAATTCTGCTCCCTGACTTAGAACTGTGACTCATTGTACCGTAAGCCTCAAGTGTAGTTAATAAGACGAAGCAGACATGTGTTTCCATTTCTGGATACGAGTAATCATGCTGTATCCTACGGCAGACCAATGGAAGGGCTTGTGTTTGACGAAGGCTTCGAGGACATTAGCGTGTAGTGCCAACAGTGAAGTATGGAAAAATTACTGATACAGTATGGGAGTGTTTTCTGTGGTTAGAGTAGGGACCGTTTATTATTCTCAAAAAACGCTAAATACGGCAAGATACATTTGATAGCATTATGTATTGCTTACAGTAGAGGAACAATTCGGAGACGATGATTGTTTCTGTCCGTATGACAGTACACCGCGTCATTAAGCAGCATTTGTGAGCAGAAAGTTTATGGGCAGTAACGGTTCTGAAACGAATTAGAAAGGGTTTTAAATGATCGAGTTGAACATACTTTAGTCACAGGCAGTAACTGTGGCGTAGAACTGTCAGCACGCACACTGCCTAGCTAATTGTATTGATACCGACATTAATCGTTGAATGTTGTTTGTTGTTGTGGTCTTCAGTCCTGAGACTGGTTTGATGCAGCTCTCCATACTACTCTACCCTGTGAAACCCTCTTCATCTCCCAGTACCTACTGCAACCTACATCCTTCTGAATCTGCTTAGTGTATTCATCTCTTGGTCTCCCACTACGACTTTTACCCTCCATACTGCCCTCCAATGCTAAATCTTGATGCCTCAGAACATGCCCTACCAACCGATCCCTTCTTCTAGTCAAGTTGTGCCACAAAATTCTCTTCTCCCCAATTCTATTCAATACCTCCTCATTAGTTATGTGATCTACCCATCTAACCTTCAGCATTCTTCTGTAGCACCACATTTCGAAAGCTTCTATTCTCTTCCTGTCTAAACTATTTATCGTCCATGTTTCACTTCCATACATGGCTACACTCCTTACAAATACTTTCAGAAACGACTTCCTGACTCTTCAATCTATACACGATGTTAACAAATTTCTCTTCTTCAGAAATGCTTTCCTTGCCATTGCCAGTCTACATTTTATATCCTCTCTACTTCAACCATCATCAGTTATTTTGCTCCCCAAATACCAAAACTCATTTACTATTTTGACTCATTTCCTAATCTAATTCCCTCAACATCACCCTACTTAATTCGGCTACATTCCATTATCCTCGTTTTGCTTTGTTCATGTTCATCTTATATCTTCCTTTCAAGACAATGTCCATTCTGCTCTTCCAGCTCCTTTGCTGCTTGCTCAATATACAGATTGTTAACATCGGGGAGAGGCTAAAACCCTTTCTCACACCCTTCCCAACCACTGCTTCCCTTTCACGTCCCTCGACTCTTATAACTGCCATCTGGTTTCTGTACAAATTGTAAATAGCCTTTGGCTCCCTGTATTTTACCCCTGCCACCTTCAGAATTTGAAAGAGGGTATTGCAGTCAATATTGTCAAAAGCTTTCTCTAAGTGGTTATAGTAGGGACCGTTTATTATTCTCAAGAAAACACTAAATACGGAAAGATGCATTTAATAGCATTATGTATTGCGTACAGTAGAGGAACAATTAGGAGACGATGATTGTTTCTGTCCGTAAGACAGTACATCGCGCCATAAAGCAGCATTTGTGAGCAGAAAGTTTATGGGCAGTAACAGTGTTGGAATGAATTCCAAAGGGGTTTTAATGATCGTGTTGAACATACTATATTCACAGGTACTAACTATGGCGCAGCATTGTCAGCACGCACGCTGCCTAGCTATTTGCATTATCACCGACACTAAACGTTGGATAAAGTAGTCATAATGGAGCTTCGTGGCTGCAATATTTTGGGAAAGCGAAAGGAAGCGTGGCTAGGAGTTGAACTGCCGGTCAGCATCGCAGTGGTCGCTACTTCAGGCGGAACTACAGTATCGGGGCTACGAGGTGGACGCTAGACGCGCTCGCCAGGCGCCTTCGGCGTGGGCCCCGGCCTCTCGTCGACAATGGGCGGCCCTTCGTGCGCCACACGGCTTGCCCGCCTCGGCTCGTCTCGCCTTACCTCCGCTCTCCGTTGTTGCCGGACACCCGATAAGCTTTTACCAAAGATATGACGAGGGCGCCCCTAATTAGTTCGTCTTCCGACAGGCGCCTCACGCCGCGCCACGTCACTCGTCACTTCCTAGTCCTCCTCCTCCCTCCTCCTCCTCCTACTCCAACTCCCCCCCCCCCCCCCCCCCCGCCACATCCCTCGGGTAACGCCACGCATGCGCAACGAAGCGGAACCACCTTCGTCTTTTCCGCAGAAGCTCTGGAAGAGAAGGCAATCGAAGCGTTTGAGATGTGGTGCTGCAGTTGAATGTTGAAAATTAGGAGCACTGATAAGCTGAGGGAAAGAAGAGCTTCTCCGCAGAATCGATGAAGACAGGAACATAGGTTGCATTTATGGTGAATCTCTCACCCAGCTCGAAGGCCTAAGCGACCGGAAAAAGGGAAAGTGACTCCTGTATACAAGGAGGATAAAAGAGCTGACCTGTAAAAGTACATACCAGTATCATTAAGATGCTACACAATTCTAGAACATATTCTGACTTCAAATATGAAAAATTTCCTAGAGACCTATTAGCTGATGTACATGAATCAGAGCAGTTTTAGAAAGCACCGCTAGTGTGAAACTTGGCTTGCTCTTTTCTCAAATAATATAATGCGAACTATGGATGAAGGATAACAGGCAGATTCCACATATCTAGATCTGACACGGCACCCCACTGCAGACTGTTAACGAACGTACAAGCATACGGAATAGCTTCCCAGATATGTGAGTGGCTCGGAGACTTGTTAAGCACTACACGCAGGAAGCGCCTACAAGGGTAGCGGAGTACGTGTGGAGTGCACATGTGGGTTTTTAGGTTAGAAAGTTCCCTCCCTAGGCCCGACAAGACCCCTCCTGAGATGCCGCAAGGTAGGAGTAGGGAAAATGCAACAGGGACTAACAATATTAATGTACTAATAGTAAACTGCAGAAGCGTCTATAGAAAGGTCCCAGAACTGCTCTCATTAATAAACGGTCAGAATACCCACATAGTACTAGGGACAGAAAGTTGGCTGAAACCAGATGTAAACAGTAATGAAATTCTAAACTCAGATTGGAATGTATACCGCAGAGACAGGCTGGACAGTAAAGGGGGAGGCCTGTTTATAGCGATAAGAAGTGCAAAATTATCGAAGGAAACTGACGGAGATCCGAAATTTGAAATAATTTGGGTGAATGTCACGGTTAAAGCAGGCTCAGACATAGTAATTGGATGTCTCCATAGGCTCCCTGGCTCAGCAGCTGTTGTGGCTGAGCACCTGAAGGAAAATTTGGAAAATATTTCGAGTAGATTTCTCCACCATGTTATAGTTCTGGGTGGTTATTTTAATTTGCCGGATGTAGACTGGGAGATTCAAACGTTCATAACGGGTGGCAGGGACAAAGAATCCAGTGAAACGTTTCAAGTGCTTTATCTGAAAACTACCTTGAGCAGTTAAACAGAGAACCGACTCGTAGCGATAACATATTTGATCTGGTGACAAACAGACCCGAACTATTTCAAACAGTTAACGCAGAACAGGGAATCAGCGATCATTAAGCGGTTACTGCATCGATGATTTCAGCCGTAAATAGAAATATTGAAAAAGGTAGGAAGATTTTTCTGTTTAGCAAAAGTGAGAAAAAGCAGATTTCAGAGTACATGACGGCTCAACATAAAAGTTTTGTCTCAAGTACAGATGGTGTTGAGGATCAGTGGACAAAGTTCAAAACCATCGTACAACATGCGTTAGATGAGTATGTGCCAAGAAAGATAGTAAGAGATGGAAAAGAGCTACCGTGATACAACAACCGAGTTAGAAAAATGCTGCGGAAGCAAAAAGACGTTCACAGCAAACATAAACATAGCCAAAGCCTTGTACACAAACCAAAATTACGCGAAGCGAAATGTTGTGCGAGGGGGGCTATCGGAGAGGCGTTTAATGAATTCGAAAGTAAAGTTGTATGTACTGACTTGGCAGCAAATCCTAAGAAATTTTGGTCTTATGCCAAAGCGGTAGGTGGATAAAAACAAAATGTCCAGACACTATGTGACCAAAATGGTACTGAAACAGAGGATGACAGACTAAAGGCTGAAATCCTAAATGTCTATTTCCAAAGCTGTTTCACAGAGGAAGACTGCACTGTAGTTCCTTCTCTAGATAGTCGCACAGATGACAAAATGGTAGATATCGAAATAGACAACAGAGGGGTAGAGATACAATGAAAATCGCTCAAAAGACGAAAGGCCGCTGGACCTGATGGGATACCACTTCGATTTTACACAGAGTACTCGAAGGAACTTGCCCCCCTTCTTTCAGCGGTGTACCGTAGGTCTCTAGAAGAGCGTAGCGTTCCAAAGGATTGGAAAAGAGCACAGGTCATCCCCGTTTTCAAGAAGGGACGTCGAACAGATATGCAGAACTGTAGACCTATATCTCTAACGTCGATCAGTTGTAGAATTTTGGAACAAGTATTATGTTCGAGTATAATGACTTTTCTGGATACTAGAAATCTTCTCTGTAGGAATCAGCATGGGTTTCGAAAAGACGATCGTGTGAAACTCAGCTCGCGCTATTCGTCCACGAGACTCAGAGGGCAATAGACACGCGTTTCCAGGTAGATGCCTTGTTTCTTGACTTCCACAAGGCGTTCTATACAGTTTTCCACAGTCGTTTAATGAACAAAGTAAGAGCATATGGACTATCAGACCAATTGTGTGATTGGATTGAGAAGTTCGTAGATAACTGAACGCCTCATGTCATTCTCAGTGGAGAGAGGTCTTCCGAAGTAAGAGTGATCTGAAATGTGCCGCAGGGGAGCGTCGTAGGACCGTTGCTATTCACAATATACATAAATGGCCTTGTTGGTGACATCGGAAGTTCACTGAGGCTTTTGCGGATGATGATGTGGTATATCGAGAGGCTGTAACAATGGAAAATTGTACTGAAATGTAGGAGGATCTGCAGTGAATTGACACATCGTGCAGTGAATGGCAATTGAATCTCAATGTAGGCAAGTGTAATGTGCTGCGAATACATAGAAAAAAAAGATCCCTTATCATTTAGCTACAATATAGCAGGTCAGCAACTGCAAGCAGTTACTTCCATAAATTACCTGGGAGTACTCATTAGGAGTGATATAAAATGGAATGATCATATATTGTTGATCGTCGGTAAAGCAAATGCCAGACTGAGATTCAATGGAAGAATCCTAAGGAAATGCAATCCGAAAACAAAGGAAGTAGGATACAGTACGCTTGTTCGCCCACTGCTTGAATGCTGCTCAGAAGTGTGGGATCCATATAGGGTTGATAGAAGAGATAGAGAAGATCTAACGGACAGCAGCGCGCTTCGTTACAGGATCATTTAGTAATCGCGGAAGTGTTACTGAGATAATAGATATACTCTATTGGAAGACTCTGCAGGAGAGAAGCTCAGTAGCTCGGTACGGGCTTTTGTTGAAGTTTCGAGAACATACTTTCACCGAGGAGTCAAGCAATAATTGCTCCCTCCTGTCTCGCGAAGAGACCATGAGGATAAAATCAGAGAGATTAAATCTCACATAGAGGCATACCGACAATCTTTCTTTCCACGAACAATACGAGACTGGAATAGAAGGGGCAACCAATAGAGGTACTCAATGTATCCTCCGCCACACACCGTCAGGTGGCTTGCGGAGTATGAATGTAGATGTAGATGTAGAGGTGATAGAATCCAGTGTGTTGTCCTCGACGGCGAGTATTCATCACAAACAAGGGTATCGTCAGGATTCCGCCAGGGAAGTGTGATAGCAGCGCTATATATATATATATATATATATATATATATATATATATATATATATATATATTTTATAGACATATATGACCTGGTAGACAGACCGGGCAGATTTGTTGTTTACTGAACATGCTGTGCTGTACGAGAAGGCGTCGAAGTTGTGTGAATCTAGGAGGATACAAGATGACTTAGGCAAAATTTCTGGCTGTTGTGATCAATTGCAGCTATCTCTAAATATAGAAGAATGTAAAATAATGAGGAAGATTAGGAAAAAAATAAACCCATGATGATCAGATGCAGGATTAGTAGCGTTCTGGTTGAAACATTCACATGGGGGCGTAACGTAGCAAAGTGATATGAAATGGAACGAGCATGTGCTGATTGTGGCAGGGAGGGAATTCTAAAGAATGTGGTTCATCTCTAAAGGAGATTGCCTATAGGACGCTAGTGCGACTTATACTTGAGTACAGCTCGAGTGTTTGGGATCCGCACCAGATCGGGTTAGAAGAATATAGTGAAGCAGTTCAGAGGCGGTCTGCTAGATTTCTTACCAATAGGTTCGAACAAGACGTAAGTGTTACGGAGATGCTTCAGGATCTCAAATAGGAGTCCCTAGAGGGTAGGTGAGTTTCTTTTCGATGAACATAGCCGAGAAAATTTAGAGAACCGCAATTTGAAGCTGAATGCAGAACAATTTTACTGCCGCCAAGATACGTTTCGCATAAGGGCTACAAATGTAAAGTACTAAAAATTAGAGCTTAGACAGAGAGATTTAGACGGTCGTTTTATCCTCTCTTACCTGCCAGTGGAACCGAAAAGGGAACGACTCGTAGTGGTACTGGGTACCGTCCGCCACATGCGGGGTGTGTATACAGATGTAGATGTAGATATGGAAAGCAACGGCAACAAATGGGGACCGAATGATAGGACGTTCGTAAAGACGTCAGCGAACAACCTCTGTGGTACCACAGGGAGCTGTAGAGGGTAAAAACTGTACAGGAGGAGTGGCATGCATCCAACAAATAGCTGAGGACGTCACTGTGGTGAGTCGCATCAAATCAGTCAGAAGAGTGATGACTCAAAAAAAAAGTATTTGCTATATTTTAAAGAATGTATGTTATCTCAGTGCACTTTCGTTGACGCTAATAACCCAATTTACTGCTTTATTCTCACGTAAACAGAGACAAGTAAGACGTACTGTCGTATGTACCCTATTAATTTCCTCCGTCTCACTGTCGGTGTTGGGTTTTCCATGTTTTCTTTGTTCGTCCTAATCGTGCCATTTGCAGGTGATTAAGTATTTTTAGTAAGTGTGTATTTTTAATGATCCTATAGAGTATGCAAATTGATTTATACTTTATTTGGAGCTGTGTTTTTATTAATAAGTGTCTTACATTTTTTTCTTTATCCTGCTCTTCTTTTTGAAAACATCATTTTTCTCCTACAGAATGAAAGTGCATCTTCAACAAACATCCTTCTTGCCATGCCTAAAGTACAGTTTTTAAAGATTGCTTGCTAGAGGCAGATGTGGAAGTATACTTATTTCCGTCTTATCTCAGACATTCCCTGTGGTTCACAACTCAGGAAACCAGCCGAACAAGCGAACAATCTGTACTTTCATCAAGTAATTTGTGCTGTAAACTGCAATAGCAGGTCACACGTTACACATCTTGAATATGCCACTTGGTTCTCTGATTGTTGAGGTTACGGCGTTACGATTTTTCATTCCTGTAACATACGGGCGAACGTTGATTTTCAGTACAAGAAATACCAAATTAGTTGTTCTTTCATATCGACACACCATAATGAGGGTCTCAACAATCACTGCGTCCTGTCACATTTGAAGACGACTTCTACAGAGTAGGTCAGACCATCACAAAAAGAAAGAAGACCTGTCGCTCAACAGCAATGAACGTCACTGAATGTACCAGTTGATTCTTGTCGTACATCATGCAAGTCTTTGTTGCCTTTGAGAAGGTGTCACCGAAATTCGAGATTTCAACCCAGCTTGCAGTAATCTGTTCCCAATGTCTCTTGGAACTGCCTTGGTATTATCTCACCTAGATCTGAGCTGTTGTCATCTATCTATTCGTGAAAGATAGTGCAACTGTCCTTTGTGCACGACACTGTTGTCCTGAATCCATCTCTTTCTGATTAGATGCGCGAGCACGTCCTCTGCGCGGGATCATATGACACACACTATAACCATCAAATATCCATACAAGGGTCGCACGAAGATGTGGAAACACCGCGAGAAATGCATGCTTGAAGGTAAATGCTGATGCTAGCCAAGCCTATGGGTGACGCTGTTGCATTTAACCATGAAGGGCACTTGTGCACTGCAATCAAAACTTTGCGAAGGTCAGTCGTGATTAGAAAAGTGTTATATGTAGTTGTGAGTCTCTTACGTCTGAGGTGAGTGAACTGGAACATGCTAAAATGTCGGCTTCTTGTATGGTGGGTGCTTCCGTAACCAAAATAGCTGAAGTGTTTGGTGTTTAAAAAGGCAATTATGGAAGATTTATTCAGCATACAGGGATATCAGAAAACCATGATCACAAAGTCACAAAGGGGACGAAATTGTTTGTTGAGTGATCATGACAGACTGACAATGAAGAGGATCGTGACGAAAAATATGGGGACAACATCTGAAAGTCTCTCCAGTAGACTATCACACTCGTGAGCCTTGTCAGCATCAAAACAACACGAACAAGCTCCATAAGTTGAGAATTACATGGCGAGCTGGAATTCCGAACTTAGAGCGATTTTGGCCTTTGGATAAGCAGCTCCTAACAATATTTTTTAAAAAAAGTATATAAATACTCTACGTTACACCTTCCAACTGCAATTGGAAACCAGTGTTTCGTCAACTACCTTAGCTGTATCTGCTACATTTGTCACGAAAGCATACATATTAGCTCTGTTGTGGTATGGACAACAGGTACATGACAGCGCCGTATACCGATCCTGCGTTGGAGGCGGTTAAGTGGGAGATGTGTCTCAGAGCTGGATAGTGACAGATGGTGACTAGAGACTGGACGCGAACGTAGTTTATGAATCAGGTGGTAGAGGACAGTGTTGGATAGGGCACTGTGATTTAGTTCGGATTGTGCCCACTAGACTGCACTAAAGTAGTAGAATGTTTTTCATAAACTGTTCTAGTATTTTTATGAAGTGTTATTAAGTCTTTTGTGTATGTAAAATGTTATAAATGTGTTTTAGCAGCATGAATGATGCGTGAGTGTGGTTTAAGGTTAATATGAAGATAATTGTTTAACGAGTTATATAGTGGGATTTAGTGTGGTAACATTTCGAAGAAGTATGGATGTGGAGAAAGGGGATTTTTGTAGAATAGATTTGTAAAGTAAGTTTATGGTCAAAGGAAAGTTAATTCAGTTATAAATAACAATAGTAAACAACTTTATGCGTAAACAAAACTTCAGCATATTAGATAATTACGTCGGTAAAAAGTGCAGTCGTAAGTTTACTATTTTGCGATTGGTTATTGATGAAAAGAGCGGAATGACGCGGGAGAGTGTTGTTTTGCTATTGACTGTTGAGTAAACTGACCAATGGTAAAGCAATATTCTTCGCGCGCCTTTCTCTGCTGGTAGAGAAGACTTAGAGTAATCTAGAGAGGAGTCGGGGCCTAGCCATGAAACAGTTCAGACGTGTGTAGTAGTAGTTCCAATGGAAATGATAAGTTGCCGGATCTAGCAGTGTTTCATACATCAAAAGTGTTGCAAAGTGACGGCATAATTATTCCAATGGGTGCGTAGAAATTTCGGAATTTTAAAGTGAATTTTCTGACGAGAAAAGACATAAATTCCGCTTGGAGTATTGAAAAGGTTGGTGGCTAAAAACTGTGACTGAATTAGGTACCGACAGACTTAATATTTGTCGAGCATTCTCAATCAAAAACGATCCGTATCTTTGTAATTATTACGTTTTCAGGAAATGCAACACCATAACCTTGCTAACGTGAGTGAAAGGGATTGCGAGTGACTGTGTTAAGAATAACACGGGCTTGGCAGTGATACTTGTTCACCTCAGTTTCAGAATATATTTATTAAGGACAAAATTTCCAACCTTCCATTTCGTGCGAAAACTTTCTTCCGAAACGTAGATTAGTGACTTGAACTGCAGCCTAGTTCACGTCGAAGTACAGTAGGTTTCGCTCGGCTTTCCTACTGGTGATCTGCTGAGACAATGTTCACAGGTAGGTGCAGGTTCGTCGTAAAGGGACGGAAGGAACAGCGCCGCCGCACAGTGTAGGAGCGAAACGGGGCGGCACCTGGAAATACAGGGGAAGGTGGCCACGCTACGTCAAACAGGAAACCACCAAACCATGGTTATTGATAAAAGCTTGCAGTTTCCATGTTGTTCTGAACCTACGCATTATAATGTATCACCCAAAACTTTAACAAGTCATAAATGATAGTTTTTCCATTATTATATATAAAAAGGTTGGAACTTTAATAATGGAACTATTTATTTACATCTCGTGCAAAATAGATACGTGTTCAAAATAATACTAACCAGCCTTGTGTGTAAACCGTTGCCAGCGATGTGGAAGTAGCAGGATACTATTAGCAGTGCCAATTGTGTTGACAGTTCGAGAGGCGCTGTCTGTTGACCGACGAATTTGTAGCAGGTCTGAAGTGAATGCGGTGAGGTGTTTCCTCCAGTTTAGAAATCGTGTTCAACTCACGAGGGCTTAAATTAGGATGGTATAGCATTTAGCAGCCCCATCTGCCAAACAATTCAGTTACAGCTTGCACTGTATGTGCTTGAGAATTCTCCTGCAAAATTATGGTCAGGTCCTGCGGAAAGTGTCATCACTTATGTCTCTATGCTGTTCATTTTTGGATCACAACCTACGACCACCTTAGAGATAGAAGTGATGACATTTTCTGCAGGACCTGACTATCAGTTTGCAGGACAATGCTCAAGCATGTACAGTGCAAGCCGTAACTGATTTGTTTGGCTTATGGAGCTGCTAAATACTATACCACCTACTGCACTCCCCCGACTTAAACCCGCGTGAGTTCAACTCGATTTCTAAATTGAAGGAAACACTTCACGGCTTTCGCTTCAGAACTGCTACAAATTCGTCTGGCAATAGAGAGCGCCGCTCACTGGGAACACAACTGGCACGGTGTCCTGAAATTCGCACTTAGTGAAATTCGCACATAGTGAAATTAGCACGCAGGAAACGTCAAGGAAAGGTCCTCTAAGCTCTGCGCCCGATCTCCGCCCGTCAGGCAGAAACCGCGCTCGGCACGTAGGAGAGGCGAAGGCCTTATTTTACGGCATTGTGTGGCCACAGTAGTGTTGCCAGCAACGCTGTTGCAACGCGTCAATGCCCAGGTCATATCTGTCTCAGTTTTTGTCTGTATGTGTTTACTTGTAACTCGCAGAATCGATTATTCCTCAGCGGACAGTGCTGCTGTGTCAAACAACATTATTTTGTTCTTGGAGATTAGCTTCATCGAGTGAATTACACGGACCACTGCTCCAAAAATACAGAAGCAGCTACAGGTAAGTAAAATTGGGCAAACGAGACAACCAATGTGAAATCCATGAACGTAATACATACATCAACAACTAGAGCGAAAGAAGCAGAAAGTAATGAATACAAAGAGCGTTTTCTGAAAAAGGACGTTCTCACGGCTGTCTTTTTAGCAGATCTGCTGTACTGAACAGAAATAGTATTCTCATCGGTTATTAAAACGCCTGAATGTTTATGAAGCTTCATCGTGCGTTTTTACTGGGCATCAATTTGCAAACTGTTATTATTTTATTGCAATGGTTGTATACATTACTTTGCATGCCCTATAACTCTGGTCAACTACAAATTTAATAAAATCTTTGAGCACTTCCACAAAAGCATCGCAAATGCCTTGTACCATAAAGCATATGGAACATTTTTCTGTACTTCGCGTCTGGCAGCTCAAAAATGTGTAAGAAGAGACATTTGAAACATTTACAACAAAGCTGCTAATTAATTATTGACTAGTTTCGGACTTCCCCCATTTTCACAAGCCATTTGTTACACAGAAAAAATCTGTTAAGAGTGAATGGGTTGATTGTAGATGACACAGGTATCATAAATAATATGTCTCATACGGTAACTATTTACGTATTTTGTATTTAGAATATGTTTGGTGTGGGTAGTTCTAGTTATGTCACCACACTTATATGTATCTCATAGCTGCATTCGAAGATTTCACATTTGTATTTACGCCTTACTGTTCCTTATTATGGTAATGTATATGCAGTTTATATATGTTTGATTGTGGTACCTTCATTACCCAGTATTACGTGATCCACGTGACAACGATATTTTATATACAGTAGAGAATTTGTTCTCATTGGATTACGTTGTTTATTTATTGCAGACATTATTGCAATTTTGACAGAAACACACTCGACACCAACATCATTTATAAAGCAGCCAAAACATGACGATATCACTCTTTTGACAGTTTAGAAAAAGAATGCAACTTATTTAATATAGCCTACGCTGGGCAGGCGTTTAAGGGGATCTAGACGTGAAATGACTGAAATTTTGGAAAACATGTTTTTGTCACCCTCTGAAAGACAAATTTCTCCCCTTTCAAAAATGTAGTTTTTATCTACTTTTCAACTGTTGATTTGCTCTTAAACTCTCTTTGAACAAATGTCTGCGAACCAACCACGCTCATGCGACAGGCAAAGAATATTTCCATAAGCACTTCTTGCCTGCCACAGTCATAGCAACAATAAAGCCAATATACAGGGACCTTACAGATACAAAACTACTTATCTTATGTCTACACCGCCATACACCAAACCCTAATTAGAGTTTCAACAGTTGCGTCTGGCAAAGAATACCAAAAGCAGTGTTTGTTTGATTGACAGTACTCAGATGTAATGGATGCTGTCATCTATTTCAGTGGTGGTTTAATTTACAAGACAAAACTAATGGACAAATTCGGAAATAATATGATAGCTGTGTTGAATGCCAAAAATTGTCAGCATGTAGTTGAAGCTGAAAAGGTTGCAAAGTCAGCATTAATGGTCCAGGGTAAGGAAAAGACTCCTGATGAAATCTACAGAGGATAAAGAAGCAGCTGGCGAGCAAGAATAATGTTGCTGGATTGTTCTGAAAGAGGCATACGGTGAGTCAAAAGCACTGAGAACAATGTTTTCTCATTTTCTCGAACATTTTCAGCACTTTAGGTACATATATCTTCACAATGATTTGTGCTATGTTCACCAAATTCCTCCACAGTGAGCTGTCAATTATACAGAATGTCGCATATCTTAAATTATAACAGATAATTAAATAGCTTTCCTTGTACAGCTTTAGTTAATGTTATTCAGTGTTGTTATAAAAACCGAAACTTCCTTCACATTGTAGATCAAGAGAAACATGCATTGAAAGCGAGGCGTGGATATGCAGCCCATTGAACTTCAGGTCCCCTTAAAACGAGATATACAGGATACATAAACAGAAGCAAAATTAACCTATCAATTTTCAGCAAGTATCTCAGAGAGTAACACACAGTCCGCTGAAAAGTTTGAGAGAAATTTCACTACTTTACATATCTCGTCAAAGGCCAATTGATGGACATGGTAGGAAAGAAACCTGTAGAAATCTATTCATACGACTAAGCTCCTAGAACAAATGCTAACTCAACAAACAGATTCGTGTGGCAGAAGAATCATAGAAAATTTCTACAGCACCTTAATTAGCACATGAAAGGCACTTCATCATGCATTAATTATCAAATTCGCGACTACAAGCGATTCATAGAAACCTTGAATAGTACCTTAATCAGCTTATGAATCGCAATATATACGGTGAGAATTATAACAACAGAATACTGTTGTATGTAGATTTCATTTAAATACAAATTAATCTATGTGGTTGCTTTCAAATAGTGCTGAAAGGGAATGAAATATTTATTGTACGCCTGCAGTGTGATTGACCGCTATCTTACACTGGATATAGTAATTGATCCTAATACCATCGAGAAGTAAGTTGAATACATCAAAGATTATATAAGACATAATAAAATTCGCTGCATCAACATCTGTCAAAATTATGATAATATTTACAATAAATAAGCCAGCGTGACACACGGTGTAGTTCATAGGCAAACTTCTCCATTGTATATAAAATATCGTTGTCACGTGAATCACATCATGCTGGGTAAGGAAATCACAACAATTAAGGAAAATATATATTATGCAGATATGTTAACATCATATAGTAAGGTGTAACTACAGTTGTGACATATTTTAACGAAAATTTGAGATATATGTAAGTGTTACGACACATATAGAGCTGTCCAAATCAAACACATACGAAATGCAAAATACTTAAGTAGTTGCCATATGAACCATATTATTACTGCTAGAATACATTTATTACCCACATTCAACGCACCGACTCATTAAAAATTTTATTCTCTCTAACGGGTGGCATCTGAAAATAGGCAAAGCCCGTAACTTATTAGCCAACACTAAATAACTAGCAGCTCTGGTGTACACCTACAAAACTTTTTTTTTTTCAACTTCTGAGAGAGGAATATCAGTCCTCTGTATCAACCCCCACTAGACGAAAACGAACAGTTGCAACTCGTCTATAGTAGACAATAACGGTATTGGTTTTGCCAACTCTTGGGCGAATTACTTTTAAACGACGTATTCGAAATCGGATTTCAGCATTCTGGATAAGGTATGTTCCCAGTCCCAAGATAAAGTTTCGGAAACAGTTTGCCTGCTTAAAAAAGAACGCATCCGTGATACCCTATTTCTTTTGTTCTTTCAAATTTTTTTTTCCTTTTAGAAAGCAAATGTAAGAGAGCTCCACTCACATCCACCATCTTGCTTCCATGTATTACGCAACCATAGCGTGGCTCATGTAAACACATTTGGCCCGGAAATTTTTCGCCACAAACATTGGCGGGCAACAGTGGCCGGCAATGTTGCCATACAATTAGCTGTTATTTGTGTAGCCGTGACATTACCAGACAACACTGCGGGCCTATATTGTCAGCAATAGCAAATTTTTACAGTCCGTGTAAACGTACTCTTACACGGTGTACAGGTGAAGGGGACTAGTGATGATCGAATAGGATTCGTACTGCCACATTACTCATTGATCGTTTTTTCTGTTAGACTTTCTTATTTAGCATTACATCTTCAGAGACTACATTCTCAAACAGAGATACCAATTTACAAACATTGAAGCTAAAGATGTAACCACTTCTACTTCACAAAGAATACACGAATTGTATCTAAGACGCATTGTCATACTTACTAAAAGTCCAGGGTTAGGAACGAATACAGGTGAAATTAGCTGTACACGGCTTCTCACGTCACACCTAGCGCTACATACGGCAACCCTTGTACGAGGTGCTTTCATTTTCTCACACTATGCAACACATGTTATGTACTTCACATTACATATATTGTTATACCATCGGTAGTTATGAGCCATACTTTCTATGTTTATTTTAAAGCATGCTTTTGACAAGTAGAAGAGATACGATTTTTAAATTATGTGTTTCTTTCTGGAGATGGACAATGTTCGCCGATACAGGCCATATGAGAAAATTTTGTAATTGTGTCAGAGAGAAAACGAAAAAATCAGAACAATCAATCGTGGTACTTCATACATGAAATGTCGTTTTTTATAGTAAGTGATAATGTTGTCTCTATGGATTTGTCGTAATAAACAGACTCCCATCACACTTTATCCAGGCTATGGACTGGCTAAATGGCAAAAACAAACTGTCATTTAGGCGTGTTTAAAATAAGTTTTTTGTGTTTTTTATATTTTTTGTACTCAATTTTGTAAATTTTGTATTTCTTTTTTAGATATGTAAGTTACTAGGAGTATTTACATTTTGTCATTCTTTTCGTACATTTCCTCCAACGCTAACATATGGCTTCATTCAAATTTTTGGACTCGATATTGCTGTCAAACAAGCCCTGATGTCACCATCCTCTTCATACTTTTCTACTAATTTTTCCAGCCTTTCGTCAAGTTTCCTATTAGTTGTTTTCTTTCGTTTGCCTTCCATATTTAATTGTGACCTCATTAACGCACATGCCGAGTTCTCTGCTTCTGTGTTCATATACTCGATCACCGAGCAAGGTGGCGCAGTGGTTAGACACTGGACTCGCATTCGGGAGGACGACGGTTCAATCCCGCGTCCGGCCATCCTGATTTAGGTTTTCCGTGATTTCCCTAAATCGCTCCAGGCAAATGCCGGGATGGGTCCTTTCAAAGGGCACGGCCGAATTCCTTCTCCGTCCTTCCCTAATTCGATGAGACCGATGACCTCGCTGTCTGGTCTCCTTCCTCAAAACAACCAACCAACTATACACTCGATCACGTCTTTAATTTTAGGATTCGGTTTTCCGAGGAAATTATTAATTTTGTTCTGCCACCCTTCTGCAGCATTGGTGGTACGTTGGCAACGTTTCTATCAGTTCCAAAGACCGATCGGGGTTTCGTCATTTTCCCACCACCTATCTACAAAATAGTCGAAAAACTGAGAAAGGCTTGCCATATCCGGCGCTTGTGAATGTATCACGAGCCAATCATCGCAGACATCTTCAGGTCGAAGGAACGCCAGAGCAACACACAAGCGAATTAGCGACCTTGCTTCTTCGTTTTCTCTATATTCGCAAGTAAGCCCCAAGTCTTGTACTTTCCTTCAGAGAGATTTCTTCATATGGAAATGGCAGCCATGCAACTGAACCGATGGGATCACAACTTTTAGCGCAGAAATAGCTGCTGATTCGAAATCAACGGGGTATTATTAGGTTTTCAATTTGGTACATTTTCCACAACGTTGCGGGAAAGACGGATGTAAGTTTCTTTTCTTTTATGTGGTAAGTATCCAAAGCCACCGGACAGATGTTTGTATCGTACTTTGAACTTCCGAAGTCTTCATGAATATTATACATTTGTAAAAATTGCTTGCTGCAGCATTTGAGAATTCCATTCATAAAAAAGTCTTGTTTACACTATACAACCTCTCTTCCTGCTTTTCCACTACACACTATGATTCTATCTTGAAAGCTGTCATCACTTAAAGGAAAACTGCTGTCGTCATTCTCGGTTAGTAACTCGGTTTGAAGGTCAACTTGTTGTGTTTCTCGCTCTTTCTGACTGTCTTGTGGTTTGGCCCGGTGCACATATAATATCCTCTTCATTGCTTGCTCTTCTGGCATTTTTTTAACAAAATCATACACTTGATTGTGCAAGTCGCCTAACTCTTCGGTATATATTTTAGAAATCGAAGTCTCTTCCACTCGTGATCTCTTATTTGCCTGATTCAACGCCTTTTTTACTTCTAAGAAAGCGTCACCGGTGCCCCATATTGATGCTGTTTTGATCTAAGCACGATACTGTCATTGGTCTTAAGCATTCCTTGGCAGTAAGTTGTTCTGTGTTTGGAACAGCGCCGTATCACAGTCTCATCTGCTTTGGTTCGCTTTACGATGTACGAGTAACCATCATAGTGGACACATGGATTACCGTGGGCGATCGTTGATTGTTCCATATCGGACGTAAAAGCACACAGAGATACAAGGAGAACAAGCTGAACACTCCGATAGTTACACTGGCACTGTGACTAACCAAGCGGTCTGTCGCTGGAGTGGATGAGGACTTCCCAAGTGCACGTAGGCCTTGCCGCACAGGGACCTTTTCCGGTGGATGACAACTCCCTGGGGCGTAGATAGGCTCTGCCCTTGAGCAGGTAGCTTCCAGCAAAACAAGGTGCGAATTTCACAGATTTCTGGCTGGATGCGTTTTTCATTGGGTGCGAATTGCAGATGTCAAACTGGCACTGCTAAGAGTATCCTACGACTTCCACATCTCTGGCAGCTGGTTATACTCAATGCTGGTGACTACTTTGCAGGGCAGTAAAACTTCGAAACACGTATCTACACTCCTGGAAATTGAAATAAGAACACCGTGAATTCATTGTCCCAGGAAGGGGAAACTTTATTGACGCATTCCTGGGGTCAGATACATCACATGATCACACTGACAGAACCACAGGCACATAGACACAGGCAACAGAGCATGCACAAGGTCTTCACTAGTACAGTGTATATCCACCTTTCGCAGCAATGCAGGCTGCTATTCTCCCATGGAGACGATCGTAGAGATGCTGGATGTAGTCCTGTGGAACGGCTTGCCAAGCCATTTCCACCTGGTGCCTCAGTTGGACCAGCGTTCGTGCTGGACGTGCAGACCGCGTGAGACGACGCTTCAGCCAGTCCCAAACATGTTCAATGGGGGACAGATCCGGAGATCTTGCTGGCCAGGGTAGTTGACTTACACGTTCTAGAGCACGTTGGGTGGCACGGGATACATGCGAACGTGCATTGTCCTGTTGGAACAGCAAGTTCCCTTGCCGGTCTAGGAATGGTAGAGCGATGGGATCGATGACGGTTTGGATGTACCGTGCACTATTCAGTGTCCCCTCGACGATCACCAGAGGTGTACGGCCAGTGTAGGAGATCGCTCCCCACACCATGATTCCGGGTGTTGGCCCTGTGTGCCTCGGTCGTATGCAGTCCTGATTGTGGCGCTCACCTGCACGGCGCCGAACACGCATACGACCATCATTGGCACCAAGGCAGACGCGACTCTCATCGCTGAAGACGACACGTCTCCATTCGTCCCTCCATTCACGCCTGTCGCGACACCACTGGAGGCGGGCTGCACGATGTTGGGGCGTGAGCGAAAGACAGCCTAACGGAGTGCGGGACCGTAGCCCAGCTTCATGGAGACGGTTGCGAATGGTCCTCGCCGATACCCCAGGAGCAACAGTGTCCCTAATTTGCTGGGAAGTGGCGGTGCGGTCCTCTACGGCACTGCGTAGGATCCTACGGTCTTGGCGTGCATCCGTGCATCGCTGCGGTCTGGTCCCAGGTCGACGGGCACGTGCACCTTCCGCCGACCACTGGCGACAACATCGATGTACTGTGGAGACATCACGCCCCACGTGTTGAGCAATTCGGCGGTACGTCCACCCGGCCTC